>NC_072489.1:50858264-51158264 GCF_027574615.1 Eptesicus fuscus
GAGATGGAATACTTTGTCTAAATTCTACATTTGTCTTAATATGCAGTTACATGTTGTCAGTTTACCCACCCGCGATGATTGCTAGCACACGGTGCGGTCTCCAGTTGTTTGCTCCGTTACGTGTATTTCTCACATGTAAAAATTAACATTTTAATCAGGCTAAATGCTGTGACCCAGGGGCGAAGAAGTAACCATTCCTCCTTTACCTTGCTTATTTATCGTGGTGTCGGAAGTGATTTCTAATAATCACCCTGTATTGTTTTTTTGTGGGTTTTTTTTTTTAAAAATCTTGGACAGAGCCTATAATCAGATATCAAGAAAAAAAAAGTCACAGCAGCAGTGCTAATGTACATGATAATACTTTGGGTTTGGATTAACACTAGTTATTCTTTTCAGAAAGCACAGCCCTAATTTAACTTCTAAGACTTGTCTACTTAAAATAGGCAAGCTTTTTCATTATAAATGTTTCATGCAATGACTGTTTGTTTTTACAGAGTAAATCAATATTCATTAACCCCTTCATGGTCATCAGCTTCTTATTACTGAGCTTTCTTTTTTTGTTTTGTTTTGCAAAGTATAGTTAATGTACCATCTGTTTAACAAATTTTAGATAGTCCTTGCCCAGTATGTACATCACAAAAATATACAGTTAACATTTCCATCATTTTTTAAAATTTACTTCACAAAAAAATGTTTATTTTGGTAGAGCAGGTACAATAAAAATGATTCCAAATAATTTCTTTTGTGAATGGCCAGTGTTTCTCGTTGCCCTGGGTTCATGGCCATTCTGTATTGGCTGGCTTATGGGAGTAATTCTAAGAAACTGAGTAGGAAGAACACAGATGGTGTTGGTGTTATAGTCATGGTGAGAAATCTAAAGGAAACCATACACCCTCCAGATTTTTTAGTAGTAGAAGCAGCCCTTCTTTCTGAGATAATTGATAGATTGCCTTTCAGTCCTGACTGGAATAAAAGCCAGCTTTTGTTTGTTTTGTCCTTGGGCTTACCTTTAGAAGTTACTGTCCTTGTGAAGAATGTGAATAAAGCCAAGAGCCCTGAGCATGAGGTCAAAGGATCAGGCTCAGGTTCTAGCTCTTTTTGTGTGACCTTGAGCCAATCATACAACCTCTCTGAGTCTCAGTGACTTTTGCAATAAAATGGAAATAATATTGCCTGTCGCAGCATATTCCTAAGAAATGATAGCATATATGAAAATGGTTTATACACTATAAAACACTATACAAACATAAATATTATTATTAATATGTTGGTCATTTGATGATATATAAGCATTTATCTTTCTCTGTCTCCTAGAAAAAAAAAATTTGTTGTGATGAAAAATTTGTGTAGATTAAAGGAATTTTTAAAAGTGTTACATCCTTGGGGAATGTAACACCATGCCTATAGAGCATGCTCATCATCAAGGAACCTTCTTTAATGAAACAATCCGTTGGAGAGCCTCTTCCCACCTGGGACTCAGCTGGGTTGGGGATATTCTTACTGTGACACTGATCACAGGGATTGGGCTGCCTTTTCTCTTTCACTACATCATCCATGTTGTTCCTCCTGAAGGAAGTCATCAAAGAAGTTCACAGATCCTAGAGGGCCATGTATTGATCAAGGTTATAAGATTGAGTGGGATTTGATAGTTATTCTTTCCGCGTGTGCCAAAATATAGCATCCACATCAAACTATCGATACAGTCAACATGGAAAATGTCAATTGAAGAGTGGCCCCAAAACCAACCTCGGTCTTCTTGGACTTTTTAATGGTGGATTAACTACCATTAACTACTAATGGTAGATTAACTATAAAGCTTTATACAGTTAGGTAGTTGTTTGTCATATAAGGCTTGGGAACTTCTTACAGGCTATAAAACCAAGTCTGTGAGGAAAAGGAAGGCTAGGCTTTGTAGAGGTAAAGACAGCTGTGCCACTCACAGCCTCCGCCTAGGAGTCATCCCGATAATTCCTGGGATGAGTTTGAACATGGATTGAGACATGAGAAAGCGAGCACAAAGCTGCTTTTTTTTTTTTTTTTTTTTTTTTGGCTCTTGCTTCTTACTAAAGTAATGTGGGGGGGGAGGGAGAGGGGGAGAGTAATTGTGATGGACACCCTGTTGCTTGTACATTTTGTGCTTCCCTGCTAGCTCTCAGCCTAGTCATGTCTAGTCAGTCAACAGCTCTGCCTTTGGGTTATGATACAAATTTTTTATACTAATCATTTTGTTACAGTAGCAGTAGAACAGCATCTTTCAAAAGGAAAAACTTTTAGAACTTATTGGTTTCTTTTTCTTAGAGACAATGAAATGCAAGGAGGAGAAGATGTGGAAGTATGACTTCTTTTTTAAATATATACCAAGCCTTATAGTTGGCACCCCTCCTCTCACAGTTACCTCAGGCCACCTAGCTCAGGTGTTCCATTTGGTCATTGATCTTACAACAGGGTGTTACCACTGCCAGCCTGTATTATTTCTGTATGTTTTCTTCTGGAAAACAAATAATTCTTAGAACTATAGCATTTTCATGAGAATGAGATCATTTATGTTTGCCACTGTTTTTCTGTTTGCCTATTTCTACAGGAAAAGCAATCGTTAGTGGTATCAGCTTACATTTAAAAAAATCAAACAAATGTGTTTCATGTTAGGAACTTTTTAAAGAATATGAACAAATACATTTACAATGTGAGGTGACTTCCTTCATATCTTTAATTGTCTAAAAGTCTTGGCTGAACTATTGACGGAGTTTTCCTGAGCCTTTCAAGGGGTTATATGGAAATTATGAGGTATAAGAAAACAATACTGCAGCTTATCACATTCTATCCTTTTGTTCTTGATACTGTCCTTCAAGTCACCTTATTGCTATTATTATTTTAATCAACTCACCATAGAACTCATTTAGAAATTTTAATCCATTTTGGAAGTATCTATTGAGACAAAGTTTTTATCAGACTTAAAGCCAGTCATTTTCTTTATCATTTCAGAAGTTTCTTCCATGGCTGCTGCTATTTTCTTATCCTTCTACCTCATCCTCATTATTTTAATTCTCTTCCCTTCTTCTCCTTCTTTTTCCATTCATCTCTTCATTCTCCTCTCAAGAAATATGAGTGTTCACTATGTACAATGTGTTAATTTGATTCCAAAGTACAATTCATTGAATGTATTAATGTAGCATCTATAGAAAAGATGAATGGGTACAACAGTGCACAAGAATAGAAACGAATGCATAAGTAAAACTACTGTTAGTACGTTTTTATTGATTCTAGAAAGACAGGAAGGGAGGGGAAGATAGAGAGAAACATTGATGTGTGTTTGCCCCTGGACCTGGGACTGAACCCACAACCTGGGCATGTGCCCTGACTGGGAATCAAACTGGTGACCTTTTGGTGCACAGGACGATGCACTACTAACTGAGCCACATTGGCCAGGGCAAAAAGTATTTTCAAAGTCATAAGTTTGCTTGGAACTGAGCTAACATCTCCTGGGAGAAATATGAGAGAGCTTTGTTTAGTCCCTTCATTTACTGATAAGTCATTTATAAGTCTCCTGGGAAAACGGACCCAAAAAGTATTAACTGTATGTGCCTTGCTCTTAAAGTTGTTAATCAATTGGTAGAAGAATAACTTTATGACTCTACAATACTAGTGGGAGTGGTAGACATTATATGAAAGAAGGCAAATGTTATATTCACTTATTCCACAAGCTTTTATTGAACTTCACTGAGTTTCAGGCACCCTCAGGGATGCAGAGCTGGAATGATGAGATATTCCAGTCCTGGGGGTTCTGAGTACAGAAGGTTGTGTCTATAGACACTTGAGATTTTTAAAAAATATTTTTTATTGACTTCAGAGAGAAGAAGGGACAGGGAGGGAGAGAGAGAGATAGAAACATCAATGATGAGAAAGAATCATTGATCAGCTGCCTCCTGCACTCCCTACACTGGGGATCAAGCCCAAAACCCAAGCATATGCCCTGACTGGGAATCAAACCGGCAACCTCCTGGTTCATAGGTCAATGCTCAACCACTGAGCCAAATCCGCCGGGAATAAACACTTGAGATTTTTAACTTAAGTAATTTTGTATAGGCACAGATTGAAATTTCAAAATATGACATGTCCCTTTTATTGCAGCAATAACAAATTAACACTTCATGTTTTACAATATTGGAACAGAAAATGGGATTATGCAACTGAGTTGATTTTAACTATTTTTATCCAAGCACATCTATTTTAGAGGAAATATCTTTCTATAGAAATATTAAACTTATTGACAGAAAAAGTTATCTTTAGTAAATGTTTCTTCATTCATTATTTTGAGTGGTGGACCGTGTGGTTATGCTTTCAGAATTAAAGATATCTCTGCTTGAATATGCATTTTTTAATGCTGAGAAGGATTACTTGACCATGTTCTGTGAGTTTTAAAAAGTCTACCCAGTGGTAAATAATAATGTGTAACGTGTAGTGATCACTTACTTTAGAATTAAAACTCTATTTAAAGTCTTACATCTCAAAAAGCTGGGGCTCTGCTCTGGAAAGAACAGAGGAGGTTGTCCTCTGGGCGAAACTCTGAAAGAATACTTTCAAGTTGCGCTTAAGTTTACTTTGTGAGGGTCTCTGAGATATTGGTGCACTTGGCAGTGGTAAGAAAAGGATGCCATTTAAACCCTATTTGGAGGACCTTCTCCTCAGGAGGTCCAAGTGAATGCATAGGGTTCATTTTTAATCCATTAAAAAGTATTATACTCATTTTTAAAGGTGTCTTAAGCCATATACTGCCTATCACTTTTCCAGTTGGTCTGTGAGACACACGTGAAGCCATTCTTATTCCGTGGCATCTCTGTGAGTTGAGAAAAAGAGTGACGACCAAAGCAGATCGCTGGAATGCCAATTTACTTTCAAATGTGACAGCAGAGGACGGTTAAGCTTATGACCTTGTTGCACTGTGCTTGTGTAACTTTCCTTGGGAATTTTTTTAATCAGGTTTATTTTCCCTTTGACTCCGATTTCCAGTGCCCAGAAGTCTTCTTTTCAGCAGTGTTTATGTATTTAACAGCATTTTCTGAGGTGGGCACTACAGAATTTTCACAGCATGGGTTCGTTGGACTAAGACCTTGTGTACGACTTATATCAAGTGGAAAAGTTGACGGACATGAGCTTTAAAAATGGCTTTTTGTGTGTGCTCCCTCTCCATTTGAAGCTTTCGTCTGTATTTCCTGTTGGGCTACAGTGTTTTGCCGTTAAGAGAACAAAGTCAACACTAAAAAAAATAATTTTTTTTTTTTACTGAAGAATATGTTTTTCCAAGTAAAGTCATTATCAAAGAGACTGTCATGTTGGGTCGTCATTCATGTGTGGCACAGTGTTGGCCTTTTGCATCTTGAGATATAAACTCTAAGTCATAGTTAAATAAATATCTATTTATTTAGAGAGAGGAAGGATCCTCCCTAAAGCCAAACAAGGAGAAAAGCTTTTTGAAGACTGTCCTTTTGGAGGAAAAATGAGCATGTTGTTGGGTAATCCTGCCATTATGTTCCTTGTTGGTAATCTCATCACAGCCAATGATCTAAGGTCCTGGTCCTCATTCAAAGGATGGTATTTATATCAACATAAAATATACCTTTACAATAGGTCTAATTTTCTTTATTTCCATTTTCAATGCTGTTTGCAACACACAGCACTTAGATGCAGCACAGTGGAACTTTAACATTTATTCAGAAAACAAATATTGGCTCCTATGAAATTAGATCTGGACTGGGCTGAGTTGATCTCTGAAATGGCAAGAAAAATGCTGCCTTAAATTAATATGATTAGCAAGATTTGCCCTGGTGAGTCAGGTAGGGGAGATAGTCAACACACCTGAAAGGGGTAATGGATTTTATGTAATTTAGGAGGGAACAGACCCTGCCACTGTCCTAGGCACTTAGAATATAAAGCTCCTTTAATAAGGTGGAATATCTTGGCAAAATATCTATTAGGGAAATACATACCAATAAATCCCTATAATAAACGTAATTAGTGTATTTGAAGTAGGATGGAGGAAATAATTAAGTCTATTTCACTGTGTCAGGGGAAGACTCGGAAGAGGTGGGCCTTCTGGAATAAATAGAGGGGGAGAAGGGGACGTGGGTAAACCGTGAGCAGTCAGGCTCTGGGGCGAATACGTGGCTTATGAGACTTTCTAGAATGTGTCCTATGGACTATCTAATGCTTGGCTTTTAAAAAAAGATTTTTATTGATTTTTAGAAAGAGAGGAAGGGAGGGGGAGAGAGAGAAATATTGATGCACGTCGGTGGGTTGCTTCCTGAACACCCCGGAGATGGAGATCAAGCCCACATCCTGGGTATATGCCCTGACTGGGAATCGAACCAGCAACCTTTTGATGTATAGGATTAGAGTGAGTCACACTGGTCAGGGCTTTAATGCTCATCTTAATTATTAAGTATATTTGAAAGTGAGAACATTAATTTTAAAAACATTTTTCCTCAAATTTTTATTGTTTCAGAGTAACCTCCCCAATTATCCTCTCCATTTTCATAGTCAGTTGTGCAATTATTTTTATTTAAAACATTGAACATTTTTAATGCTTTACATTATAAACTTTGGTAAATCTTAATCTTGTAGCATGTGCTGAAAATAATAACACTCATATTAGAAATAACACTGTATAACCTACTTTGAAAATTTCAGACTACTTTTACATCTATTACCTCATTGTATCAATCAATAGTTAACTTATTTGAAATGGAAATTATTTGTTGAGATTGAGTACACTGATCCCCTGAATACTTTCTCAAATGCCATCAATGTTCACCAACCAGAAGGGCTTATTAAGTTTCATTTGGTTTTCCTCTTCCTCATTAGCATATCTATGAATTACCCATAATGTTCCATGTTCTATGTCTATGCAGACCTGTTGATGAGTAGGACTTGTTATTAAACAAACAAAACTCCATCTTAAGAAAGCTGCACAAATTTAAAGGACCAATTTTTCTCACTGGTGTTAGCATAGGACTTTTACAAAGTCATCTAAATTTTTCATGTAGGTGAGTTAAAGAGATTGACTGGAGTGACTTTGTTAATATATAAAAAGGAGACCTTTTTTTTAAACACTATGACTCCAAAAAGGTAAGCATGAAGATGGACCAGATATCTTATTGCCCCACTGATACTGCCTGCCAGCTGTGCATTTTCCTACTACAATGAACCCCCTCATTTTGATTGCTGTGTACAAGGTACAGCGTTTCATTTTTCTTCCTGCTTGGGCTTCCTGTAGAACGCACACCCCATATAGGTCTTTAAATTCCTACTGTTGTGCGAACAAGCCAAGTCTTTCTGTTCTCTCCTTTGTTAACTGTGAACCTCGTGGAGCAACCACGCTTCCGTGCCCTCCGTGAGTGGCTGGACTCTGCTCAAATTAAACACCGTGAGATTACCAGCAGGTTACAAAGGTGGCGTGTATCTTTCTCTTCGGCATCTTTGTATAACATTGTCTTGATCTGGAAAATGCTAACAAACTCAAGCGAGCTAATCGTCCCACACCCACCCACCCCTTGTAAATTAGGACCTCATGCCCACCACATAAAAAGTAGGGAGAGCACATCTATAATATTTGCTCTCCTGTGAGGATAAAAAAAAAAAAAAGATACACATAGAAAATGCATAGGAATTATTTTTTTAAATCCAAGCACCAATTCAGATCACCTCTTTCACCTGCAGTGAGGCAAAATGGAATGTGTTTGGATCTTTGTAACTAAACATACCCAGGTTCAAATCTCAGATCTGCCACATAATAACTGGGAGATCTTGGGCAAGTTCATTAGCCTTTCCAAGTATTCGCTTCCTAACATATAAAAATGTTTGCAGGTCTTCTGTGGGGAGGTTGTTGTAACCTGCTGATAATCTTATAGTGTTTAACTTGAGCAGAGTCTAGTCCAAATGAGGTAAACTATATAAAATACCCAACACATGTTTAGTCCATCAGAGTGCTCAGTAAAAGTCAGATTCCACTTGCTACTTTGCGTAGTGATTCTAGGTCCTGTGATAAACAAACCCCAAATGCCCCAGTAGCTGGGTGAAGTCAAGTTTACTTCTCACCCTTGGAACAGTCCAACTCAAGTGCCCGTAGTGAGCAGACAGCCTCCATGTGCTGATTCAGAAGTCCAGGCTCTTCCCACTTTGTGGTTCTGCCCTGCCCTGAGGCTTTGAAGTCCTGGACATTCAGGCACTGGCCCGGCAGAGAATGGAGAACACACACCACCCTTAAAGGCCCATAGGCAGCTTTTGACACACATTGATTGTACAGACATTTCATGGGCAAAGACTAGTTGAATGGTGCCACTTACATGGAAGGGGACTAGGAAACATACTTCCAACTGGACAACCACTTTCTAAGCACAACTTTACAGTATGGCTCGGTGGTTGAGCATCGACCTGTGAAACAGGAGGTCACAGTTCGATTCCTGGTTGGGGTGCCTGCCAGGGTTGCAGAATCAATGCCCAGTGGGGGTGTGCAGGAGGCAGCTGATTGATGACTCTCTCTCCTCATTGATGTTTCTCTCCTTTCCTCTCTGAAATCAATAAAAATTTATTTTAAAACGAAAGAGAGAGAGAGAGAGCCGAAACCGGTTTGGCTCAGTGGATAGAGCATCGGCCTGCGGACTCAAGGGTCCCAGGTTCGATTCCGGTCAAGGGCATCTACCTTGGTTGCGGGCACATCCCCAGTAGGGGGTGTGCAAGAGGCAGCTGATCGATGTTTCTCTCTCATTGATGTTTCTAACTCTCTCTCCCTCTCACTTCCTCTCTGTAAAAAATCAATAAAATATATTTTAAAAAAGAGAGAGAGAGAGAGAACCAGTACAGATGGGCAGTATATTTATTCCTTGCCTACTTCATTGCCTTATACTCTATCAATTAAAACCCTGGCTAGTAACCACATGGTAGGGAGAGGTGGAGGAGTAGATGGCACAGGTCAGGTCAGTGGTTATAATCTAGAACTTGAGACAAGTGAAACTTTCTTATCTATGTTCTATTAACAGACACATTAAGAAGTCAATATCATCTACTTTCTTCTCTACCAGACATTTATCTCCATTTGCTTCTCAAATGTATATTCCTTAGATCTGTAACAAAAGATTATTCTGCTGCTCATGCTTTCATCTAAGTGTTGACAACAGATACAAGTCGGCACATTTATTTATACCATTTCTAAACTATGTGCTTAAAGAACTTTGCAAGCTGTCATAGCCAAGACCAATGTAAGGAGACAAGTGACTGAATGTAACGTGGTATCCTGGGTGGTGTCCTGAAACATTAGACAAAGTGTCTGAAGACATCAGGTGAAAATGAAGGAATATGAATAAAATATCGACTTTAGTTCACAATAAGTATCAGTATTGGTTCTTTAATGGTGACAAATGTAGCATAGTAATTCACGATGCTAACAATAGGGGAAACTGAGTGTTAACTGTATGGGAACTCTGTACTATTCTGATTTTTCTGTAAATCTAAAACTGTTTTAAAAGAACTTTACATTGCAATCGCAGTATCTTCATAGTTACTGAATACCCATTGTGTAACATTGTCATTTGCTGCAATCCTGACCTCTGTTTATCGCTGTAGAAAATCTGGCCTCTCTGGTAACTAACCAGACCCATGTCTATTGAAAGTGTCTTGTCCAGGTTTTGGTACTTAGTAAATGCTCAAGGAGAGTGTGTTCCTTCTCTCTTTCCTCTTCCTCCCTCAGTGCTTCTAGTAATTCTAAAAGAACGATATGAACACTTATTTGGCTGTGAAAAGGATCAGGCTAATAAATACTCAATTTTAGGATGCCGGGGAACATAGATCTAATGTTCACATGCCCCCCCCCCCCCGCCCCCACCACGTGCTGTCTTTCAGATGGGACAGAAGGCGAGTTGACTTTCAGTAGTAAACATACAATGCAATATACAGATGATGTGTTATATATTGTACACTTAAACCTAAATGATTTTATTCAATGTCACCCTAACACATTTAATAAAATAATAAAAAAGAAAACCCAAAGATAAAAAAGAATGAGTAGACCATTTTAATTATTAGAAGAATTATCAGCAATAGTCAATATATTTTTCAGTCTAGAAAATTACAACAGACTGTATGATAATGATACAAATGGTTTTGTAAGACTATTAAGATGATAATTCTTTGCTCTTCTAAATTTCCCAAAATGATACTGTTTACTTTTAATTTAAAAAAATAATTTTCTCCTTATTTAAAAGTGCCTAATATCTATTTTGAAGGTTTATTCCACATTATATTTCCCAAATAATATAAAGCAAGAGAGAAAGATTCCATATGTCAGTACTATGAACAAACACTTATAATTAAAAACATAATTTTCAATTATTTTTGTTTCTCCTTACTCAACGGCCCCAATTGTGTAACACTATTAGGATTTACATCTCAAGGTCAAGGTCCCTGAAAAATCTCTAGTAACAGACTTTGAAAAGTCTCTCTGTGTTTAGCTTCCTTGGCCTTCTTTGGGTTATTCTGGCATAATGACGTTTTCCTGATTTCTCCAAACACAGTTGTGCCCATTTCAGCAGTATTCATATGTGAAAGGAAGTGGAAGTTCCAAGCCAGATGTGGTGACCCTTGAGATCTTATATTGACCTTAGTAGGTATTAACTTTTTAGATCAATAAGAGCTGTTATTGACCTCAAAGAAAAGTCAATATCTGCTTGTTAATTTGCAGCTTGAAAATGTTATACGTTTTGTTCTTCATTATTACCCTACTTATTTCAGCCTTTCAAAAACATGTCTTTACTATTTCTACCAAGAGATCATAATGTCAAAACATTTTAGTTTGAGTGTTTGAGGAGATGATCATTGGACATGGTAGTCATTCATGAGTAGTTCATTTTAGTTTCGTATAAAATTACAACCGGATGAGATTCATGCTCTTCAGGAAAGTGAAATATACTTAATTATATTGTATCCAATATAGTTTTTAACATTTGAGAAGCAATCTTAAATGATCTGTGGTTCATGGTAGGAATATTCTCTCTCTCTCTCTCTCTCTCTCTCTCTCTCTCTCTCTCTCTCTCTCTCTCTCTCTCACACACACACACACGAAATGAAAAGAAAATTAAATTGGCAATAAGTAGTCTACAAAGCAATTAGTAATGTTTTTTGCTTTTTCTGTGTATACTGGTAAATGAAAAAAAGCAGTGAAGGAAGATGAATGTTCAGCATGTACTTTTTATGTGGATAAACATTGAAAGCTTTTAGGTAAGGACTTCTTGTGTGGGTTTCAATTTTAGAGGTCTATGCTTCTAAAGTTTTATTAAGTGTTTAAGTTTTAAATATTGGTAGAGAAGTGGCTTTTCACATCATCATTGTTTTGTATATTAACATGGAAATGTCAAGTTTTACATAACTTGAAATGTCTCAGAATTGCCTATTGCTGAAATTCAAATGTCAGAACAATACTGCTGCACATATATGACTCTGATATTTCAACTCTTAAAAACCTCATAAATGATTCAGTATCACTTTGGCCTTGTTATGGTATAACTTTAAAAAGAGGCAGAGCAATTTAAATCTGGTTTAGGAAGTGCTAGTCTCATTCAGCCCAGGCATAGAGCCCTAATCTTTCATCCCATTCAGGATCATTCATCTTTTTTTTGAAAATATGTAACCATTTTGATGAAGAATTTGAGTTTTCATGAGTATTCTTTCAGTATTTTGCACCAGTGTATAACGAAGCTATTTTGTTTTTGGCTTATATCCTATCAGTTCATTGTTATGGAGTCCTCAATATAAAATAATAATAATAATAATAATGAGCTTCTTTTCAAAGATGAATGCTCTCTAGGACTTCAATGATAGATAGAGGCGAAATGGCCTATAGAAATAGACCTTCTACTATTAATTTACTTTTCCAAAATTGGCAGTTTCTATACATTTATATTTTAAAATCTCAGAGCTGGAGTGAGCCTTAAAGGTGACAGACTGGATTTTGTCATGTGGTACAGAAAACTGAATCTTGATGTCGAGTCCCTATTTATTGCTGTTTGGTTTAGTTTTTACTTAAAACTCTCAAATACTGTTGACCTTGATTGGTAGATTAATAGTTGGAAATAAAATACCCTTAGTAGCCCCGTATTTTTATATTATTTTCTTTCTTATGGAAAAAAAAAATGCTTACCCCAGGGGAACTTTATCATTTGAAGAAACTTATTTTCATACATGTTCCTAATAGCCTGTTTTACTTCTTTTTCTAAGATACGATGTTATGACAATTAAAATAATGCCAACATTTCAGTATGATTACATGTTTGTGGTCTTACTAGTCCAGAAATAAGAAATGCCACTAGGGTCATAGCTTGGAGTGTGTACCTTGGCGTGTTTCATTTTTCCTCTGCTGGAAGATTAGTGGAAAATAAGCTCTGTAAATTAAATTTTATTGCAAAATCATCTTCCGATGTTCAGCAGTGAAGATAATATTGAGTGATAAGGTTGGAGTGGGCTTTGTATAAAGCAATTACAGCATGAAGACTACAATCTGAATGAAAAATATTGCTCAAGGTTTCCTGTAATCTGTAGAAAACTGCATTTGGGGAATATTCTTAAAATTATCTGGTTTTATATAGGTGATTATAATAAATAAGATATATTTCAGCTTGAAAGCAACATTATTGAATGGTTTTAACGACCATTTATATGTAGTGAGAGGTACAAATTTGTACATATGCGTATTTTTTTCATGCTTGAAAAATTATAATTTTGAAAATTCTCCCTACACTGGAGTTCTTTCTTTCCTTTTTTAAAATGTATCTTTAGTGTTGAAAGTTACACAGATGTACCCCTTTTCCCCTCATTGATCCCTTCCAGCCCACCCCTTCCCCTGGAGTTCTTTCTATAAAGCTTGCTTTGTCCAGTGAGCCCATCTCTCTCTTTAGATAAGTGCATATGAAAGTTAAGATCAAAATGTCCACTGTGTTTTACTCTCACGTTGGCCCATGTAAAGAGGGGTTTCTATTCCAGGTTTCCATTGTGTCGTCCTTTAATAACTTTACTTACACATCACCTCTTGAGTTTGGTCTTTACATGGCAATTACAGGTAAGAACAAAGACGTTGTTCTTGAACTATATGGAAAACCCTTGGTTTGCAAGGCCCTCCTCCAAGTAAACCTGAAGAAAAAATATATATGTGCATGTGTGTATACATGCATGCGTGTGTTCCCCTCGCCCTCCAAATCCAGTTCCTGCGTGTCTCCTGACCTTATGTTCCTTCCCACCCATCAGCCAGGACACATTTAGTGGGTGTCTGACATGAGCAAGTTAGCGACACAAGGTACTGGAATGAAGACAGATGATGGCTTGCTCAGCTTTGGGGCTCCATCAGAAGGAATTGAGCATCTCAGAGTATTATACAGCAGAAATCATTAAAGCGCTCTCTTTGTTACATAATGTGCAGAGAATCCTGTCATCCTTTAATTTTTTTTTTTTTTAAAAGCCATCCCCTTTAATAAATAGTAACCTAAAAGAAATAAAAGTTCCGGAGAAGACTATGGAGGTTTATCAAGATGAAAATAGCCCATTAAGAACTGATCTGAGCCAGTTTTGAGAAGCGGAGCCCGAGACCTGGCCCGGGAGGCTTTGGCGAGGCCAAGTTCACTCAGTGCTGGGCACCGACCAGCTCCACAGGCCCCAACTTTATTAGTGTGGAGATAAGCTGATTAGGTCTTGTCAATCAAAGGTGCCCATATCTCAGTTGAGAGACACACACACTCTCTCTCTCTCTCCATTTTTCTTTAAGCATTGAAGCAGGCAACAAAGAGGGAGATGTGTGGTAGGCATCCCCACGGTTGTCGCCATGCAGGGTGCAAGGGTCCTGTGATGATGCGGTGACTGTATTAAAGAGTACATCAATTTGTTTTAAAGTGTTTTGATTTTTTATGGTGGCATTAAGAGAGAGAACATTGTGGTTGCAGCTTTACTAGAAAGCAAAGAGTTCTAGAAGAAGAAAAAAAAAAAGTGTTTCTTTGAAGCCTACCAGGGCTTTGAATCTTGCTGTGCCAATGGGCGCTTAAGTGCTCCCGTAACTGCAACCTCAGATCCACCATCCGCTTAGGAACTACCTTCCCCTGCAAAGTATTCATCTAGAGGAACGGGAGAAAAATGTTTAAATTGTCCTAATCCATAGTAATGTTTACCAACTACACATTTTTATTTCGTTTTTAATGATTGGAGATGTTGGATGAACTTATAACATATCGGTTATTCTCCTGTACCCTGACTCGGCTGTGTAGAACAGAGATCCTTCTAAATGTCCCCCAAGTACAGATTGGCAACTTTCCTCCGTTCCGTTGTTTTGTACACACTAAGGAGGGCCTTGCCTGGTATAAACCTGACTAATAAGCTCAGGTTGTCAAAATGGAATTCTGTAGGGCTTCAGCTTTGAGACATCTCCTCCAGTCAGTATTGAGAGGAAGGGAGAGGGAGGTGCAGGGGGGAAACCTGGCCTTTTGTTCTTCACATCTGAAGTTTGCTCACTGCAGGCCACCTCCCCACTTCAAATGCAACAACCGAAAGGAACCCGGCCTCTCCTTCCCTCTCCCTACCTGCATCCCCTGAGCTGCAATCCTGCACAGCCGCGTTGGATGATTTCTTTATCAGCTATTCTTCCCTTCCTTCCATCCGTTCCCCACGAACCAATCAGGCAGCCCTGTGAGGAAGGACTCCTGCTGCTTTCAATAAAGTGTGACTCCCTTACAGGCAGGTCCACACAGCCGTTCTAGATGTCGCCTGTCACAGCACAGAGAGGTAGCGTGTCCCCACACTTGGGTACCTTTATGAGGTGTCCTCTGAGGAAAACCAAAGTTTTAGGAGATGAAGACAGGACTAGTCTGATGTGGAGAAGGTAGTCCATCTCCCACAGCTGATTACCCAGAGCAGGCACACAGATAAGTAGTGTGCGCCATGCATGTATTTGAATGTGCTCATGGCATGTGTCCTGCTTTTAGGACAGGTGAGGTAGTAAAAACTCGTTTTTCACTGGTTCTGTACACTCCCAGACAAGGAATTTCAGTGATGACTCTGTTCCAAAGAGTGTATGACCTTGAAGTGACTCTAAGTTAGAGAGATGAGGGTCAGTGATGCTTAGAAATAAGTGTGCTGTGATGTATACAGATTCTCTATTCAGGATTCTTTGCTTCGAGAAATTTTATTACCTCATTAGTCTTTATCTCAATAAGGTCTTTAGCATGCTCACTTTTAAATTGTCACCTGAGGATATGTTTTTATTGATTTGAGCGGGGGGGAGGGGGAGACAAATGTATATACATAGAGAGAGAAACATTGATGTGAGAAAGCAACATGTGTCAGTTGTCTCCTGTACTCACCCCAACTGGGGATTGAACCCGAAAC
Source organism: Eptesicus fuscus (assembly GCF_027574615.1). NCBI lineage: Eukaryota > Metazoa > Chordata > Mammalia > Chiroptera > Vespertilionidae > Eptesicus > Eptesicus fuscus. The sequence continues at coordinate 50,873,673 of NC_072489.1, forward strand.
CTAGGTATTTGCCCTGACTGGGAATCGAACCAGCAACCTTTTTGGTGTACGGGACGTCACTCCAACCAACTGAATCACCTGGCCAGGGAAGCATACTCATTTTTTTAGGAGAAAAAAAAAAAATAGCATGCACCTTTCTAGAAATACCTTTAAAAAATACATATGGATACATTCCCATGTTGGACATGCTATCTCTAGCCTGTATAAGGAACGTGGCCAAGCTTCTCCTGTTAAGTTTCTAGTTCATGGTCTAGGTTTCTTCTTCAGAGAAGACTCTCCTGACCACTCCATTAAAGTAGTTTTTCTCCCATATCGTACCAGGCCCCTCTCTCAGAGCATTGGTTGTGACCAAGGATAAACCATGAACCAGACTCGTCTTGTCTTCCCCAGAAGAATGTACGCTTCCTGGGGGCATTTTGCTGAATGAATGAAAGAAATGGGCAGCTCTCTTCCTTTATTACAAAGGAAAGTGTTTATTTTCAAAAGTCTCCCACTAACCTTGAGCGTTGCAATAAGTGTGGCCACATCCCAGCCCACGTTTACGGAGCAACATTGGGGCTTTGTGACGTTTTAGGATTTGACTTTTTCTACTTCATTATGTTGAAATTCTTAATGCATTTAAATAGTTCTCTCGAAAATACCAGTGTATGTTGTTTTTAAAGAAAATACTAGCTTTTACTCTGCAGAGAGATAATTAAGAAAAGTCTACTCTAAAACTAGTTCACCACCCAGTTGCTGCCTACTTGTTAATAAGCATTTGGTGGTAAAGATTTTAGCCAATAATGAGTCTGGATTCCCTTTTTAATTTAGCACTTACTGTAGTTGTTGAGCTTGGTTGTCTCCGTTTACCAATTATAATTTCATAAGTTTACTTGGGTAATTGTTTTTAGGCTATAAAATTAATAATAAAAATTAGGTGGCTGTATAATAATGTTGCCTTATCATGAGTTCGAGTATAATGTTTGTTTCTCAGAAAACCTGAAACAAGGAGTTTGGGAAGAAGTGGTTGGACTGAGGCATTTGCTAATAGTATCTTTGTCAACGAGTAAACTTTAGTTTTCCACTTTATTATGTGATGAGTAAAACACGTAGCCATTTCTCTTTTGTTGCTTATAAGAATACACCAAATATTTAAATGGTTCAGCATTAAGCTGTAAACATCTTCAATTCATAGCAGTGACTTTGGAAAACTCCCTTTTTTAATGTAGAAGCTAAATTCAAAAGGGAATAAGATATTTTAACGTGATTCTCTGATCACTGATAACTGAACATTTCTGTTAGATTAATATAGGGAACTGCACACCAAAATAGATCATGCTCAGAATCAGCATTTGAAAAAGCATGCTTGAAAAAAAGTCTTTTAAAGAGTGAATTTAGGGACACACTAGAAATGTATGGAAGGCTATTACAAACTAAAGGCCACTCTTATTTCCCCCTCAGAAACATTTTCCATGAATAAATACTATTTTGAGTTGCTTTTATCATCAACATTCCACCCCCTAAATTTAAAAAGAATCTATCATCGAACTCACTTCCTAATGTACCAGAATTTACTAATGCTCTGAGTCCCTGAGACACTACTTTTAAATTTGTAAAGATAAAAGGGGTATTCTGAGTCATTTGATAAACTTTTCTTCAGGAAAAGAACTTTTTAAAAAAAATAAATAATGTCAAATGGTTATTTTTCTGCTTCTTAAATGACCTTTCACGCAGAATATTCCTGATTTATCGCAAGTAAACAGACGTAGCTTATGACACCAGAGGTTTAAGGTAACATCATTAAAGAACCAAAATTCAAAAGCAATGATGTTTTACTATTTAAAAACAATCCGTATTTTTTCATATTCTTCCTTGAGGCATTAATGTTTGCTCAAGAATTAGAGGGTGTGATGTTCTGTTTCTTTATGTTTACCTTGCAATTCTGCTTGACAGTGTTTATTTCTGAAGATAAGTATGAAGTGTGAGTATATTTAGAATAATTGAGTCAATATTACCTTTTAGGATGTTATATTTTCCTAAGGAACAAATACAAGGTAACTTCCAGAAATGGAAGGATTTAGAAAGCAGTTTTATCTTTGTGTGTGTGTGTGTGTGTGTGTGTGTGTGTGTGTGTACATATATATAGCTATATAAAATAGATTTTCTTTTATAACAACATCTAAGTGTCTCTTTATTCAGGTGGTTTTATCATAACAATCACATGTTGTAGGGAGCTCTTTTGTACCATTAATAATAACTAAGACACAATCATCTTTTTGAGGGAGAAAAAGAGAGAGAGAAGAGGGAAAAGCTGGAATTTGAAAAGGAGGGAATCTGTTCCTATTCCTTCCCTGAGGCTGAACTGTTTATCACTCTATCCTCATTCGATAAAAGTGAATTTCATAATAAAATTTTCCCTAATCGGGCCCTGTCACTGAAGGTGTCTTATCGCTGAGAGGAAAATGACACCGATCCTATCGGAAAACAGAAACGATGTCACCATGTTCCCAATCACAGCTCTTCAGCCCCCATATCTACCTTCTCCACAAACACCAAGCAGCGCTTTTTTCATAAGAACATCAAAACCCAGCAAAGTCATTAAAATTGCACCCGCGTAGAGTTCCAGGGACCAGCCGCACTAGCGCAAAATGGGATGTGGGAAAACAGACTCTCTAAATGTGCTAATTCCATTGTCACATGTTTACAGCTTAATTTTAATCAGTTAAAAAAGCCACACATTGCAATAAATTGGCATTATCTCCTGTGACACCAGAAGACACAGTTGGTTCAAGGATTTAGAGGGTCACTGGCAACAGTATATAGTATTACAGACAAAGTATTTTTACGCTTGAACTACGGTAGCTAAGGTACAATCCCCAGTTAAGACGGCAGACAAAGGCTAGAACCCACATTGCACTAAGTTCAACTTGCAGACCACCTTCATCCTTGCTGGACTTTGTATGCAAAACAAAGAATTTGGAGACATTTTTCTAAAGGAGTAATTTATTCATCTTATAAAAAAATTTTTAAGTAGCCTTTCAGTGCCGTAGCCTTATTGCATACTTGGCAATAGACCAAATGGTCTTTCCATGGGTCCTCTCAGTAGACTTGTTTTCCAGTCCCGATGTTTCATTGACTGTGTTTACATTGACCATTCGACTTGCGAGCCTAAACAAAGATACATTAACACGCTTGAGGAAATGCAAACAGAAAATAGTGTCATTGACAATTGTTGGGAGGCCAACAATGAAAGACTGTCTCTAATGGTCTTAATTTATTAACGTCAAATTAGCACCAATATATTTTTTACACAATTAAGTTTAGAAATTGCTGAAGTAGAAACTATTGGCAAATTTAATTTTAATTTGTTCCATGGGGTTATTCTTTGGATATCCACATCTCTATTTCAAAGCAGATTAATCCCTTAGGCATGGACTGGCTTTTCTGCATAAGAATATCTCAATAGTTTTTGGACAAAAAGATTTCTTTTCTGTGGCAAGGTGTAAGATGTCACTTCAGTTCTCAAATTTAGTATTTTAGCTTTGTAAACTGTCAATACATGTATGTGAGACACCATAAAGTTTTTTCTAAAGCCTCACATGATTAAAATATTGACTAAAATGTTGAGAATTGTCACACATTTAGTTTGTGAACTAACAGTAGGTGGAAAAAAATCTCAATTTCATCCTGAAACTAGTTTATTTTCTTTTTTAATTGACAAATCTGGCCTTGAGGGAGCAAAAATAAATAAATAAATAAATGCAACCACAACTTTTATGGATTGCAAAGAGCTTTAGGGAATTAAATCATTTGGCAGTGACTGAAAAAAATAAACATTTGACTGACTTTTGTGTTAACTTTTGTTTAACACTTTGTTGATTTCTTTCTACCCAAAGCAACAGAAAGAAAAGATGAGGTTATAGTGAGCCGGAAGTAAACGGAAATAATTTTTCAGTGCGTCGTGCTTGTCTTCACTGGGAGCTTAGTTTTCTGTAGTCCGTGTCAGATTGATCAGACCTCTGCTGTGTGATTGAAGTACTTTTTAAAAAACCTCAGATTGTGAAGTTAAGACAGCGAAGTTAAAGAGCCACGAAAACAGTGTTTTCTGATTGCGCTCGTCTTGCCACAGAGGCTGTCTGAGTTATTGCACTTCGTCCATGTTTAAACAGCTTGAGTAAATTTACAGGCTCTCTCTTCTCTCTCTCTCTTCTCTCTCTCTCTCTCTCTCTCTCTCTCTCTCTCTCTCAATAGAGAAGAAGAATGAGCGCTAATTTCGAACTCAGCCTTTTTCTCCGTTAGGATTAGCAGCCAGCTCTGCATGAAAGGAGAAAAGTTGGGGCCTATGGGAAAGACTTCACCAGATGATGGCTCTTGGCTTTTTAAAGGAGACACAGGCACAAATAACAGGGGAGTTAACTGTGTACGGTGGAATGCTAGCTTTCGTTACATGTCTAAAAAATGGTTTCATTGATTTTGTTCGGATTTTACTAGTAGCTGTGGTTCTTTGTCAATGATTTGTTTCTTGCCTTTTTTTTTTTTTTTTTTTTTTTGGAGATGAGCTAGTTTAAATTTCCAAATATATACATATATTTTCCTTATTGTGTGTCAAATTAAAAATGTGTGGGTGATGATCATTATGTGCAGCCTTGAAGGGAAATGGCCACTACCGCCCCCTCTGTATCTGACTGGAGACCCATAGGATGTGTTGATTGAAGGAGATTTATGGAAGGAAATGTATTTATCAAGTTCATACATGAGGTAGCAGAACAGGTTTTATTTAGCCTTCCTTTCACCATAAAACAATGGGCCTCTGTTTAATTAACCTGATGCAAGTGTTAAATTGCAATAATGTTCCTGATTTAAAATTTGTAATGTATGTATTTAGTGTCTTTGGGGGAAGGTCTATTTTAAAGAGATTACAAATCACTGTGCTCTGTGTTAACCCAAGAGGAAACAATTATTGAAATATTAACTTGGCCACAAAACAGCATTCTTATTTAGATTTTTGGCTGTGGAGAAAACAGAAAAATTTCAAATTTATTCAGAGGCTATTTTAAACCAATTAAAAACTATAATGCTGCATGTTTAATGAAAAAAATACCTTTTTAATTTATTTATATTTACTCTTTATTTTAAATAGTTTTGCAAAAAGCAGTGAAAATCATGATGCAATAGAAACTGAATTCTTTCATGTGTCCCTCTTACAAAACCATATTATAATTTTAAACCCTATTTATAACTTATACAACTGACTGTACAGTTAATGTATTATACTTTTCTACACATAGGCTGCGCCATTGAGCCACTGGTCAAAGAAATGTTTCTAGCTTGTAGTGAAGAGAGATGGGAATGTAGAGTACATGAAAAGGACTGGCTCTCAGCTTTTTAAGTATTTGTTACTATAATTAATGTATAAAAAGCATATTTTGATGTACTTAACTATCATTTTTTGATCTTTTAGGATATTATCTAATAATTTTAAATGTAATGCTTTTTTAAAACACAGGCATTCTTCCCAGTGTTAAGTATTTGTTTCCCACAGATACTAGTAAATGTATAAGAAAAACATAAATCGAGGTAAAATATAATTTTTAACTTGTGAAGTCATTTTAACATTTTTTATTTGACTGAGGACTATTTACATTTATTATAACTTAAAAGATAAACATGATTTAAAGTAACTTTGAAGGGTCAAACATAATTAACACAAATATGTGCTTGGAAATTTCGGATGAAAATCTATTTGACTTCCATATCTACATAAGAAATTTGTGAAGTCAAGGTGAATATTGTTCTTTCTCTGATGGAAGATAAGAAACTGTTCGATAAATCTAAGTAAAAGCAATTTGGAATTATGAATAATCAGTGCATTTTCCTTTCATTTCCATTAATATTGGGACTGCTAACATGAAAAACTATAGTAATGTATCTGTTGCATTTTTATCTTTGGTGCAAGAATTACATAAAATAATAAATTTAAAATAACATTTACAACTATATTACATTTCAACCTAGCTGTCCCTTAACTTTTACATACTAGAAAATAAATTTTAAGTCTAATCAAATACTTTAAATAAATACAGGTTGTCCCCAAAAATGTATGTACACTTTGAATAATTATAAAAGAGGTGTTTATTAGAATACATTTCATTTTCAAAATATAATTGAATCAGCTGTTAAAGTGTGTATACTTTTTGGGGGGCATCTGTATATGTGAAAATTAAACTTAATGTGTACAGTTAAATGTCATTCTTTAATCTTTGTATTTTGTAGATCTGCAAATTCTCAACACAGTGCTCTGACTATTTCTTTGCATAAACACATTTTGGGTAAATCATTGTCTTCTTATTTAATACAGTGACTTAATTAGAATACTGAGGTATTTCTCTCTGCTAATAGTAGAGAAGTTTGTGATAGAAAATTTAAGCAATGGAAAAAAAAAAGAAAATTTAAGCAATGATATTAACAATTAACCAGGGCAAAAGTTATGAAAGTGTTAGTGTCGTTGGCAAAAACAGCTCCTGCTCGGATCCTCAGCGTGCAAGGCTTTGCACGCTCATGCCCATAAATGCCCCCTCATGACACCCCACCACTTCCAATGTGAATCTTCAGGGAAAACTTTCTAGAAAGTATGTTCACCAGCCAGTCATGTGTCAAAGAGGTCGTTCCAATGTTGATACTGATGCTAACTTACTGCCAACTTGGACATAATATTTCAGTTTATGGCAGGGAAAAAAAATCTTACTTGAAACTAGTAAAAATCTATCCTATGTAGCACAAAATATTTTTGTAAAAAACACTATTTTTGTTTATAATGTAATTTACTTAATGCAATGTGGTTTGTTAGGAGTATGATTTTTCCAGTTTATGAATTCATAAATGAATGTCAATTCTATTTTTCATTACCAAGAATAATATGATGTGAAAATGTATTATTGCTTCCATTGATATTAACTTCCTTTTATTAAGAAAAATAAGTATGTAGTATCAGACAGTCATATTAGAATTAACATAGTGATTTAAATTTACAGTATCAGACTAGTACATATTTTATTTTGTAGTATATTTTATACAATCAGATTTTTTTTTCTGATAGTGAATAGTGGTATCAAAGCAAAGGTAGAATAATTGCAAAAGATGATTCTTCTTGTAACTTCAAGTGTATTGGGAATCTGTAAAATTGGATAAGTGCTATTGTTAATCTCTTGCTTATAGAATACCTCTAAGGTATGATTTTAGATAGTAAGTGCTGCATGGGTGACATGTCCAGATACCAGAGTAAGACAGTATTTTGAAGGTTGCGGTAGAACATGTCTCTCCATTAATGAACTTAGATAACCTGGATCTTTCTGGAAAGGAGGACCATTTTCATTGAAGAGGAGTGTGAAGAATTAGCACTTAACTAGGGCACACATCTTTGTAGGCAGGACTAGACTGGCCGTTGTTTATATGTTACTGCATCTTAAAATAACTAGATGGATTTTGACTGTTTGGCAGTTACATTTGTGATTATCTCACTTAAAATAAAGCTCTGTAATGGAGCCAGAATTCATTTCAGGGTCCAAGGTGGTATTTCATAGCTGTTTCAGAGTAACTGGAACTTAGGTATCAAGAGAAATATGCCATACATGTTAAGATACTGTGGCCAGAGAAGCGGGTAGTGTGTGGTCTCAAATCTAAGCACCAGATTACAAGTCCAGAAGGAATTACACCCATCAGGATGTGATGGAGCTGCTTTTCATGTTAGCAGCTCTGTGTACCTGTGCTCCAGGTGTGGAGCCCAGAGAATTGTTTACTAAATGCTGGCGAACTGTTCTCCTTTGAAAAAGGGTAGAGTGTTTTAAACAAGATCCCCGGTCGTATCCGAGCAGTCACCCAACAGCTAAAAATTACCAGGTACAATTATGTTCTCCCCTTGAAATTTATTTAATTGGTCATGTTTTACTTACATTTATTCAGATGAGGGGTTATCAGGGCCTTATGTTTTCCTACTTCCTATAACTCTCCTCTGCCCCTCTCCTTTGTGCTTCTCTGCCATGGAGCAGGCCCATTCAAGAGGTGAAACTCAAAGAGGCTGATTACTGGCCTTCCAGAAACCCTAATGATAGATTCCTTGAGAAGGGGAACAACCATTTGTTGAGTGCCTGCTGTGACCCGAGCATACTGTGCATATGACCTTCAAAATTATCTTAGAAAGAACGTGCTGTTGTCTCCATTTTACAAGGAAGAAAATGGAGGTCCAGAGAAGTTAAGTACCCAATCCAAACGAAAGACCATGTGAAGTCACATTCTTTACTTTTTTTTCATTACCACATGCTAAAGGTAAAGTTTCATGATCCTACTTGACTTCTAGGGTAGAAAACAGAATTGAAAGGTAAGTGGGAACATCTCTTGAGTTAAACTTTGAAGACAGAGCTAGGCATTCTGTCCTCTCCATGGGGCCAACTCCCATGACGGTGTTGTCTAAAATGCTGCTGGCAGATACCTGCACCTCGGTGAGAAAGAGCTGACTGGCAGGAAGGTATCCAGGGAAAACTTCCGAAGCTGGTGATGCGATATTGCTAGGAGCATGCTTCTGAAAGGGAGGAAAAACCTGCATCAGGACCACCTGGTGTTTACCAGCCACCCGGCTCCCTGTGCCCCGGGCCCCAGTGCTAATTGACCCATCAGTCTCTCTGCAGGTGTGGCCCCAGCATCTTCACTTCTGAGAAGTAACTTCAAATGCTTCGGAAACATACTAACTTCTGAGGTGAAGCATGTATGAACTGGGGAGGACCTATACTTTTGAAACCTCACGTGCCTGTCTACAAAGCCCGTTTTTCTCTAGAGAACTGTTTTCTCTGTGCAAAGTGTCCATTTATTACCATCAGTTCCCTGCATTTTGGTGCTCGGATATTCAAAGGCATATTACGGGGATTTCCTGCACGGTATCTCACACAATTGTATGACTTGTTTACTTCTTGGTCCTTTTTCCAATAGAAAGTGAAATGCCACCATGAACCACATCATATTAAAATATACAGCTATCTCTTGTGAAAAATGAAGTCACGGCAGACACCTGGGAACCCAACAAACTCTAAACTGTGTACAAAATTTTTTTGTTAGGTTTGGAAATGGATAGCTGCCCGAAGGTCGCATATTTAAGGTCAGATTCCCTGTTTCCTTCATTTTTGCCCTGTGGCAAAGCAAAGCAAGACATCCTATGGAAAGAAAAATGAATGAAAGAAAAGAAAACCCAAAATTGGCATTCTAATAATAAACTAATGATAACGGTTGAGCCTGGAATTTGTGATCTTCTGCATACTGCAATATTCTAATTTTCAGAAAGATGAATTAGTGTGCCGTATATTTCAGATTGACAGTTCCATGAATGTTGACCCAAGTTGGGAGACCAAGTAGCTTATTCAAAGTGACATAACTGGGAGATATTAGAGAGTCTGCGCCTTCTGGTTCCTTCCCCATTCTACTTTATGCTTGTCCTAAGCTGCATTTAAAAGATCCCATCTTGTTTATTCTTTCCAGGTATAAACTCCAAAGAAAAGACTAGTAATTTTTTAAATATCCAGTGATTCATCTTAAGGAAAGTTATTCTTCTCTAGGGGAGCAACACGAGACTTGGAAAGATATCTTAGGATGCCTTAAAACACACACACGCACACATGCACACACCAAAAACACATTTAGGGTAGTAGTTGAGAGCATGAGCTTGAGGGTTTCAGTCCTGTTCTCCCTCTTTCCTAGCTGTGTGACTTTGGGGAAACCGTGTCAGTTTCATCTTCTGTAAAATGAAGGTAATGATAGCATTGTTGTGTACCTAGTAAGCTCTCAATGGAAGGTATTCGTCGTGGTGGGTGTTGTTGATGTTTCTCCTACATTTAAATCTTTTAAAAGGTTTGTTTGTACAGTTCTTTAGTTGTTTTAGTTACTTTACCTCTCAGCCCTCAGCAGAAGGGTTAAATTAAAGTAAGGAGGATAGACACCATGAAATAAGAGAATTGCCCTTAAAGAAAGGGAGTCACAACATTGCCTTTAAAAAGGCAGTCAAATAATGGCTGCTTATAATAATAACTTAAGTCAATAAAGAAATGGAAATGTTCTCTGTCCTTTGTTTAAGGAGACAATGAAGTGTATTTTAGTGGGGTCTTTTAGAAGATTCTCGTTAATTAATCAAATAAATGTTGCTTGAAGTTAAATCGGTTTTCATTATCTGGAAAGTTCTTTTCTGCAACACCCCATTTCACCACAATACTAGATAAATGAGTTGTTACCCAACCTCTATAGTGCTTTAAGTTTACTTGGGGTGACAGACCCAAATGCTATGGAGTTTGCACACGGAATGTATGCAGTGAGTTGTGTTCATGTAGCTGAACTCGAGAGAACATGCCCCCACCTAAAAACGTGGTGTTTAAAAACATTGTCCTGGCCCAACTGAGGTGACTGGAGCCAGCATTCAGCTCAAAGTTCACGGCTTTTAATGTTCACTAGCTATGTGCATGTTCACCTTGTGTGCTGTCTGCTCCATTACCTGAAATAGTCTAAGCACCTTGGGAGTTGAGACTAAGCCTTAAGCCCCTTTATTCCTCCCCTTTTCATGCCCAGTGCCCTGCCCTCAGTGGGTCAGCAACTTCTGCTTACTATATAGAGGATGTGTTTCTTAGAAAAAAATCATATCTGTGAAATCCACCAAACATCCATGCAATTGTTTAATTATTTAATACAAAAGGACAATGCTATTTATGTGTTTGGGGAAAATATTTAATTCCCCAAGAAATGAAAAGGTAAGACCAGATCGCAAAGATTTACTCAATTACTATGTATTCTACCCACCGGGAAGGCAGGGCATATAATGGAAAGACCATGGAATCAGAGATTCAACTTGTAAGTCCTTCTACTTCTGGAGGCCCCCTTATTTTCTGGCAAGCTCAGTAAAGCATTAAAAATGCATGTTAATTGGGGTATATTCAAGATCTACTGGTGAGAGGGCCCTTCAGAACAACAAATCTGTCCTATTGCCTTGAACAAGTCAGGCAGTATTTTTATTCCAATAAACTAAAATCTCCTCTCTCTTTTAAATGAAATTGAACTCATGCCAGACTCTACTTTAACTTTGGTTTTGTACCTTAACAATGTTCCCTGTAAGCTTTAAGATATGATCAAATAAGTTGTTAAATTATTTTTCTGAATGTAACCTTTTCATTCTCATACATCTCTGCTGTTTCCTAATGAGTATTACAGTGTTAATTTCATTTTTTCTGAGTTATTTAAATTACAGTACTTATTGTATACTCTAAATTATTGGTTCCTAAAAATATGTGTTTTAAAATAAAATAAACCAAGTGACAAGTACTGTATTAGGCACTGGGAGGAGTGTGAATCTAATAGGCAAGGCTGAGAAGGACATTAGTTGGTGCAGTGTACAGAGATTGATTGGTCAGGGAAGGCTTCCATGCCTGGTCTAATTATGGAAATTCCCAGGTGTACAAAGGAAAATGCTAGATGAATTTGATTTGTCTGGTACTAGACTCTATTGCTGAGTTATTTGAATGGTGGTTCCAATATGAATGAACCCCAATATTTGCATTCTCCCCTTGAAATGATTTTGCTCAACCATTTCATCTTAACATAAAATAATTAAGGCCCTGACATGTTAAGTGACTTAGCCATGTTTACATGGCCAGTTAGTGGCAGAGGCAAGATCTAGATTCCAGATCACTGTTGTACTTTGTTCACTAACATGCAATTTCCATGACTACAGAGAGCTTGTGTGATTGGTGCACCACTACATGTCTCTTTGGTGCTAATCATAGGCACTAAATAAATATCCGTAGAGTGAATGATTGATTTCTCTCTGGAGATTTCACAGCCTAAAAGTCTTTTTGCTTTCCCTCACCTAATGATGTCTTTCCCATGGCACTCAAAACTGATGAAAGTTGGCTAGTGTTCTGTCGCTCATTTTCAGTTTCTGACTTACCGATCTACATATCTAATTTATGGATCTTTTCATTATAATCGTTGAAGATGTTTTCATAAACGTGCAAATCAAGATATTCTTCCTGAGTATTTAAATTTAAATATCTCTGATATATATCCTCTCTTTGCAAGAGTGGATTTTGATAACAGCCCGAGGTACAGCAGTGTTCTGCTTCCTTCAATAAATGTTTGTTCTTGTCCGTCATGTTTTCAAGAATGTTTGGTTCGTCTTCGTGTCTGGTGTGTGCTCTCCGGGGAGGCGGGCTGGCTCTATTTTACAGTTCAGTTGAATTAATACCACCTTCATTTAAATTAGAAATTTTTACAGTAATTACAGAATTGAATTACCTTTTCCTTTATGAAATTAATGAATGTTGAATATATGACTTGAAGATGGCACTCTGCTATTCTTGTTATTTATGAAGATACATTCATAAAATCATTTCATTGCCTTGTTTATTTTCTAGGCAGCATTAGAGCCTTTTAAGCCATTTTGCCTGATAGATATCATTTTTTTAGCATTTAGTTTCTTCTGTTAAATTAATACTATTCCATTATTTTAGATGGTGTCTTCCTGAAGTGAATCATTCATTTACAGTTACTGTTTATTATACAGGACAGTATAAACCTCTCAGGGTTTCCTTGATGATTTTTCTCTGCTCATTCTATATGTTTATCTTTTGCCTATTCCTATTCTTCTGCTTCTGAAAAGAGGCCAAAACTACCCACTTCTATTTATCATTGGCTCTTCCATACAAAAGTTCTATATACACGCTATTTTAGCATGCATATAATTATCAGATGATTTCTGAATACGTAATTGGTGCTATGCACTGTACTAACACGCAGGTGACACCCATATTTAAGACTCAGAACTGTGTCAGTCTCAAAATAACAAACTTTGGAATCTAAAGAAAAGAAATTGTATTTCAAAATTGAAGTTTGGAATGAATATTCAACTAAATAAATGCCTAATTGCCATATGTCATGATTGTAAGATGCACATTGTTCACAATTTCACAGTTCTGAAATTAAGGTGTTTTACAATTGATAACATCTTACAAACTATTGGCCAGATAATTGTGTTGATATACTTGTCATTGTCAGCACATGAGCCAATCTGGTTATTATTTCTAGTGCTAATAGTAGGCACTAGGGTCAACTTCCCCACTATTCAAGTTCATAATGGTATGAACAAAAAACAGCTATCCCTCAACCTTTCAGTCAACAACCCAGTTAAAGATCTTTAGAGGAAAAAATATGGGTTTTAGTTGTTGTCAAAAAACCTTACCTTCTCATACCATCAAGGAAGCACTAACATGGAATCTTGCAAAATGGGTATCCAGCAACATGGAAGAGAATCCCAGAGCAAGTCATTGAAGACACTTAAGAAGTGCTGCCTTGCCTTGGCTGGATGGCTTAGTTGGTCGGAGCTTTGTCCCATGCAATAAAAAGTTGCATGTTCGAATCCCAGTCAGGGCACATACCCCAGCCATGGCGTGTATGGGAGGCAGCCAATTGACGTTTCTCTCTCACATTGATGTTTCTCTCTCCCCGCCTCCCCCTTCTTCTCTCTCTAAATAAAAACATATCCTTGGGTGAGGATTTTTTTTTTTAAGTGCTGCATCTCTGATGCTCCTGATGGCCTGAGGACATTGATGACTGTGAATGGAAAGTGGTTCAGAAGAGTTGGACACTTACTGTGGGAAAATTTTCAGGAAAACCTTAACCCACTTGTTTTGCTTATATTTCCCTCTATGTATGCACATGAGTGATCTATAAGAAAATCTCTAAGTCAGTAGTCTGAAAGAGCTCTTTGAATAAGTACAAAATAAAAATTTTAAGTGATAAAGCATTATGTCATAATTTAATAGGTAGTTATTTCTAAGTAGTATATAAAAAAAAAAAATGGTGCATCTTACAATGGATGTTGTCCAAACTCAGATTAAACAAATATCCCCATTTTTTACATGTCAGTTCATGTTTCACTTAAATTTGTCTTATAAATACTACTTTATGGAAGCACATTTAAGCCAGCCAATAAATAAGATCACCAGGAAAATATTTATAAAGAAGAAAGGGGCCTTAGAACCCTGAGGAAAATCTGTGTTTCATGGGAGAAGGAGGAGTCAGAGAAAGTAACTGAGAGGGATTAATAAGTGACTCTGGGCAGGGCAGTGTCATGAAAACCAAAGAAGGAGAGAATTTTCCAGAAAGAAAAGCATTTAGAATAATCAAATACTTCCAAAGACCCAGAGAGTTCTCAAACAGATAAAAAATGGTGGCTTTGGGGAGTAAGAGAGCTTGAATAGTGGGGAAATTGACCCTAGAGTTCCCTTTTTAAGAATAATTGATCATTCTAAGACTTGGAAGATGTGCAACAGGAGTGAAGGAAGAGGAAGATAGAGGGGATTTGGAATAATGGTGAGTGAAAAAGGGGAGAACTTTAGAATCATCACCATGATTCCAAACAGGGAACCAAGTTACTCCCTGAAGGTTAAGGACAGGGTCAAGGGCTTAGAAAAAGGGTGGCAAAGGCTCAGAACAGTTGCTGTGAAGTGTCAAGGAAACTCAGCATGAGCAGGGTCAGAAATGTCTGAGTTACTGCAAGAGCCCAGCTGAGGTCTGGGAGCATGAGTTTGTAGTGGGCTCACTGGTGTGGTTTCACAAGTCTCCCCAGGATTGTGTGGCGGACCAGAAGCAGGAGCCAAGAAAGCAAACAGTGGAAAGTCGATGCCTGTTGAGAACTGGCAGAGAAGGAATGACAGGAGAACAAAGAGGAGTGATTGTAGGGTAGTAGTGAGTGCAAAGTTGAAATGGCTGACAGTGGGAGGTAGGCCAGATGGGGAGGCATTCGGAGGCCGAATCAGGTTGATGGACAGGAAGAAAGGGGGGGAGGGGTGGGCCTTGGATGATTGACACATTGTGCACAGAGAACCTAGAGGGAAGAGAAGGAATGTGGAATCCAGTGGCTGAATGGAAGTTTTCAGAATGTCAAGAGAATTTTAAAATAGAAGACTTAGGATTAACCATATACTAGGATTATCAACATCTATGTCTTCTTAGAAGCCTAGTGATTAGCAGCAAGAGATTTGGATTTGAATCCAAGCCCAACTAGCATGTATGCACTGTGGGACCACGGGGTAGAAGTTTGCTCTCCCCACATCTACTCTTTGTTTCTTGGATGACTGACTCCTGGTGGACCACACAGTGAGCTCCCTTGCCCCCTGGGATCTAGTTAGGTTCACCTGGTGGGAGCACTGGCGGCACATGGGACACAGGGAGGAAAGTAAGATTGGGACACAGGGAGGAAAGTAAAGTTGGGACACAGGGAGGAAAGTAAGGTTGGGGCATGGATTCTCCTGGCTCTCCTCCTGCAGCATTGCAGTGGGCTGGATGTGCTCTTCTGTCCCCATGGTAACCACTCTCTCCGCTCCCGGTCCAGGCCTGGTGGTGGTGACTTGCCCACCGTTACTTGCCCCAGGCTAAGGCACCGGCATTGTGGTTTCCCACACCTTTTAAATAGCCTCTTTATTAAAGTCTGCTTAAATTACCCAATTTGATTATGTGGTCTGTTTTCTATTGGGGCTCTGATAAAAATCACCTTGGGCAAGTTACTTAGGCTCTCAGCCTCACTTTTCTAAATCTGTAAGATTGAGATAATAGCAGTACCTACTTCATAGGCTTGGAGGAGGATTATATGTGATCACACAAAATCCCCACACAATGCAGGGCATATGGTCAGCTCTTAAAAATGATGATGATGATGATGATGTAGTTATCAACTCTGGAATTTCCATGGAGCCACTTATAAACCTATAGAGATCTGTAGAGCAGGGACTAGATGTTTTCATTAGCAAGTAGCATTTCCCAATGCAGAACTGAAGGGGTCCGTTGGAGAAGGAGAAACTGTAACCTCTATTAGTCCCTCCTCCCAAAGGCACTCTAGAATGATGGTATCACAACTTAATTTGTGGGAAGAAGAAACCAAATAGGCTCTACACAGCAACTGGAATATCTCTCATATGCAATCTAAGTAAAGATGGTGTGCTTTATATGCAAGTGCAGCTTCAAGGCGGCTTCCTCGACCCACCCTCTCAGCATGCCTTCCAGTAGTCGCTGTTCAATGTGGAAATTATAGAGCCTTCTCTGGTTCTGATTATTTGGCTAATTGAAACCTTGGAGGCACAGCTGTGCCTTTTCGGTGGCACTCAAGTAGTGGTCTTTTAAACGTTGGGTTCAAAAACTACTTTGGTGAAGGAGAAGCTCAGCAACGTACCCACTTTCACTTGTTCTGACTTAACGAGGCAACCCTCAGATTTCATTAAATGATCTGAATTACTCATCCATAGTGGTCATGCCATCTTATTGTTGGCTAGAGCCTTTTAATTCGAAAGCGTTTTTAGTCACTTTCCAAACAGGTGGCCATTGTCATATTGTAAACATGAGTCCTCTGTGAGGCTGACCACGGGGAGGCCACCATTCTGGGCCAGACCTCGATGGCCTCCACCGGGAATCCACTCAAGGGCCCCCACTGACCGCGATGGCCAGGAAGGGAGGCACTTTTGCTGACATGTACTCCCTGGGGCGGTTCTGCAAACTTCCCAAGTCATTTAAGTGGCTTCAGGTTCCATTTCTATGTGCATGTGGGCATCTCCCAGAGATAGAGGAGGATGGGGACAGGGTGACAGGGGAGGCAGCGATCAAGAGCAGACTCCCGCGGCTCTACCTGTGCTCGCGTGGTTCTCGGTGTTCTTTGGTCCTGGGTGCCGAGGGTCCAGCGCCTAGACGCCATGTGTAGTTGTAAACCTGGGGCAACACCTTCAGCTGGGTGACGCCTTGTGTTTCACTCTGCCGGTCCCTAAGTTTGATTTTCGAACACTCTCCAATCTGGAGGCCATTTCTCCATTGGATGTATTTGTGTGCATCTCCGCGCTATCAGGAATGTGGGTGCATTCAGGTCTGTTGTCCTAAGCGCCTTTGTTTGTGGCTGCATTCCATGCAGTTCAGTCTTTCAGCCCCATGTATTTACTAACTATTCAGATGCCTTGTGGTATTCACACAGAGATTATGTAAAATAAAAAAAATACATTATTAAGGCCGTGGATGCTGTGAATGGATTATTACAATTTGCCTATCATGGTAATGGCACCTGTTAGAGGTGTGATACAAAAGGCAGTGACAGGCAGTGTAATTTAGTAATTGTGGCCATTGTGCTGTATGGCTGGTCAGTTCACCAGGCAAGTACAAAGGAAGCAGTGTTATCCAGAGCAGGGGTGGGTACGCTTAATAAAGAGAGCTAGTTGTGCACTGAAAGAGACTTTTGGTGGAGGGCTAACTCCCAGGGGGCAACTTCCAATGAGTTGTAAAGAATGAACAAAAGTACAAAAATGGTACAGGTTTTCCTATTTCAGCTCTTAAAGTGACAGACGAGTTATGTTGGTGCACACTGCCAGCACTTTCTCCTACTGCCAAAGTAACCTTTTTTTTTTTTTTTTTTTCAAAAACACTCCATCAGAGCTGCCTTGTCATGCGGCAGTCACATATAATGTACTCTTTTCTTCTCCTATATGTAAAACATACTGTGTCAAAGTTCACATCTAACTGGCATAGGGGTACACGTGCTAGTCCGTGGAAAACATTTGTTTACAGTCCACAGCAATGTTTCAAGAGCACATGACCACTGATTCAGAGAGGATGTAAACCTACAGCCTTTTCCTCCAGCACTTTCCCTGCTTTCATTCATATTGTTTTGATATCACAGGTGGTGTTGCTACTAGTCTGAAAATCCTAGCCATGTAATTAAGGCTGAACGTTGGCATCAGAATGGTTAATAGAAATTAATATTAATAATTTATGCCCTGCTGATGTTGATTAGTGGTTGAGCATTGCCCTATGAACCAGGAGGTCATGGTTCGATTCCTGTTCAGGGCACATGCCCGGGTTGTGGGTTGCAGACTCAGTTCTCATTAGGGGGTGTACAGGAGGCAGCCAATCAATGATTCTCTCATCATTGATGTTTCTATCTCCCTCTCTCTTCCTCTCTGAAATCAATAAAAAATATATGAAAAAAATAATGTATGAAGCATATTTTCTCCCTACTTCAAGAGCTCATGAAGTTCAGCCATTTCTCAAGACCCTACTGAGAAAGACGAGAGGGGAACGAGTGCGAGTGCAATAAAAAAGGACCCAGTATGTCAACGTGGCTTTTGACTCCTGAAATCATGTGTCCTGGGTTCACGTCTGAAAGGGTGCCAAATGGACCACCCTGTGTGGCTCCCCCGCGGTGTCGGCCATAGCACACCTGTGATGTCCGCCGTAGTACAGGAAGCCCCGTGGGAAGCAGCGACTTCCTCCCCCGTCTCCTGCTTGCTCTACTGTCCTAGTTGAAATCGTGACTGACAACAAACTGAGCTGTTCTCTGGTTGGATATTGAATACTTCTTAAGAGCCAGGCACTGTACGAGGCTCTCTGTCAGCATTTCCTCATTTATTCTTTGCACCAACCAATGGAGCATAGGCAGAATTATTTCCCCATTAACAGATGAGGAAACAGAGGCTCAGGGAGTTTCCATAGCCTCCTTATATGCAGTGAGTTAGTATGATATACTCACATTCTCTTCATATGCGTGTGTGTGTGTGTGTGTGTGTGTGTGTGTGTACATATATATGTGGAAAGAGAAAAATGTATGTATAAAAATATTACATTTAATTCTTTAGTGTCTTGCAACGAAATAACCATGATATATCTGTAATGACAGTTGACAGGGTTTTGGAAACGGAATTGTGAAAATTAGCTATAAGATTCCAGAATTTTATTATGCAACAAAGTATCAGCATTTCCCCCCACAAGTCATTTCAATAGCACGGGCCGCATGAACGAGGTCCTTTCTTCAGGGTGGGAACCAGCCCCGTTTTAATAAAGGGCCACACAGAAGAAAATTTATGCTACAAAATGTCGATTCGTATCTCTTAACTTGTGTAAATAGTGTTGCAGACGGTATGAGACGTGTGAATGGGCAAGGTGTGCACTGTTCTGACTCACTCATGCGGGGCTTTGGCCATCAGCCCGATGAAATGGGCGTGCCACTTAGGAGGGTGCCGACTGAATAGAGGCAGTTGTGTGATCCTTAAAACATGGTTTTGTACCTTTGCTGTGGAGAACGGCTATTGCAGCTTGTCACTTTTCTTTGCACCAATTTTGACATGTGAGCATTCTTAACTGAAAAAGAATGTCATTTTCATAGACGAACTTTCTGTACAATGAAGTTAGTAATTGTAAGTCCTCCTAACGTATGCAGTGATTTGATAAGCTTGAATATTCTCATAGGCAGAAGGTTCCTTATTCTGCTCCCTAGGAATTGTTCCAAAGTTTGCAGAGTAGCCATGGGGAAAGTATGTAGGGAGTTTATTTCTGGCCTCAACTTGTATGGAGAAACAACCAAAGAATGGATTTTTTTTTTTTGATTTTTTTTTTTGGGCCACACACCCTTCACTGCCTCTTTGTCTCATCGTGTCAGTAACTATGGACAGAATTAGGATACTGACATACTGCACAAACACTCTCCCACAACTGTACTCTCGCACTCAAACAGAAAAGGTGTTGGGTGTTTTGGACAGACAGAAGCAGAAGGGAGATCAATAATCTCTGGTTTAAAGATTGCACTTACGTCTGATAAAACCACCTGGGTTTCCTCAGCGGCTGAGGTCAAGGATGTGGCCGCAAACCCGTGTGCTCATCAGACTGCTGGAGTCGAGTCCTCTGTTTGTATACAGTGTATAAATGGTAATGTGGATAAACACTGCCTTCTCCAACCACATAATTGCATCGATTGCTGAAAAAACCCAGAAATGGACCAAAATATCACAGGGAAGCTATTTCTAACACGACTTTGCTCTTTATGGCTAAGTGGCAGCCACTGTTTTTTTTTTTCCTTCTTCTTCTTCTAAATTATGTGTTCTTGTTTCAAGCATTTAGATGATGCAAAACAGATTTTTGTGGCAAGATTCTTTTCGCAGCCAAAAAAGCATTCAAGGAAGCTCTCTACTCCTCCTTAGTTCCTATTTATTCTGGACCTTTTGTGTTATCGGCATAAACTCGTTTCATTTGCAAATGAGACATAACCTACCTAGGAGTGTGGTTTTTTTTAGATGTGCTAATAATGCCAATAAATATCTTATTATGATGGGAAGTGCAAGTTTTTAAAGGATGAATTAGAAAGGAATAACAACATCTGAACATAGTGGGTGCACAAAATAACAAGCTGTGTCTTTATTGTTTTCCTGCAATGCTGCGAATAAAGCAGATTCTTTGCAACAGAGACGTACAGTTCTTCCTGCAGCTAAAAGAGAGGATGGCTGTGTGATTGCCCATGACCTGTGATCTCAAACCAAGTAATGATTTTATTACCAGCCTTTTACTAACTTCCTTATCTCTCTTTGTCCCCTCTTCATCCTTTCCTTTTCCCTTTCCTGCTCTTTTTCTCCGTACCTCTCTTCCTCCTCTAGCCAACCTCCTTAGAAACAATTGTGGTTAGCAGAGTCGGAAGTCAAAACAGTTCGTCTCATAGCCCTGGTAAAAAAGACCAAAGTCAACAAATTCACAATTTCTCATTTCCAACATCTCCACTTTGCACATCCTATTATTATGGCACTTAGTTTTAGGGTAACCACTGGTGATTTAGTTGTCTAAAAATGGCCAGTGGTTTTTTAGCAGCAAACATGTTTTATTCTTTCGTGGACCTTGAAATTTAAACTCAGAAATTCCACATCCATAAACTTAGCTTGTTCTAGCACCATCCATTTATATGAGTTCACATTCTCATTTGTTTGTCTGGGTGTCTTAGGCATGAGATTTAGGATCTGAGTAGGGTTTTGTATATTTCATTGGACCCCGATGCTATCTATATATGGACTGCATGTCCCTTTTAATAGTAAGCATTAACGTCAATTTGTTGCAAGAATGTTTCGGTGAAGTAAAATTTGTGGAAAATTATTATTTTTCCTATTTGTGGTGTTTACAAAAGGATATTTAAGGTTCCTTCACTCTATAAATGTTCTGAGTGAAAGCTATTTTCCAACGTTTTATTTAACACATTACTACGTGCCATGTTCATGCCAATGCAGTAGCCACTGTGGAAACTTCAGAGGAGTAAAATATATGTCCCTAAGAGTGTAGGACCTAGGAGGAGTGATGTTAAGAAGCACCACACTGAAAGCTGGGATGGGGACTGGCACGGGAAATAAGTGAGTGTGACTAAGAGAAAGGAGTTGGAAAGAATATCAAGGGAAGAGGAGCTAGCTCTAGCTGCTGGACATGAATGAAGAGAAAAAAGAGAAAAACAGCTTCAGTGAAGGAGAGTGTAGATCAGCCATGTTAAATGGAATTCCCTGAAGTTCGATAGCACAATATAACTTTGCAGCCTTAGCTGGTTTGGCTCAATGGTTGGAGTGTCGGCTAGATGCTCGGTTGCAGGCTAGACGCCCCCTTCCTCTCCCCCCCCTCCCCCCCCGCCAATCAGGGAATGTGCGGGAGGCAACCAATCGATGTGTCTCTCTCACATCAATGTTTCTCTATATAGATCACTCCCCCTCCCTTCCACTCTGTCTGAAAATCAGTGGGAAAAAAATACCCCCTGGTGAATATTTAGCAAAGAGGGGGAAAAAAGATAACCTTTGCAGAAAATGTGGAAAATGTACTACGATTAAGTTATACTTCTTAGGGAACTAAATGTAATCAGTGATTTTCTAGGCTTTTTGCCATAATTTGAATGGATTACTTAACAAATGTACAAATACAGCTAATACTTGGAGTTAGATTCCAAGCGGTAAAACTGGAATTATAAAAATGCCTTACAAAAAAAAAGTGGCAGAATTTTTTGAAGGCCGTTTTCCCCTGGCTGGGAAGAAAATGACTTTTAGACTTTCCTTCTCCCTTCCCTCCAAATTCCTGAGCTGTTTTAAGTGCTTCCGATGCTTTCTTACATTTTTAATGCATTGTTTTCGTCAAGAGAAGGATTTTTTTTCCCTCCTTAACTTGTGCTTTGTTGGTTTTAGTAAAATAAGTTTTAAAAGCCATGTCTTTCCCATTGAAATGAAATTAAAAACCACTGTTGGTCTGATGTCACGGGAGAAAAATGAGGTGGATTTAGACAGGAAAATTGTGTAAAGCAAACTTTATGGGGCTTTTAAAGGAGCTTGTGCAGTGTCTTCTAACTTGAACTAAGCTGCGATTGTGTGTTCGGTGTCTCTGCCCGGAACTTAGTTTTATGAAAAAAAAAAAAGTGGACAAGCAACAGAAATAAATATACATGGAAATAATGAGCGGCCTGGAGCATAAAGCAATACATGCAGCTTGTTTTTCCAGCTCCTGCAAAATAGTTGCAATTTAATTTAGGCTATAGGATTATGAAGTTGTTGGTTTGCCTTTCGAAAGAAAAAGACTGCTGTCTAAAGCAAATCACTTCTAAAAAGCAATAAACATCATAAATTCCTGAGCATTTATTTCGAGATAGTATGTTTCATAGGAAGTCCCACAAGCTGAGTGTTTGAAGTCATTTTGTGAAAGACTGGGAATATTATGTTGTAACATGCTTGAAAATTAGGTTCTGCTATTCAGATGGGAGCTACTGCATGTTTTCTTTCTAAATGAATGATGACACCCTCCAAACGGCTGGGTTGGGTTTCACTCCGAACGGTTTAAAGGCGGCCTCTTTCCCAAGTCTTTCTTAGAGCTGCAGGTAGAAAGTGTTGGGAAGCAGTAATTCATGAAAGGTAAGTTTTATTAGTTCTGCACGCTCATATCCCCCACATAGGCTGTCACTGTGTAGGCCTTTACTGCCTCAGAATATGTGCTCAACACTTCCTCTTAACTGGCAGCATTAACCCCCATGCCCGTCACCGACGTCATCGCTGTGTCATGCGTTTGTTTAATCACATTGCCCCTTTATTCCAGGCTCTGTCCAGCTTTCTTACCTCTCCTGACACCTTCGCTCACTGCTGGCCATGATCGAGGAATTTGTTTCATTCAAAGCCTCAGCGTAGTTTTCTATAGCCACTTTCCCTACTTATTTCAACACTTTGCTTCCCACCCCCCCACCCCACCCCCGCCGAAAGTTGTATAGGGAAGGTACAAGTGTTGAAGATCTTTGCTTTTAAGGGAACTGTTTTGTTTGAATCTGAGAACTGGTTTGTCTTCATAGAACTAAACCTCTTTCCTCTCGATCAGTGGGGCGAAAAGGAGGAGAAATGAATGGCAGAGAATAACATCTGACATATCTAAGTGTGACAGTGGTGGTAACAGCTAGTATTTGTCAAGCACTCGCTGTGGGTAGACGCCACCGTTCTGAGTGCTTGACATGTTTCACGGCCTCACAACAGCCCTCAGAGTAGGTATTCCTTCTGTCCTCGTTTATAGTGAGGAGGCCACGGACTCGGGTATCTTGCCGAAGGTATTCTACCAGAAAATGCCAAAACAGGAACTTAAACCAGCCGCCTGCCATCAGCATCTGATCCATGACCAGGAAATTATCACCACACACACCAGTATTAAGTCCGAAGAGAGAAAATTTTATGTTATGAAACCCTGAATATATTTCATGGGAATTGCAATGTGCATTTCCTTAAAGGACGATGATTTATAGTTTTCTTCCTTTTTATAGATTTAATGTGTGTAAGGATTAAAGGGCCAAACCTTAATGTCAGGGTGCTATTTAAGTGTAGATGTCTCGTCGTCATGACACAATATTTTTGTACTCAGAATATGAACTCAGTAACTGCACACAGCTTCCTTTTCCTCCCAGATGTTTGTACCCTAATCTATTAGGGATATTTTGAGTTCTAGCCATGTTTTCTGATATTTAGCAAGAGATGAAAGTTGGTAGCCATGCAAAAGCTTGTGTATGGGTGAGTTAATATTAAGAATGATTTTATTATTCATAGATGATCATGAAAATGTATGTTCAGTGAATCAAAGGAAGTTATAAAGAGGGAAGTATTGAACATATAGAAATAGAGAGAGACGAGAGAGAATCTCTATGTAAAGGGTGGGGCAAAAGTCAGTTTACAGTTCTGAATACACAAAACAGAATTTATTATTCTATCATTATTTATTAATTATTGTATTATTTTCCAGATGAACAACTGTAAACCTACTTTTGCACCACCCTGTATGTATTTGTGTATATGTGATATGTGTGTGTGTGTGTGTGTGTGTGTGTGTGTAATTTATTTATTGCATTAGGCCAGCAATTGGGAACAAGCACAGCAGATGTGCCCAGGATAATAATTAGAGTACAGAAAGATAGCCACGACACAAGAAAGAATTGGCTTCAGCTAAGCTGTCTCTGTGTGGGGCTGTAATGGTAGGAGCTGAACATGTAAACACAGCGATTCGGCTACTTATCGTGTTCTCAGAATTACGTTACGAGAGCTATCTTCATAAAACAACTTGTATCTCTTGCATGTGGAATTTACCTTCTCAGAGCCTTTGCTAGCTCTTGCTGGAAGGATGAAATCAGACTAGTGAAGGATGAACTCAAGCTAGTGTTCAGGGCTCTCAAGCCCCTTCCCCCTATCTCCCATCTCTGCTCCAACCATATCGTGCTAACTATCCTGCAGGTCACTTGGCATGGTGAACAGAATGTCACCCCAAAGATAGCCATGCCCTAATCTCTGAAACCTGACCATGTTTTATGATACATGGCAAAGGGACTCTGCTGATATAATTAAGGTCACAGCCTGGTGGGCCCAGACTAATCACATAAGCTCATTAAGCAAAGACCCTTCTCTGGCTGGAGGCAGAAGAGATTCAGCTGGAGGAGAATTTGGAGATTTGAAGCGTGTGAAGGACTCGGCTTACCTTTGCTGGTGGAGGGGGCAGTGTGATGAGGTGGAGGGGGCAGTGTGGTAAGGTGGAGGGAGCAGTGTGATGAGGAATAGAGACAGTGTAAGGGGCTGAGAGAGTCTCTAGCTGACAGCCAACAAAGAAATAGGGACTTCAGTCTAACAACCAAAGGAAACAAGTTTGGCCAACAACCTGAATGAATTTCAAAGTGGATTCTCTGGAACCTCCAGAAATAAAAGCACCCAAGGCCAAAAACCGTGATTTTGGCCTTGTAGGACCCAGAACAGAGGAAGCAACCAGGCCCACTTAACCCTAACCCCCTACACACCCCAATCACAGGTTGACACTCAACCACTGTGCAACACTGGCTGGGTGAATATTTTTCAATACCATCAAATATTCTGCTGAGAAAAATAATTAATGGATGTCTACTACTCCATCCTGTAAATGTACCACAACTTTATTTAAGCAGGCCCCCTATTAGGGGGCATTCTGTAATGTTTTTTAACTACCCTAATGTTGCAATAGAGATACTCATTCATAATTATTTGCATAAGTTTCTCATTATTTCTTAATGATTCATCCCTGAGAGTAGAATTGCTGGGCCAAAGAACGAGTATTTTCAATATTTTTTTATATAATTGAATTGTCCTCCCGAAGGCTCTATGGATTTAATTTACTTTTCCCCAAACTTTCACTCTCACTGAGCAAAAAATGTGCCTGTGGTTTTAGTTGCATCTCTTTATCACTAGTACGGCAGATACCTTGTCTTATGTTTAGTAATCACTGTAATTCTGTTGCTTATTTTTTCTTTGAAAGTTAATTTTTTTGCTGTTGACATGTTAGTGTTCCTCTTGATTTACATAAGAGCTCTCCTCGTAGCCATTTTACGTGTCATGTTTGTGGCATGCTTTTTTCAAGTTTGTCAGTAGGCTTTTTCTTCTGTTCTTGAAGTATTGAAATTTCAAATTTGATAGGGTAAAATTTTCCCCTTTTTATTATTATTTTTCCCTTTGAATTTATGCTCAGAGAAGCCTTCCCTGCCATACGTAAGATCAAAAACAAGCTCATTTTCCTTCTAATTCCTGTACAGTCCTGTGTTTTACTTATTGGGTTGTTGTCTGATTTCCATTCTTTGAAGTGAACTTGAATCGGGGACTGAGAATGAGCCAGATCTAGAGGAGTCTGGAGTCTCCACCTTTGAGAACTTACCTCTCTGGGTCTGTGTTGCTTTGTCCCTAAAGGCTAAAGTAAAACGCAGCCTGCAAGGACTACATGAGGTGACATAGGAAATGCTGAGCCCAGACCTGGCACAGAATAAACGCTCAAACAATATGGGATTTCCTCTGGGTGCTTTCTTCAGGGAGCGTTATCAGGCTGGCACGTGAAGATCCAAGACCACTTCGTAGTCGATTTCCCCCAATAGATTCTGACACCTTAACCTACGGCTGTCACCAGGTCAGCCCCTTTCTCTCTTTGGTCTCCCTAATCATGGAAAGTGTACGGTTGTATTTTCTCTGATGCAACTAGTCTATGTGCCATGTATTGAAAGGCCTCCTCCTTCTCTTCTGAACCACCGTTTCCTTCTGTTCAGTCTTCACGTGTACCTCTCCATCCTCTCTAGCCCTCGCCTGGCATTTCCATGAGGCATTTTGTGATGTGGATTTAGAACACTATGTAAAAATAAACTGCATCGTGTTATTTAAATATTTAGAGGCCTTTGTAGCCTTGCAGGCTATTTTTAAAGCGACCTTTAAAATCATTTGCAAAGAAGACAACAGTAATGGGGGGAAGCATAACCTTTTAATGTTTCCTTCATTAGCAGTGTCCCTTCCCTTGGATGCATTGCCTCGCTTTGATAGCTCATAATGTAGGCTACATCAAAGACCCAAATAATGGTGAACAATGGGCAACAATTTTTAAAAGCTTATTTTGTATTATTGCTGCTGCCATTAGGTGTCAGATGGAAAGGATCCCTTTCTTTCAAATAAGCCAGACTCATGATTGATTTTCTATGTACTGTGGATCCTCTCTGTAATGCCAGGATATAAAGAAAGGCCTGCTACATATTCAGACGTGAATTGCACTTACCCGGTTTTCTCCAGCTTTGCTTTTGTGGAATGGTTTTATTTTTGAAGAGGAGAGTTAATCTACATTATATCTGATTTCATAATAACAAGAAACTGGATTGCAGTACAATTCTGCTCTGTTCCTTCCTTCCTTCAGTCTTCCGTCCACCCGTTCTTCAAAACATACCAGTCACTCTTTCTTTTTTTTTCTTTTTTTAATTGATTTCAGAAAGGAAGGGAAAGGGAGAGAAAGATAGAAACATCAATGATGAGAGAAAATCATTGATCAGCTGCCTCCTGCACACCCCACACTGGAGATTTAGCCTACAACCCGAGCATGTGCCCTGGCCGGGAATCGAACCATGACCTCCTGGCTCATAGGTTGACACTCAACCACTGAGTCACACCAGCGGGCCACCCAGTCACTCTTCAATGGTAGTTTGATAGTCTGTATCCAGAGCAAGAGTCACCCTTCCAGAAGCCTCCCTGAGGAACAAGGGTGAGAGAGACAGGAGGCCAGGGCTATTGTGAAAGCCAAGGCATGAATGTGCGAAAAGACCTGAAATAAGAAGCAGTTAGCAAGTAGGATTTGATGATGAGTGAGGCTGGAGTGAGGTATTAAATAGGCCACAAGGAGGGGGTCTGACCTTCTGAGACACAACTGACTAGAGAAAGCAGGCAGCCAGAATGTGGTGTTGGGGGGTGTTGGGTGGATGGGGTACAGACAGATTAGACTGGCTTTATGTATTTTAAATCACAGGCAGGGCTTAGGGAGGATACCATTCTTGGATCTTGTGGTGTAGCCAAGGAATATATATGTAATAAGTTAAACATTTGGGTAAAACAGCATATGATGAATGCCAATGAGTGGACCGCCAATAAACACTGGAGAAGAAGGCCTTTGGGGAGGACTTTCAATACCAGAGACTTTGTTCTGTGCCCCAAAAGAATAATAATATCCCAGCACAGAGCCTGACACATAGAGGGCAACTCGGTAAGTGTTTTAAAAATAAACTATGCTATATGTTCTGCATTCATTATCTCATTTCCATCATGAAGTAGATACTATTATTATCCTTGTTTTATAGAATCAGAAACCAAGATTTAGAGAAATTAAGATTCACGTCCAACGCCATGTAGCTGGTGTGCAATGAAACATGTTTTAAATTCAGGGCTATCTGACCCCAGGGCCCTAGTTATGAACCATCACAATCACAAAGCATTTCTGAGGAATGAAATGTTTGAAAACAATTTGGTAGATAAAATAATGCTCCTCACCCCCAGGAATGTTTTGTGACTATCTTATCCTAATGGAAAAAGGGACTTTTCAGATGTGATTGTTAATAATTTTGAGATGGGAAGATTATCCTGTATTATCTAGGTGGTCCCAGTGGAATCACAGGGATCCTTATAAGGGGAACGCCAGACTGTCAGAGTCAGAGAAGGAGATGTGATGATGGAAGCAGACAGAGATTTGAAGATACTGTACTGCTTACTTTGAGGATGGAGGAAGGGGCCACAAGCCAAGGAATGTGGGCAGCTTTGAGAAGCTAGAAAAGGCAAGGACTCAGATTCTCCCATAGAACCTCCAGAAGGAACACAGCCATGACAATACTTTTATTTTAGTCCAATAAGATCCATTTCAGACTTGTGACTTCCAAAATTGTATGAGAATAAATGTGTTCTTTTGAACCATTAAGTTGGTGGTAATTTGTTACAGCAGCAATAGGAAGCTAATACACAGTGTTTCAAAAAGAATAGTTCAGTAATGAAATAGAGATGAATCAACCTAGAAAGACTGAAGGCAAGACTTGGGAGGAGGCTGTTACAACCATCCAACCCTCAGGTGACCTGAAAGTGTCTCCTTTCTTCACTTTTTATTTTCTTCTTGACACAGATTGTGTCTTTTGGGTTGGCCAGTCATAGTTGGAATAGGCAAATTTCCCACTCGTTTTTTTCTTATTGTATTAACAACCTCACTTGAAAATAAGTGAGGGGAATTTTTCTTTGGGGAATTGTGAATTTGGGCAGGACTTGCTAATTTCATTACTAAGAATAAAAGTAATGATTTCTCGCCCAGCTGGCATGGCTCAGTGGTTGAGCATCAACCTATGAAGCAGGAGGTCATGGTTCAATTCCCAGTCAGGGCACATGCCCAGGTTGCGGGTTCGAGCCCCAGTGTGGGGCATGCAGGAGGCAGCCAATCAGTGATTCTCTCTCATCACTGATGTTTCTACCTCTCTCTCCCTCTATCTTCCTCTCTGAAATCAATTTTTTAAAAAAATGATGATTTCTTATGTATCCCCAAGTTTTCCTTTTACCACATGGTACCTACACTGGACTGCCATTTCCATTGAGTCTGTGGCACAAAGCTAGCCAGAACAATGTAAAATATGGTGTTTTTTTATTTTATTTTAAGGATTCTTTATGGTATAGCTTAGGAATGGGGACAAGGGATAAAGAAAAAGGAGCTATATATTGGGGAAGTATCCCTTTCAGTTAGACATGGAAAAACTCGACTGAATTTTGGAATTTCCGGAGGAAATCACAGACATGCTGTCTAACATAGTGGCAGAGGTGATGTCTAAATTAAACATTCATGTTCCTTCACATGACTATTTGCTGAAAGATTCATGGTAGAACATACTTTATTCTTTCCTTATTCTTTTATAAAGTTTGCCCAAAATGTGCATGCTTATTTATGCCTTGGGATTAGGGTCACTGTTGATATGATAGGCAACAGATGAAAGTAGCTTTACTGTTAAAATTCAGTATGCTTTAATAGGTTGTAAGTGGATTGAAAATATACCGGTTAACGTTAACCTTCTAGCCTCAAAAGCATGGATATGTATAGATTGCAGCTGTAGGCCCATAAATCTCACATTTATATCTCTAGCTTTAAACACACATCTAGCTACCTACTGGACAAGCCAATTGAATGCTATTTGTCACCGTAAGCTTTATGTGTCCAGAATAGAACTCTTGTTCCTCATCATCCTGCTATTTCTCCAGTGTCCATCTCTGCTAATGGTCGCACCGTTCATCTAGTTGTTCCAACCAAAACCTTGGAGTCAACTTGAATTCCTCTTTCTATCTCCTGCCTCAGATCCAGTCTATCAGCAAATCCTAAAGGCTCCACCTTCAAAGGACTTTTCACATCTGACCACTTCTCTCCACCAACACTGGTACCACCTGATCTCAGCCCCCTGCACCTCTACCCTGGGCTGCTGTGCTCGCCTTCTCATTGCTCTCCCTCCAACAAGTGCCCTGGTGCACTCTTTTTCATCCTTATTAGCAGCCAGAATAATGCTTTGAAAACTTAACTCAGATCAAGTTGTCCCGGGACCAGACCGTCCAGTAACTTCATATCCCACTAGGCATGAACTCTACCGTGTGTGGTCCACAAGGCTTCTCACTATCTGACCTCGTATCCCTCCACCCTCATTCCTGCATCTCTCCTTAGCCTGTTTCTCTAAAATGCCCAGCAGGTTCTCTGTTCTCGCTATTTCTTCGGCCCAGAAGCTCTTCTTCCCGATCCTCACATGGTTTGCGCTTCACTCAAGTGTGACTCCTTCGAAAGCCCTTTCCTGACCGCCCTGTCTAAAAACACGACTCGTTTCATCCTCCCCTTTCCCTGCACATATCACTACCTGACCTGAGAGTCTGTGTTTCTTTGTTTATTGTCTGTTTTACCATCAGAATGGAAAGTTCATGAGAGCAGGTCGGTTTGTTATCCGCTCCGTCTCTAGCTCCTGGAACGTACAGTAGCCCCTTCCCCGGGGCTTTGCATCCCACAGTTTCAGTTACCTGGAGTCAGCTGCAGTCCAGAAACATTACATGGAAAATTCCAGAAATAAACAATTCGTACATTTTAAATAGCACGCCTTCTGAGTAGTATGATGCAATCTTGTGCCTTCTCAGCCCATCCCACCCGGGGTCATCCCTGTGAATCATCCCTGTGTCCAGAGTATCCACGCTGTACCTACTACCCACCTTTAGTCACGTAGCAGCCATGTTGGTTATCAGACCGGCCATCATAGTATCACAGTGCTTGTGTTCAGGTAACTCTTATTTTACTTAATAATAACCCCAAAACACAAGATTAATGATGCTGGCAATTTGGATATACCAAACAGAAGCATAAAGTTCTTCCTTTCACTAAAACGTTAGGTATGTATAAAAAAAACACATGGTTAGACATAGGATTCAACACTATCCGCAGTGTCACACATCCACTGGGGCTTGGAATGTATCCCCCATGGATGAAGGGGAACTATTGTATCTGGGAAAAGGTGAATGTCCAAAAAATCATGGGTGGATGGATGGATGGGTACATTTTTACAAATGGTTAGAATTAGTGTTTCTATGAGTTACCTTATGACAGTGTTTTGCAATTATTCATTGAGAGCATGGATATGCATATACTGTATTCCATCAGCTGTGTGCAGTTCCTCATACTAAAGCTTCCAAATGCATATATGAATAAAGTGTGATCCCTTGCTTGCCCTCAAGGCATTTACAGTCTAATACAGGAGATGGATTTCAACGAATGTTGGGCTGTCAGGTTTAACTTGTAGTGTCTGAGAACTGTAATCGTGTTGGGAGGATAGCTCTCGCAAAGAACTGCAGTCAAAGAAGGGTGCCCTCACCCTAGCCCAGTGGTCGGCAAACCGCGGCTCGCGAGCCACATGTGGCTCACGAGCCGCGGTTTGCCGCTCTGTTGACTAATGAGTTTGCAGACCACTGCCCTAGCCAGTTTTGCTTAGTGGTCAGAGCGTTGGCCTGTGGACTGAAGGGTCCTAGATTCAATTCCAGTCAAGGGCATGTACCTCAATTGTAGGTTCCCGGCCCTGGTCCGGGGCATGCAGGAGGCAACCAATTGATGTGTCTCTTTCACATCAGTGTTTCTATCTCTCCCTCTTCCTTCCACTCTCTCTAAAAATCAGTGGCAAAATATCCTAGGGGGAAGATTTTTTTTAAAGAAGGATGCTCTAGTACCTAGTTGCTGGGATTAGAGAAACCTTGGTGGGGGAGGGGTGAAGTTGGTCTGGGTTTGGTCAGTGTGGAACTTAAGGAAAAAGCATTCTGAGTGATGAGAAGTGCTTAAACAAAGGTGCAGGAGCAACAACAGTTCAAGGTGCTTTTTTAAAGGAAAATATTGACCGACGAGAAACCAGAGTCAATAATGCCCCCATGACAGTAAATATTGATGTTCAGTAAAAACCAGTTGGCATGCCTGCTGTGCGTAAACAATTCTGCTAATATTCAGAATGTTCTGGGCTAAATCCTCACTAACACATGATTGACTGTACTTCCTGTATTTTAAACATCTATTTCTGTAGGGAAACTTTCATAAACATGTCTCGTCTAATTTAGTTGGTGCCAACCAGGTGTCCCATTCTTGATGACACTCTTTTTATTTACCGTTTCTCTGGTATTTGGTCATCCTTATTAGCTGTTCCATGCCCCATCCTAGGAGGTAGGTCTGTCCTGTTTGTGCTCACAAGTGTGACTGACCAGCATAACCCTTCACCTGTAGGTTGGTGAGCAATAGGAATTCACCAGTTATTCCACCATGAAACAAGGCTAGTCCTTGGTATTCTCTGTATCACATATTGTCAGTAAGGCAAGAAGAGAGGAGTGGTGTATGCTGTGAGGTGTCATTATCAGTTAATGCAAATGGTCCACACTTCAAGGGATTTGGGAAATGGAATAAACACATCTGAAATGGGACCTACATTGTGATAGGGCACGAAGGATCACAACTAGACTCCTTTGGTGGCCTGGAACCATCAAGTACAGATAGAGACAATGCACTTCCATAAATTCTTAAGAAAACGTGTGGACGGAGTCTGAACCACGATCTTCCCATTGCTGGGGTTAATGGCTATTAAAAATGGGAAGAGCTGAAAAAAAATGCAGGCATGACTCCCTCACGTCGCTCTGAATAAAAGACCATTTTGTAGACTGCATTTTTTAATGCGAGCATTTCTATAGTTAACATATGCAATGGAGTGTCAAAAGTGGAAATTAAATCATTAATTCTAACATATTCCTTTCCTAATTAAGAGTAATTGTACCAGGGACTAGATCTTATTCGCCCTTGGACCTCAACCTTGCCCGGTGCCCAGGACTTAATGTTCACTGAGGGAATGAAAAATTTTGTTCTTAAATCTTTTGCTAAGGCAGGTCCACAAATGGCAAGGGGCATACCCTGGATATCGCTGAAAATGAGCAATTGGTATGCAAAAGTTTGGCAAAATTCAGCTGCAGTAACCCCGGACTTAAAGAATAAGAGCTCAAAAAATTAAGGAAGATGGAGACTTATCAAAGCTGTCTCCCAAATTGGTCCTTAATCCTGAAGTGTTTATTTTTTAATTTTAAAACCTATTAAACCCTAAAATAACTTCTGATAACAAATTTTGAAACGCCTCAAGTAAATGTGAAATTCTAATTCATTGTGTTTCTAATATAGAAATATTGGCTAATGGATTTATAAGACATTTTGTTGGATTTACAATTAAGAGCCTTTGCTATCAGGCAGCCTTTAGGAAGTGGCTACAAACATGTTTATAAGGGATGCATATGCTGGGAAATTGTGGTCAAAATGTCAAACAGTGAAACAGCAGAGTTCAAGCTAGTTCACATCAATATTTATGTTAATTTTGTAAACATTTATTTGGGTGATTTTTTTCCCTGATAGCCTAAGCCTTAGAGAAGCACCTTTATGGAAACATCAAGAATCAATTTTTGCAATCATTTGGTCACATAGAACTTCTTGATGATATTGTTCATATAGCCTGCCAAGCAACAGACCTGCTTAATTTTAAAAAACCCGTTACACGATTGAAACATTTTTTATGTCAACCAAACCATTACTTGGGGTCAGGGGTGTTTGTTGTTAATAGTATCTTATTTTTAATCCATTCAATAAACTGTGGAGACTTGTGCAATCGGCTTTCTCGGCTTCTGATAATTAATTATGATTCATTTTGCGAAGTTGCATTGCTGTGCTGGCTTGTAGCTCAGCCATGCCGGGCGGGGCGGGGGGGGGGGGGGGGAATGACTTGGACCCTGTGGCATTTAATTGCAAGTGTAACCGGCTGAACCCAAATGAATGTGGACACTGATTAACTGGGAACTTGTTGACAATCTAATGAGATTAAGAGCCCGTTTCCTAATATCACAGATTTGAAGGAACCCTTCTTCCACAGGAGTCTGGTCCTAGGGGTGTGGGCTGCCCATGGCCATTGATGCTCAGCAGAGGTGCGCAAGGTTTCGCTTAACTTTTCAATAGCATTTCCTGTCCTTTTTTCCAAGTATATTTTATCGTATTTTGCGTTTGGTTTTCAATCTTTAAATAGTGGTAGTACTTTTCTTAGTTGTCAGTATTTTTCTCATTTAGATTTTCTTTTTCCAACAGAACTGTTTTATTTCAAACTGTTGTCTTTACACTTTGGATCCAGGAGAGAGGGAATATGTGAACAGCTAAGACAACAGCCTGCATGTCTTTTATAACCTTATCTTGAACTTGACATACCCTCATTCTGTAGGATTCTATTGGTCCCATACCAAGGCTGATACAGTATGGGAGGGGCTATACAGGTGAATGCACCCGGAGCTGGGAGCCCCTGGGGCCATCTGGTTACCGCAGCCCTCTAGCCTGCACCCTTTCCCTAATGCACATGCTCACCCCATACCTC
The DNA here is from genome assembly GCF_027574615.1 of Eptesicus fuscus. Lineage (NCBI taxonomy): Eukaryota > Metazoa > Chordata > Mammalia > Chiroptera > Vespertilionidae > Eptesicus > Eptesicus fuscus. The sequence goes on from NC_072489.1 coordinate 50,908,237, forward strand.
CCTCCTTTGGAAGTTTTTATTCAAGCCCTTCTAGAGTTTCTTCAAGAACGCACCCTCCCAGCATTAAACAAGATTCCCCCATCATTTACAATAGTTACATATCTATATAACCAACTGTTTAAGTTTTCAAACAAACTATACCCGGCCCTCTGGAGGTGCTCAGTAAGGAACCATGTGTATAAATAGGACACTCTCGGGCTCTTGAGGCAGCAGGTAAATGGTTTGCCAGGGAAAACTGATAACACAAGGGCTGCGGGCCACGTGGGCCCCAGTCTTTAAGTTCCTAGGTATTCGCGATTTTCTGTATTTAGGTCATTGAAATACCCACTTAAACCACATGTAGACATGCTGGCAAATATATTGAATCAGTGGTCTAATTATTTATTTCACGAAGGGGAAATAGGCCTTTTACATAATGGCCTCACAATAAGTGTCTGTTTTTTTTACGTGGAAAAATAGGCGCCTGTCATTTCCTCGTTATGCTGAGGTCAGAGCCTACCACAGAGATTTTAATATTTGAAAACGATTCTAGTCACTGGATCCCGGCATTTAAAATAATGATTTCCTTAGGATGCGGCGTTCGGATGCACTGTGTCTGACCTTTCTTGGTCAGGAAAACAAACTCTTCCTCCCCTCTTGTTTCTTATTCTGCTTGGTTCCGTGTTGCTCGCAGCTGATGTTAAATGATGAGGATGCGTTTTCGCTCCTTTGGCATTTTAATTAGCATCTGTCTGTTGGTGGGGCTGACATGAGACTGAGCCACCTTCGCAGTGACTACACCTTTGACCAGAGATGCATACTTTAGAAATCACTTTAACTAGGTTAACTAGTAAAAACGGGGTTGAATGTAAAAATCTATAGAAAGAATTCTCATTGGAAAATATTTTTTTGTGGAATGTAAGGCTCTGATAAAGATTTAGTGGATCTTGTTTTATTTATATATCAGTAAATTTTAAGAAGCCCCTGGTATATTATGCTGTTTAATGCTACTGAGAATCTGGATATATGCTTTAGGGAAGGATTAAGTGATGAGGTATACTTCTGCTCTTTGAAAGAGAATTCGTTAAAATAACTTACTCTAAAATAAGGGAGCAAGTAATCTTGAACAAGCATTTTAAATGGTTAAATGAAGGTGGTCTCAGCTTTGGAACAAAATCATTCGAAATAATGCAAAAACTTCTTCCAGGTGGTTAAAAATAACCTTAAAAATAATTGCATTTATGGTAATGATGAAAAGATCTCCAAAATAGTTGAAGAGTATAAACTCTGTGAGGACAGGGGTTATAGCTTATTAATTTTGAAAGTCCCCTTCCTGAGTCTAACACTTTGAGTACAGTAGACAGACAATAAATGCTGAAGATAGATAATGTGGTAGTTTTTAATAACTAATTACATGACTTTATTTTTGCATAGAAGCCATTTTCTCATTCCTAATTCTCAAGGTCTTTCTTCTGAATATTCTGTCATAAAATTATTTCAAGCATTTATCTAGTCTGCACTCCTCCCTGCAACGTCATCATGCCTCGACTTAAAAAAAATAAAATAAAATCACGTTGGTGACTTATACGTGCTGGTTTTGTTTGACAGACTCAGTGGCCCCACAGAGCATCGGTCCCAAATCCACATCACAGGGGCTTGCTGGGGAAATTATGGTGGGGGTAGGGGCTTGCTGGGGAAATCATGGTGGGGGAGGGGGAGGGGCTTGCTGGGGAAATCATGGTGGGGGGAGGGGGGAGGGGCTTTCTGGGGAAATCTCTGCACCTTGAAGGGAACTCTGAATCTTACTTCTAAAAGGATGGAGTTGAGTCTTCGCATCACAAAATAATGATAGTTCATTTCCAAAGACTGCACCCCAGTTTTTAAGTAAAATATTTGGGGGGAGATGTGGTTAAACACACAGGAATGAAAAAGTAGAAAGCTGACCCTTCACACAGATACTGAATTCACAAACACATAAGCTTGAAAGGTGCTAGGCCAAATGCTTACTACATACATGTAGCATCAGTTTTAAATGGGGTGCATTAACCTTCAGTGTTCCGGGGGAGTCAGAGAAAGTGCATTCCTTCCTAGTCTTTTTTTCTCTTTTTTTTTTTTTTTTTTTTTTAGTTCTTTCCTAGAACATTGATTTGGGATGGTGCTGTGGCCAAACCTGTGGGAAACATGGGCAGCCCCAGTGCAGTTCTAAGAGCTTCAAAAGGGCCAGTGATTACTGTTGATGATGTAAGTCAGGGCTGGGAACATAGGATCCTCGGGCTGTATCATTTGGTCTGGCCCTGCCAATTTAATAAATTGGGAGCTTTTTTCATAGCAACATAATTTTTAAGTTGATGATTTTGTGTGGCCTGTGGATGATGTTATACATATTCAAATAGCCCTTGGCATAAAAACGGTTCCCCACCCCTGCTCTAGGTAAAGGCCCTCAAATCAATAATCTCTTGAGTCTCCTATTCTCATTCTCCTTTCAGCTGTATCTGCCAAACCAAAATGCCAAGTAAAATGAGGCATAAAGTCAAGAAATTCTTCATTTGGAAAGGAGCTTTGAAGTCATGCAGTTCAATTTTTACCTCCTACCAAATATCTTAATCGAATCTAACATTACAACCTAATGAATAAAATAATTTTGACCAATAGGAAACATTTGTGTTTGTATTTCTTTTGCTTTGGCAACTTATTTCCTAGCACTTTTGAAAAAAATGCCTGTTTAAGGGTTTTTTCCCCCTCTACATTTTAGGATGCATCTAGACTCCCTGGACTGTCTGATCAACAAGTGAAAAAATGTCTGTTGTTTGTTGTCAGCCTATTTTTGCTACTTTCTTAATATGGCTGCCTCTGAGAAACCCAGACCTGCTTACAATCCCAGCGATTCATGACACCTGTCCCAGCATGGCGACATTGGCAAATACTAATCCTCAACGAGGAACAATAGTGGAGTAATGTCACTTGTTTTGGCTGAAGTCCAGTGGTTCTAGGAATGACTTAGAATGCGCTCTCTCATCAGACATAGCTGGCACAGACTAACACCTGTTAGTCTGCATCTCCTGAGCTTTATTGTCTATGCTCTTTATTGCATAGCTCTGCATTATTTTCATCTGCATGCTGTTGAATAAATAACGCATGAAAGGAATAGAAGTTTTGATTGGCTGCCCATGCTTCCAGTTTGTAAATTCCTTAAACGCGCCCTGGTAATTTGGCATCCTGTTCTGGTCATTTGTGTAAAATGGACGTGTGTGTGACCTTCCTTGGTGCATTTGCACTAATGAGTAGAAAGCCGTTTGAGTTACTCAAAGGTCCTCAAGATAATGTCATTAGAAAATATTTAATGTCAGTACCCTAAATTGGTATCTTTAGAATATAAAAACCAAATCTAGAAAGAAAGAAAAAAGTGAGTGATGCTTATTTAAAAATCTGACAAATTGGTCATCTTTGCTAAGCCTTTTTGTAGAGAAAGGTAGTTATTATTGAAGAGTTCTTTTTCTTTGGATGCAAACCTATAGATTCTCAAATTTCTTTAAAATGAACAAGCCATTTTATTATGAGTTTGAAAACTGAGGTAGCAGGATTTTCATGTAACTAGAATGTATCTATTCTCATATTCTGTCATCAGGACCTGATCTGGTCAGGTAGTGATTTGTCCCTAGAGAGTTGGAGACAGGTAAACTCCTTTTCAGTTACGATTATAGAGTGAGACAGTAGAGACTTTCAGTCTAACTTAAACAGTGGTCTTTACTGAATGAATGCCATCTTTTATACTAATGACCCAGAGTAATTTCTTCCTCCCTTCCAGGAGTTAAACTAAAATGGCCAGCACCTTTTTAAAGAACTCTCTTATAGATAACCTAGAAAAGGTAGGTTGCATACATGTGATTTTCAGGTACCTAAAACATATAAATAAAATTTGCAATTAGCACTTTCTTATAATGACAATCCTATATAATAAAGAGGTAATATGCAAATTGACCATCACTCCAACACACAAGATGGCCGCCCCCATGTGGTCAAAGATGGCCACCCCCTTGTGGACACAAGATAGCCACCACAAGATGGCTGGCAGGATAGGGCAGTTGTGGGCAATCAGGCCAGCAGGGGAGGGCAATTGGGAGGGACCAGGCCTGCAAGGGAGGGTAGTTGGGGGTGACCAGGCCTGCAGCAGAGGGCAGTTAGGGGCAGTCGGACTGGCAGGGGAGCAGTTAGGCGTCAATCAGGCTGGCAGGGGAGTGGTTAGGGGGTAATCAGTCTGGCAGGCAGAAGCGGTTAGGGGCAATCAGGCAGGCAGGCAGGCAAGCAGTTGGGAGCCAGCAGTCCTGGATTGTGAGAGGGATATCCCCGATTGGAGAGGGTACAGGCTGGGCTGAGGGACACACACACCCTCCTCCTCCGTGCATGAATTTTGTGCACCAGGCTTCTAGTCTATATAATAAAAGCCTAAGCGACCATTACAGCAGAATGACCAGAACAACCGGTCGCTATGATGCACACTGACCACCAGGGGTCAGATGCTCAACGCAGGAGCTGCCCCCTGGTGGTCAGTGTGCTCCCACAGGAGGAGTGCTGCTCAGCCAGAATCTGAGCTCATGGTTGGCAAGTGCAGCGGCTGTGGCAGGAGCCTCTCCGCCTCCATGGCAGCACTAAGGAGCAGCGAGCCGAGTGGTAAGGAGCGAGCAGGTGGGCAGTAAGGAGCGAGAGATCCAGGATTGTGAGAGGGATGTCTGCCGAGGGGTCCTGAACTGCAAGAGGGCACAGGTTGGGCTGAGGGCCCCCCCCCCCCCCACTGCATGAATTTCGTGCACCAGGCCTCTAGTAGGATAAATAAAACAGGTAGTATAGACTTATGCTTGCATGTCTGGACATACCATAGTTTTTACCATTTATTTTGCCTCTAACCTGAATATTTCACAAATATGGCTGTGAGATAGGAAACAGTCTGTCTTTTCCTTTCTGTTTGTATATGTATATACATATAAATATATACATATACATATACATATACATATACATATACATATACATATACATATATATGTACATATATGTATTATTTCAGAGAGGAAGGACGAGGGAGTGAGAGAGAGAAACATCAATAATGAGAGAGAATCATTGATTAGCTGCCTCCTGCAAGCCCCCTACTGGGGATCAAGCCCGCAACCCCAGCATGTGCCCTGACCAGGAATCAAACCATGACCTCCTGGTTCATGGGTCGATGCTCAAGCACTGAGCCATGCCATCTGGGATCCTTTCTGTTGTATGTAGAATGGCGGTATTTAAAACTGGTGATAATTTTTTCTTAATATTAATACTTATTCAACAGCACATATAAATATTATTTCTTTCTATTAAAGCACATATCCCCACAATGGGACAATGAAAAAAAATGTTTTAATAATGAAATATACAGTAATCTTGTAGTTGTTGGGGAAAAAAGTTGGTCTTTTTAAAGTTACAATTGAGTTTTTTTTAACAAATGTTAAAATTTTCCTTTTGCATTTGTTTTTTCACACTTTGATTCCTAGAATTTTTATACTATTAGAGGAATATACCAAAAATGTGTTTTGTCTCCCTGACTTCTTATGTCGGGAGGGCCGTCTTGATAAAATTCTTCCCACAAAGATGCCTGAAAACACATAGGTACTTCTTATGCCCTATTTCTCACGCTTCTACCTGCTTCCACGCTGTAGAGATGATTCTCTTGCTTGCTTTTTTTTTTTTTTTTCTGTTCTCATCTGCCTTTTCCTCTTTTCGTCTCCCCTCTTCTGCAGACTCTTCGCTGTCCAACATGAAATTGATTAGAATGCATTAATTTTTAACTAAGTGTCACATGTCCTTAACTGAGCAGGAAAAGGTTGCGAAGGCTTCATGGTGTAGAGTCTGATCCAAAACTAAGTGAGAAGAATTTTAAAAACAAGGGCTGCCCTTCATTAGCCCGCCTGCTCCCTCCTGACAGGCTCCGTGCGCGCCCGCCGCCGTGCCAGGCCAGGGCACGCCCCGCTGCCAGGCCCGCTTACCCTCTGTCAGCAGCTTCAGTCGCAGCCCGGGCGATACTGTGCCCGCGCGTCTGTCATGCGTCAGCCTCAATTAGGCTCATCGCGCGTGCTGGGGAAATCCAACAGCCTCGCGTTAACCATCTTCTCTGTTGTTGTTCCATCTCTTTCTTCCATTTCTTTCTTTTTTTGTTGTTTCCCATTCAACTCTCTCTAGAAGCCTGTGACTCATTTGGTGAAAGGATGCTCCTGGTTTCTTAGCTTTTCACAAAGAGAAAGGTATGGAGAGGAAGTCACTCCTCCACGCGGGTGCCAGTAAGTTGATTTCACTCCTGGAACTGTGCTCAGCGAGCACCCGAGCTGGTGGTCTGAAGGAGGCCCATCCAGGCAGCGCTCGCTGGCGTTTTGTACCTGAGCCAAGTGTGGTCTGAGCCTTACAAAGCGACTTTTCTGCAGGCCTTTTAAGAGTACAAGAGCAGCCCTAGCCGGCGTGGCTCAGTGGATAGAGTGTCAGCCTGTGGCCTGAAGGGTCCCGGGTTCGATTGCAACCAAGGGCACGTACCTCGCTTGTAGGCCCAATCCCCAGTTAGTCGGGGCACATGCGGGAAGCAACCAATCTATGTGTCTCTCTCACATCCATGTTTCTCTCTCCCTCCCTTCCACTTTCGCTGGAAATCACTGGAAAGAATATCCTCGGGTGAGGATTAACAACAACAACAAAAGAGTACGAGAGCAGTGGGCACCCAGCTTCAAACGCTGAGGTACTTCTTCCTCCACAGCCTACTGTTTACTCCCGCCCTTGCCATCCAAGGGGGTGGTGGTTTGCTTTTTTTAAGAGAAGAATGAAGCCTTACTATACTGGAAGGGGGGGAAGTGGAGACGGCAGCGGTTTATATCTGGTTCCCTATTTTGAGGTTTACCGTAAGTTTATGGGCAAAACAAAAGACCACCCGTGGCTTCATCATGCCGGTGTTGGCTGGCCGAGTTAGTCTCTTGTGAGAAATTATCCTTAAGAGGGCATTCTCAAAAAATAAGAGCCTTCGAGAGGAATTCTTTTCTTTTCTCTGGGTAGCTAGAGAGCGCCGAAAAGGGCTCCCAGGCACTTTCGCGGACAGGTAGACATTGACGTAGCTGCGCGTCTTGAGGATTTATGCGGATGTTGGGGGCTTGTTTGGAAAGCCAGGTTAACCCAGAGGCTGTTGTCAGGCGTTGGTCACCAGGCACAGATGAAAGGGACCCCAGCACAGTGCATCCCCTGAGGGCTGTGCAGCGCAAGGGTTGGTAGTGAGTGAAAAGCCAGGCCAGTCTCACAGGTGAGATCGGAGACAAAGAGGTATGTGGGCATTGTTTTCTGTTTTTCATAAGCACGCCCCCAGCTCGGTTAAGTAGGTTTTAAATAGAATCATATTGATGGACCAAGCCAGGGAAACAGATGGATGTACAGATAATGGGATTCCGATTTCCAAAGTATGTGGCAAATGGGTCATTGTTGAAATTATCAGCTGAAACACTTGAAAATCCATAATTTGCCCTAACTGGTTTGGCTCAGTGGATAGAGCGTCGGCCCGCAGACTGAAGGGTCCCGGGTTTGATCCCGGTCAAGGGCATGTACCCTGGTTGTGTAGCAGACACCTGATCAATGTTTCTCCCTCATCAATGTTTCTAACTCTCTATCACTCTCCCTTCCTCTCTGTAAAAATCAATAAAATGTATTTTAAAATCCATAATTACCCAAAGTTTATAGTGCCAATAGGTTAAGGATTTCTGATAAGACTGGGTGGCAGTCACGATATTAGCTTCCTGCAAGGTATATATGAGTATTAAATGTGAAGTTACTAAACATCTTGAATGAAAAGTAGTTTGCAAGATTCAACAGGCACAGTAGCTTAGTGAGGAAAGTTTTTTTCTGAGATGCTCCGGATCAAGAGGTTTCTATTTTGTAATACAAAGTAACATTTATGAGTATTTCCTTTGCACCCCATAACCTGATAGATATTGTCAAGGAGTCTCCGCTTTAACTTTTCCTAGAGATCACATCCTTCCTCATATAGATGGCTCACACATCAATGACTTTTTAGGCTGCTTATTATTATTATTTTTTAAATTTTGAGCTCCTGATGTGGCTTGTTAGGTACAGGTGAACCAGTAGTGACCAAAACAGACATCCCTACCCCTCATGGACCTATAGCCTAGTGGCAGAAATAGCGATTACAGTATATACATTTTAAACCACATTAAGTGGGTTGACGAAAGTCCAGAGGGCTATTCAAGCTTATAACATGGGATCCTGGTCCTAGTCTGGGGGTCAGGGAAACTTTCCAAAATAAGTGGCATTTGATATGTGCTCTGAAAGATGAGTAAGAGTTAGTATTAGTAGTCAAGGAAGTAGAGGAGGGTGGGAGGTGGCAGTAGTCCACCAGGCAGAAGAAAGAGCCAATGCAGAGGTCTGTGGCAGGAAGGAGCATGCACATCAAGGAGCTGAAAGATAGCGTTGCTGGAGGCAGAATTAGTGCAATGAGTCCTGAGGCTACAGAGAGGAAAGATGGATCACATTTAGCCTTATCATGGGTCATCTCTGGGTTTTGCCCTTTATGTCAAAAGTAGACTTATTCATTCTCTCTCTCTCTCTCTCTCTCTCTCTCTCTCTCTCTCTCTCTCTCTCTCTCTCTCTCTCCCTCTCTCTCTCTCTCTCTCTCTCCCTCTCCCTCTCCCTCCCTCTCTCTCTCTCTCTCTCTTTCTCCCTCCCTCCTTCTCCCTTCCTTCCTCCCTTCCTTCCTCCCTCCCTTTTCTTCTCCCTCCCTCCCTCTCCCTCTCCTTCTCCCTCTCCCTCTCCTTCTCCCTGCCTCCCTCTTTTCCTCTCTCCCTTCCTCCCTCTCTTAAAAAAAAATTAAAAAGCAGACATTTTCCATCTGTAAAATGAGCAGATTAAGCATCATAGTTCTCAACCTAGGAGGCTATTGGAAAGGAGTCATTTTTAATCGTTTCAGTTCAGTCTTTAGCAGCTAGAGGCCAGAGATGTTAGATGTCGTGCAGCAGCATTTGGGACAGTCCCACAGGGCAAAGAATCATCCTGCCCAAAACGCCCAGAGTAGTGCCTCCAGTAGGGAACACTGTGCTAAATAACCACTTGGATGCCTTTCCACTCTGTCTGTTATTCTGTAAATAAAAGCAAAATGCAGGCCGCTAGAAAACAAGACAGAGGAGGTATCTCCATCCATCACATAACTGGGCATTGGGTAAGTTAAAACATATTCTTTGATGCATTGAAGGGTTTCAAGAAAATGGGGGAATCTCCAAGGAGGGAAAGGGGGAAACAGTGAGTTGAACCCCGCCCAGAGAGCAGTGAGCTGTAAGTCACTAAGGAAGCCTGATCCTGAGTAAGTCACACCTGCTGGGTTCTAGCAAAAGTAAACTGTTTTGTTTCTTTTTCCTGGAAAAAAGCACCCCAAATTAGGCTCTGGATTTCTATAGATTAAGTTGAACAAACAAACGAAAATGAGCTTATATTTAAAAATCTGCATACAAAGAAAATACATTGCCATCTATAAGAGTAGATTCAAATAGCAAACAACACATTTTGACTTCCCAAGGCTTTTAGATATTGGAGTTATCAATGTAGAATACAAAATAGGAATATATGTTATATGTAAATATTATGTGTAATATTTACAGGAAATAAAAATGGAACTTTAAAATGATCAAGGAATATGAAACTGTTAATATGACCATAAAGAGCTATATAGAACTTTTTAGATGAATGGATTTAAAAGCAGGTTAAGCTGAAGAAGAGACAACTAGTAAACTGGAAAATATATCCAAAGAAATTATGCAGAATTCAGCACAGAGAGGAAACCAGATGGGGAACACGAGAAATGTTAAAACATGCAGAATTGAATGAGAAGATCTAAAAAGAATAACATCCATTATTGAGGGGAAAATTAGAGGAGCAATATTTGAAAAAGTAATGCTGAGAATTACTTTCAAATCTGGCAAATAAACTACATATACCAAGCAAAATAAATACAAACAATTTCATATCTAAACACATTGTAGTGAAACTACAGAACACTAGAGGCAATGGAGAAGTTAAAAACAGCCAGCAATTGGCCTAGCCCAGTGGTCGGCAAACTGCGGCTCGCGAGCCACATGCGGCTCTTTGGCCCCTTGAGTGTGGCTCTTCCACAAAATACCACGGCCTGGGCAAGTCTATTTTGAAGAAGTGGCGTTAGAAGAAGTTTAAGTTTAAAAAATTTGGCTCTCAAAAGAAATTTCAGTCATTGTACTGTTGATATTTGGCTCTGTTGACTAATGAGTTTGCCGACCACTGGCCTAGCCGGTTTGGCTCCATGGATAGAGGGTCGGCCTGCGGACTGAAGGGTCCCGGGTTCAATACCAGTCAAGGGCACATGCCTGGGTTGCGGGCTCGATTCCCAGTAGGGGCCGTGCAGGAGGCAGCCAATCAATGATTCTCATCATTGATGTTACTTCTCTTCTTCTCCCTTCCTCTCTGAAATCAATAAAAATATATTTTTAAAAAACCAGAGAAATGACACATCACCCATGAACAAGCGATAAATTAGATTGAAAGTAGGCATCTCAATAAGAATCAGAGCCCACAGACAGGAGAATGATGTCTTCCAAGTGTTAAGAGGAAATAGCTGCCAGCATAGTTTTTCTCCTCAGCAAAGTGTTTCTCAATGACAACAGCAAAATGTTTTTAGATAAACAAAAAGTAGGAGATTACTATCTGGGGGTTTTCACCAAAGGAACTTTTTAAAACAAGTACTTCAGGAAGAAGGGAAATGACTTCAGAAGGAAGATCTAAGGAACAAGAAAGAAAAGTGAACCAAGGAATTGTGAAATTTAAGTGAAAACCTAAACAAGAATTGTAAGATTTATATTTATAACTTATATTTTAAAGTAATAACAGTCTAATTTGGAGTAAGGGGTCATTTAAAAGAAGAGAACAAAAATTTTCCTATCTTGCCTTATTATTGGAAGTTAGGCCATCAGTGACCCGAGTTAAAGTTATCTAAGGGCTTATAATTTTCAAGAAACTACTAAAGATATTCATTAACTTCAGAATTAATTGCATATACATGGTAAAATTTCAAAATTATATAAAACTACTTACATTTCTATATAACAGGAAAAAAAGAATAAAACAAAATTTAAAATAAAAGTACCATTTACAATTACAAAATACAAGCTGTCTGGGCATGAATAAAACAAAATATGTACAAGACCTAACTCATACCTATTAACTGTCATCCTGAGCAAGGTAATTTCTCTGAACCTCATTTCTCATCTATAATATGGCGATAGTAGTAGTACTTAACAGAATGGTGACAAATAAATGAGAAAAGTCATGTTTAACACCGTGCCTCGTCCACAATAAACCTCCCAGTAAATATTAGCCACTATTATTATCATCATCATCATTATTATTAGGCACCAAGCTCAAAGCCATGAGAGAAGCAGTTGGTCCTAGCACTCATGGACTGTAGAGTCTAATAGGATGATAATGCAATAGACCAATAGTTATAATAGAAATTGTCATTGTCAAAAGGTGGTATCAACAGACTATTAGGAAGGAGAAATCAGTATTTGCCTAGAGAAGGGAGGATGGGTCCTCAGAAGGGACTTTGTGAAGTAGATGACTTTTGAGCAAGGTCTTAAAGTACTGAGTTAGGACATGCATTGGGGCCAAAGGCCTGTATATGCATTCTCGAATCTACCTTGACTGAACGTTATTAGGGCATCCAGTTGAACAGGAGAGCGGTGGGAAAACATGTTGGGGATTGGGAGGTGGTTCAGCTTGGCTGGCTGAGAGAAGGCGAGGTTGGAAGGACAGGTTAGGAGAAATACACTGGAACTACAGAAGTGAGCCTGTTAGCACAGCCATGGTGACCCTGAGCCAAATACTAATTAGCTGTCAGATACCAAGAAAATGCCTGGGAGGATCTCTAAGGAAAGGTAAACGCATCCTGTGGAATAGTGCCTGGCACATTCGTGCAGTTTTTCTTTCCGTTTCTTTCTTACATTTTAAATATTTTAGTTGATTTTATAAAGAGAGAAGGGAGAGAGAGGAATGTCAATGTTAGAGTGAAACATCCATCAGCTGCCTCCTACATGCCTCCCACCAGGAATTGAGTCCTGACTAGGAATTGAACCAGCAACTTTTCAGGGCATAGGATGACGCCCAACCAACTGTGCCACACCAGCCAGGACTCTCTCTCTCTCTTTTTTTTTTTTTTTTTAAGAACTAATGTCTATAGTGCAGTGGGTTCTGAAAATGGTCAAATGGATAACATCAAGTCAAACTAAACTACTAGGTTTTTTGTGTGTGTTTTCCAACTGACTCCTATGATTGAAGGGATAAGTATGGGCATGGTTTGCGCCAGTCCATTGCATCTGGAGTTAAATTGTTCTTTTGGGAGAAGCAGTGGGAGGGGCCTTGCGGATGGGATGGAGTTTGTGGAAATGGGACAGACATGCTAATGATGACAGTTCCTGTAGCCCACGAACCTGTGCAAGCACCAATAGCTGCACAGCACAGCTTGGGGCCGGGGGAGCCTCCCAGGCTGGCGGAAGGTGGCCCTGTGCTCACGCACCCTACAGTCTCATTGCAGGAGCTGTCCGGACGCTCCCGAAGTTCTTTGAACACGAGCTGCCCCTACCTGCAGAGCTGGCCCCGTGCTTCCTTACTGTTGTTTCTGCAGAATGCACGGACTGTGTTGGCTTTTTATTCTAAACCATACCTAATTTTTACAGAGCTTTCTTCCTTAATGTTTTGCCCAGATGCACATAATCATCATCCTGCTCATGACTAGACACAGCTGGGGGATGCGCATCTGCTAGATGAGACTTTAATTGACTTCCTTGTGAGTGAGGCTTGGGATAAAGCGGACAAGAATCGTTCTTACCTTTTTCCTGACAGTGGAAGGGGTTTGTTTGCCAACTTGTGAGCAGTGGGATCGGGTGGGGAGGGTGGGAGTTAGGGGTGAAGAAGGGGACGCCAGCGGGGGAAGGACATCATCGGAAGGACATCCTGCACCTGGAGTATGGACAGCCAGGTGGATGGGGAAGGTCTCAACCCCCTGGGTTGTATTTTTCGTTTTGGAACTGTTCAGCAACAATCTGGAAGTGTTCCCAGGACTTTTAAAACTCTCCACTAAAGCCGTTCTGGCAACCATGTGGAAGTCTTTGTGATAGGTGAAAGCACACTGTGTTTTTAGGTCTGCTCCGTCACTGCGTGTAATGTTAACTGCGTCTGTTGTTCCCTTCTCTTAATTATCACTGGGCTTTAATAGAATCTGGGTTTCGTTATTGGAATATGAGCTCTTCCTACTCTTTGAGGCATTTGATCCTCACATACTAGTAAGTATGCGCAATACATTGTGCTGGGCATGTGGAGCTGTGAAGAGGAAAGACACGGGCCTGCCCTAGAGGAGTTCACACTCTGCTGGAGCCCAAACTAAAAGCGTAGCTCCAGGGACGTCTTGCTGGCGAGGCTGACAGCTGCCACCGAGGTGCAGGCTGCTTGTCATTGGCTTGCAGGAGAGGAAGGAGTGGATTTACCTGGAGAAGACTTCTGGTCATTAAACGAGGCTCTCAAGGGAGAGTGGGACGTGCATAGATTGGAGGAAGTAAGGAAATGCTTTGCAAATGGAGTCTTGAGCCATGGCCAAGAGAGAGGAGGAATGAGAGATGCTTAGGGAACTTGGGGTCCTGGAGCATCAAGTACCTTAGAAGTGGGATTAGGGGTGCAGATGGGCAGTGCAATAGAATGAGCCAGGGCCTTGGCAGTAGCCTTTGCTCGTAAGCCAGGACTTGATTCTGTGTAAGGCATCATGGTTTTCCCAATTCTATGCACGGAGAATTCAGAGACCCAGTTGGTCGCTATTTGCTGGCTGAACTGAAATTTGTTGGAAAATGACCTATTCTCTCCCATCCTATTCTCGTTTTGTAGTTTTCAATAATTGCCATCTGTTCCGGTATTTACTTGTATACTCTAAATAGATATGTACATTTACTAGGAAGGACTGAAGGCACTATTTCCCAAGTGCATTTCTCTGTGGAAGTAGGTGTCCCCCCAAATGAGGGCTCATGGCCCAGTGTGCACTGCTGCATGCCGCACCCCTGGCTTGAAGAGTCAGATCACACATTAGCATGTTCATGGTTCTGAGAAGTAAAAATCCCTTTTAACTTTGCGTACCAAAGAGCCCATTCATCTTACCCACACCTCAAAAATAAGATCGAAGAAATCGTGCACTTCGTAAATAGTTTTTATCTGTGTTTCTCATAGACCCCACAGTATCCGTATGAAGTAGACATCGTGGTCCCCAATTCTCAGGTGAGAACTGAAGGCTAAGAACTTTTCCCAAGTTCCCAGACCAAGAAAAGAGCCAACCTCTGAATCCAAGTTTACCTAACCTGGGAACCGTTTCGCCACTTGGCGCTACCTCCCAGCTTCATGTACATCATTTCATTGAGCACCAGCGTATCCTCGCCTAACCGGCTCTGGACTCCACCTTTGGGGGTCTTTCAAAACTATGCCCTGTGTTGGCTGTTCCAGTGATGGCCTGTCGCCCTGCACCCTTAATCAGCCCCTGTCCACTGTTCAACACCTTTCACGACCACACTCTTCCGCATGGAACTGACCACTCCGGAGTCCCTGGGAACATTGTTCTTTCTGGCTTTTTGTTTGTTTTGCACACTTATTTCCATTTCTGGCTATACGCTTTTTAAGTTCAGGGTACATTTAGTAGGTACAGCATCCAGCAGAGTTCTGGCCCATAGTATCGCTCACTGCTTGTTTGCTGAATGGGCACCTGGAGAAGGGCATTGCTCAGGCGTGAGAGTCGAGAGACCTAGTGCGCATTTGAACTCAGGTTCTCCTCGTGCTACAGCGTCAGCTCACTAAGAAACACAGTGATATCCTCGGTATGTAGTCAGGCACCAGCTAGAGAAACGTGCGGTTGTCCTTTCAAAATATGAGCACAGAATGGTACCAACACCGTGTAGCAAGCCAACCAACATACCTACAGAGCCAAACTGGAAACGGGGACCCATGCTGCCCAAAGGGACCTCAGGATACAGTTGTTTTTCCAGGTTTGAACATAAACGGCACGAGGCACACCCAGGTGCAGCAAGGTCTGCCCCGGGTCTCAAGCTTCCTCTGCCTTTTACTTACTTCCACAATTTTTAGCTTTGGTTTTGGTAGATTTTAATGCAGACCAAGAGTGCTATTTTTATGTGCGAAATCTTGTATTTATAGAACAAAAAGTACCTTTTTTTAAAAAAAGAAGAGGTTTAATGAAATCAGGTAGAAAAGCTAGGAATATAAATAGTCACATACATATTTCTTTATAACGGATTGAGGGGGGAAAAAAACAGGAAATAAGTGCATTATTTCTTTTTAAAAAAATAAGATTTGGAAAATGAAATTATACATTCTTATAATTTAGATTTTTACCCAGAGCCCATTAGTTTATGTAACCTTTGTTCTTATAAGCATTTGGTGTAGCAAAACTCCTTCAAACATCTTCAAACGTGTTGTCAAAATAACTCTGGTTTCTAATGCTAATTGAAAACTATGAATTTAAAAGTCTGAAATAGAAGTTAGGAGGTAGATTAGTAGAAGGTTTAAATGGTAAACAAGAGTAGGCTCTAACTTAAGTTTTCAAAATTCCAGGTATGGGTATTCAAGTGCATTTACACAAGCTGGGTTTGTTATTTCTGGAGTTAATAAGCAATTTCACAGTGTTCTATAGATCATTTTTAAAGACATGATAAATTGTCCCTAATGGTATTGTGTGTATAAACTAGAGCTGTTTCTGCCTTGTATGTAATTCTCAGGGTTGGGTGGGACACCTGAAAAGGCTTGGATTTTAATGGGGCCTTTTTAGCACTTTTGCACCTCGTATGTTCCGGATTGTGTTTGATTGATGACTTTAAATGTCCTGGCATGAGAGATATGGAGATCTTAATGCTCTTAACCCATTTGTTTTGCAGTCTCTGTAAAAGGCCCCTCTGTTTTGGGGTAACACTTTATCCTTCTTAAGTAAACAGAAATAGGTTTCTGGGATTTTGCCTTTTAGCATTGTAAATCCAACAGGAAGGAGACAGGCTAGAGGCTTTTAAGAGAAGGCAAAACACACCATGTTCCCATTTTATTAGAGTAGTCTGAAAAAGTCAAATTTTGTGTGTATGTGTGTGTGTGTGTTAGACATATTTCTTTATTTCTTCTAAACGGTATTACAATAACTCTCTCTCTTTTTTTTTTCTTTTTTCACCAGAACTCTCTAAATCTTTTCTTTCCTCTGGACCACTGATGTCTCGGTCATTATCCTCAGCCTGCTGGCTGAGCACTCTCTTTGGATCCATCCCCTTAAGCAGCTAGAGGGTTGGCTACTGTGTGACCAAGGGGCCTTCTCCCCAACAGGTCTCAGAACAAGAGCTCGGGGCTGTACATTGAATCCTGCTTCCCAAAAGGCACTGGGACACAGTTCCCCGAGCCGGGGGATGCTTTAAAACCCATTCCTGTAGGAGCCGAGTGACTTGGACAGAATCTTCAGTGCTTCAGGGGCGGGGGCGGGGGAGAGAGACTCAGAAAAGCCACCAGCGAGAGCTCCGACCAGTTTCTCAGGAGCAGTCTCCGCACTGTTCCAGGAAGGGGGTAGATGGCTTCGCTGAAAGAACAGACTGTTTTCAGATTTTAAGAACCGATTATAAACAAGTTGCTTAGCGGGGAGAGAACTACAGCAGGTCCAGCCGGCCACAAGCCCCGGCTCCCAGTTGTCCATCCTCTGTCGAGAAAAGAGACCAGCATGGTACTGACAGACACATTTTCACTTCCATCTAAAACCTGAACTTAGGGGCTGGGGAGCTGAAAGACTAGTGCATTTACCCATGTTTATAGTATGTTGCTAATTAGCAGTCAGCGTCCTTGTGATCTTTTTCTTTGTCGTCCTCTTGAGGCATCCCACGTCTTTCATGTCCTTCCTCTCCATCATCAGCAACGCTAAATGGAATATGGGGTATTCTGGCAGCAGGACAGTGTGAGCCCCCTGATTAGTCTAGACTGAAATGTGAAGGAAAAAATGTATGAAATGAGCTGTTCTGTCTCCTTGTTCTCAGGATGATATTTTGAAATCTTTGTGGGTGGCGATGTGTATTTGCCAGTGATTCGTTTTACCTAGAGATTGCTAGGATTCCTGGGAAGGGTGGTGTTTTTTTTAAAACACTTTATCACTTTTATTTTTATTGAACAGCTGTTATTAAGATAAGTCCTTGTAAATGAAGTATGAATATGACAGCGGAAAAGATAAAGACCTCACATACCATCTTAGGGTACTGAACATCACTCAGAACCTCGGAGTCTCAATCACTGGTTTGCTGCTGCTGTTTTAAGTCTGAGTGACAATTTTCTGAAACCTTATTGATCAAGTCATCCCCAAATTATTTTTCACCTAAACTCTTGAAATTGTTTATTTTAATGTGTATTTTATAATAAAATAAGGGCAAAATACATATATGTGATTTGGGTGTGTTAATAACCTGTGTATATACACAGGTATTTGGTAAATATAGTGAGTGTAAAAGACTATTGAAAACACATCAGCATTGCATATGGAAGCACCTTTGACAGAAGTATCATGCGAAGCGCAAAGAAATAGATTGAAGGAGCCAGGAGAGATCTTATAGTCACCTGGGTCAAGGCTCGCAGCTTATGAATTAGAAAACTGAGTCCTCCTGAAAGGACATGTAATGGTCATAAGGAGCTAGAACTAAGGCTTCCCAGCTGGCAGTCTACTGCTCCTCATGAGCATCAGGATAGACTCTGGCCTTCGTTTTACATATCCATCCCCCATACGAGCAGATGCAGGCCCAATGTAATACTTTCATTAAGTGAAATGTTATTCAAAAATTCCCACAAACAGACCCTCAAAACCTGCATCATAACTTTTCACTTCCAAGGTATTCATACTGTTATGGTGATGAACCACTTACAAATTAGTTGCAAATGCAGCTAGCTGAAATACTCATCCACTAATAACCAATTAATTAAACTTAGCTAATGTCAACTATGCCACAATTGCTGGCACATAATCAGTCCTCATTAAATACATGTTGATTCAGTCTTCCCTGTCTCAGCTCCATTTTGATCCAGTTTCTCAAATAGTGAGCTTGGAGGCAGTCATTTTGTGTGATTTTTTTTAAAAATACGAAATCCTGCTACCCAATCCCTATTGAGAATATCTGGGATAGGCCTCGAGAGTCTATATTTTTAACAAAATGGGCAGGAGATTCTATGCACACTACCATTTGAGAACCACTACCTAAAATCAAGAGATTGAAATCATAATTGACTAGAGGCCCAGTGCACAAAATTTGTGCATAAGTAGGGTCCCCTAGGGCTTCCTTCATTCCGTGCCACCCCCTGGTGGTTAGCGCATGTCATAGGGAGCATTCAAACTCCCGAGGGGACATTTTGCATATTAGCCTTTTATTATATAAGATCGTTATCTTCAATTGATCAACCTAGTTGAAAAACTAGAGATACCTAAATGTACTCGCCGGGCATATTTTTAAAGCAATTATGTGGATTCTACAAACACTAGTCTTTATATGACAATCATTTTTGTGCATTTTTTAATTATAACACAATTCTTCCTTATTGTAAATTCTTTAAACAAGATAGAAAGATCTAAAATAAAAAGGCCTCTCCCTTTCCCCCTGCCCTTTCATCTCTCCTACTCTCACTCCTCAAGAATAACCACTATTTACATTTGGTGAATACGCTCTGAGATTTCTTTCTCCATGTATTTATATGTTTTATCTATATGCAAGTATATATTTATGTGTATAAATACATATATACACACATATGCATATGTGTGTATATATAAGCAAATGTATATTTATACTTGTTTATTCATTCACTCAACACATATCTGAGCATCCACTGTACACCAGAACTGGTACTGAGGAACCAACAGTGACCAGACAAGGTCCCCCTTCTCATGGAACCTACATCCTAATCGGGAGATAGAGAATAAATCGATAAAAATGTAATAAAGTGTGGTAGTGATGCATGCTCCAGGGGAAAATAAAGAAAGCATAAAGGGATATAGTGAATCCAGGGGCTCTACTCGACCCCTGGTGCTCAGGAAAGCTTCCCTCGGATGACTTTTTGGCAGAGACCAAAATGCAATGCGAGAACAAGCCCTGTGCTCATCTAGGCCAAGTTCCTCCTGGATTATGTGTGCAAAGTGACACTCTTTTCTTTTAACAGAACTAGATTACATATGCGAACTGTCCTGTACCTTGCTTTTTCTGTTCAACAATGAATTATAGACATATTTCCAGTGTCTGTATGTGTGGAACTGAGTTATTCTTTTTTAGTGACTGCTTAGTATTTCATAATATGTACCATAATTTAAACATTTGTATATTGTCAGACAGTTTTTCTTTTTTCTATTAATTGAATTTATTGGGATGACATTGATTAATAAAATTATATAGGTTTTAGGTGTACAATTCTATAATACATAATCTGTATATTGCATTGTGTGTTCACCACCCCAAGTCAACTCGGATAATTTTTTCTACACATTTTACCTTTGCAAACAATGCTGTATGAAATTCCATGGATCATAATCTTGATACTTAGGTATTATGAGATTAATGTTCTAGTTGTATTGCAAAGTGAGATGATTTTAACTATTTGGATTATATCAGTCAAATACAAAGTTACTGTTCCAGAACAAAGAAACCAGATCTTGGGGTACAAAAATGTATAGTATTATTTTACATGTAGAGGTAAGAGTTCCTTAATCATTTTTTTATTTTAAATTGGGCCACCAAAAAAATTCTAAATCGTGTCTTTATCATAAAAGATCATATTTTTACTCTTTTCCATGTTTTAAAAGTTATTCAACCAACTGCACAGACACTAGTTCTTATCTGTAGGATTGGCATCTGTGTGGGTTGGTTTTATTTTTATGATGTCTGTTCTCTCACAATTGGATCACCCATTTATTCCTCGCTGCTTCTGCCTTTATGTTGTTCTTGGATCCAAAAGTATTTAATCCAAACTATATTTCATCTTCCAATTGTAAAGTTTTCTTATTAAATTTTTTCCTTAGTTATAAAATTCATATATAACTATATTACCCAGAAATAACCATTGTTAACATTTTGGTGTATATCCTTCCAGTTTTATTTTGTTTAATGCATGTGACTTTTTTTTAGATCCCATCTTTCATTTTATGTTACCCAATTCCAATGCCTTTCTTTGGTACCTGTCTTATAACCCACACTAAGAATAAACCCATTCACTCTCACATCACCTTTCTATTGCTACTCACTTTATCACGAACAACCCACCATACCATCTCTTCATGGTCCATTGCTCTGAACCCCTGGATATGTGCCCAGTGGTGTCCTCAGGGCTTCCGGTAAGTCCGGTGCATGGGGAGTGTTTGAACCCAAGATTCACACTCCCCCTCAGGGACAGGGCACCAGAAAGCTCTTAGGGTCTCCTTCTCATTACCACGCCCAGGAGACTGCTTTGGATTTTCACAGGGGGAAAAAAATTGTTTTTCTTCCACACTGTTTCTCAGATCTCTTTCATTCTTCCCATTCCCTGTGTCACCACCACTGAGCTCTTGGGAAAAGACAGGGTTTGTACCTGAAGGCTTATCTATGTTTTCCCCACCTTGGAATTAAGAAGCAGCAGAATCCTTGAAAAATAAGGAGCTAACTCAGCGCTCCAGTTAAGCTTCCCATAGGGAAGGGCGTCGTGTCCAGTGTAAAACACTCTGTGATTTGGGAATGAATGTTTATTTGATGCAGGAATTGTTCTTTGAAAATGAGTCTCTATAGCAGCCATTTCATAGTTAAAATGTTTTAATTTGCTCCCCAGTTTTTAAGACCGGCTAAAGCAGCATTGAATTAAGCTTGCTCAGTTCTAAGTGACAGGATTTAGTAACTTTTCTATTTAAAAAAAAAAAAAAAAAAACTGGATAATTTGCCAAACCCTTTGGTGGTTTAGATGCGAATCAATCTATTGGCCTTCCTTGTGTTCCACCCTCACGTGAACTTCGCCTCCCACGCTTGCCCCACGCGATCCATAAATCCTTCTGTGGAGCGCAGGGTACGGTTGTGTGACTACTGGATTGTTTTTAAATGAAGACGAGCTTTCCAATATTTATTCTAAAAGATCGTTTTATACTATTAAAACTGAGCGTAGAGGTGAGAAGGGCCGCAGTATATTAAAGAAACACACTAATTGTGCCTAAAGGTGTTTGTTTTTTCCTAAAATGCCTGCTTAGTTCCCCATTGATCAAAAGATGAAGGTTCCAGAGAGTCTTTCTTCTGACAGACGTGATTACGTGGGGGGTTCCCTTCTGCAGAGACTTGTTATTCCATAAACACATGCATATGCATAAGGTATTCTGCCCGATCCTCCCACTTTCTGATCCGCACAGCACAGCACAGCACCCCATGGAGTCAGAGAACAAAGAAAATCTTCACTCTGAAGTTCTTTCCTGGAGCCGAATATGTCCTCAGCTTCAGAAAGGAAATCCCTAGCCTGGGTCAAGTCAAGCCTCTGGCCTCTGAGGGCCATTCGAGGCACCGCTGGTGAGCTCCCCAGGAAAGCAGTGCCCTCGGAGGTACACGGAACTTGGGTTGATTTCCTAGTGGGGACCTGGTTTTGTTATAAGCATGTTACCTACATCGTTGCAATTAATCCCTCCAGTGACTCTGTGTTGTTGGTGTTACTATTCCCTGTTTCACTGGGGAAACTGAAACTCAGAGGATTTGACTAACTTGCTACAACTATATGGCTACTAGGTGATGGAGCTGGGATTTGAACCTCTATTCATCTGACTTCAATGCCGTATTTCTATTCTGCAGAACACAGCCTCCAGCTTGTAGTAGCTAATGGAAGGAAATCACTCTACCCCATTCGAGGTGGCAGGATTATCTTTTTCAGCCTATAATCGACCCCCATAAAACTTTATTCACTGTAAGTTTATGGCATCCACTCACTTTCTTACACAATAACCAGAAAATGAAAAGGAATAAGCTGATATCTGTAACAACAATATGAGAAAGCATATAGAAAAGTGCTTTCTTGCCCTCTAGTATGTTAGAGGACTAAAATCTATAAGCTTGAGATATAAAGACTATTATTTTTAACCTTGTTTATTTATTCATTTTCATGATACAACTCACAAAACATAAAATTAACAATTTTAAAGTATATAAATCATTAGCACTGAAGTACATTCACAATGCTGGGCAACCATCACTTCTGTCTAGTTCCAAACATTTGCATCACCCCAAAAGGAAACCCCATACCCATTAAGCAGTTGCTCCCTTTTCCACACTCCACCCAGCCCCTGGCACCAACAACTTCTTTCTGTTTCTATGGATTTATCTATTCTGGATATTTCAGGTAAACAGAACCGTATAATATGTGACCTTATGTGTCTGGCTTCTTAGTGTAATGTTCTTGAGGTTCATTCAGTCTTCTAAAATACTATAATCTGTGACCTTTGATGAAACTTCACAGTCCAGTTTGCCAGTCAAGTCCTCTTGATCTTATCTCTAGGTTACTGGCCTGGAGGTATTCTTCCTCTAAGGGGAGTTTTGAACCTTTGTTGGGGGTATTTTGGTTGTCCCAATGCTAAGAGTCAAGAATAATAAACATTCTGCAATGCTTGAACATTCTTTCACAACACAGACAGCCCCTGGCCTACCCAAACTCTCAAATGTCCTACAGGTCATTTATGTAGGTGAAAACGCTGTTTATAATTATCTGAACCTAGTTTTCCATATAAACACCAAGTATTTTTTGGCATGGTTTTCACCTCCACTAATTTAAAAGAGCTGGTCACCACTGAGGGATAGGCAGAGTCGTGCTACAGAAATAAATTAACCTAGAAATCCTGCTGGCTTAACACACAAAGGTTTATTTTTTGTTTATGCTGAGAGTCCATTGAGCATTGGCAGGAGGCTCCTCTCCCAGTTAATCGGGTTCAGCCTGACAGGCTCCAACATGGGGGCTGTCCCCAGCCACCTCGGGCAGGGTGGACAGGCTTTGCACACGAGCTCTTCCATGGTTTGGCCCAAAAGCGAGGCACATTATTTCTGACCATAGCCCACTGGTCAGAACTAGTACCTGGTCCCTGCTAACCGCAGGAGAACAAGGGAATGAGGAGCAGGTGGGAAGTTTGGAGTACAATGTTCATGGTAATTTGATTTTGGTATTTGAGTCATCATTAGAATGCACAGGTTTTGGATTGCATATGTGGCTGTCACATTTATGTTCATTTTATACATAGGTACAAGCATATACCTACCTAGCTATCTCTGCTAGTATAGCAGTACTATACACTTACATATAGAAATACATTTTGGCCCTGGCTGGTTTTTCTCAGTGGTTAGAGCATTGACCTGTGGACTGAAGGGTAGCTGGTTTGATTCTCAGTCAAGGGCACGTATCTCGGTTGCAGTCTCAATCCTCGGCCCTAGTCGGGGTGCAAATGGGAGGAACCAATCAATGTGTCTCTTTCCTCCCTCCTTCCTCCCCTCCACTTGCTAAAAAAAAAAAAAAAAAAAAAAATCAATGGAAAAAATATCCTTGGGTGATGATTTTAAAAAAAAAGAAGAAGAAGATATACATTTTATTATAAATTAGTTTCCTGTATATTTTCTTTATATTGTACTTAGGACATCATGTTGATTTTTTTTTAATTGTGTGTTTGGAGATTATATTAGTTTTGAATTTCATTTCAAGATGTTAAAGAGGCATGAAAAACTTTTGTTATGAAAAGGAGGTCTGAGAGGGACGAGAGTCACTTTTCTGGGTCTTCAGCATCATCCAGAGCATATGGTGGGTCATGGAGAATTATAGGGACTTACGTAATAATAGTGAGAGGAATGTTAGCTAATGTTTATTGAGCGTTCCCTATGTGCCAGGCACTAAGCCAAGCCCTGTAAGTAAATTCTGTGCTTTGTGCCTCACCAGAATCCTATAAGGAAACCTCTGAATTCTCCCAGGTAGAGCTGCTCTCCTCATTCAAGCCTATTGGGAGCGCTGCAGTTCCCATAATTTCTGTTCACCCCATGTCAGCATGTGACTAAGGAAAGATCACTGATCTGCAGACACTCCAAAGACATAGCAGGCAAAGCCCAAGGGTTGGGACAACACAGCAGAATATCTGAGCAGCCCAGAGGAAGTCAGGGAAGAAAGTGGAGGACCGCGGTGAGGACATTGCCCCTGACAGTAATATCCCCCATCCCGAGAGCACTGGCATTATGCAAATGTGTCACTCAGAAGTTCCCCTGACTTTTTAGCCAAACTTCAGTAAATGCCTCTCCCATTTTATCCCTGTTCCTGGGCCTCTCAGTTTCTCTCTGATTTCATGGACATAAGAGCTTGAGTCTAGCAGTTTACTAAATTAATGTAATTGAAGAGTGTTATCAAGATGGTTCTAGGTCAAAATAAAAGCCAAAATATCACCTGGCTGGCATGGCTGGGTGGTTGAGCATCGACCTATGAACCTGGAGGTCATGGTTCGATTCCTGGTCAGGTCACATGCCCAAGTTGCAGGCTGGATCCTCAGTGTGGGGTGTGCAGGAGGCAGCCGATCAATGATTCTCTCTCATCATGATGTTTCTATCTCTCTCTCCCTCTCCCTTCCTCTCTGAAATCAATGAAAAATAAAGAAGCCAAAATGTCAGGACTATCAGCTCACAAAAGAAAACAATCTCAGTTAACTCATCATTAGAAATGAAGGGCTCTTCCTGGCTTCCTTTGTTAGTGGTCTATCCAGACACCTTTTCTCAGGATGGACCTTTCTTCCCTTTTACTTGCAAGTACACACTGAGTGGCCAGATCATTATGATCTCTGAACACATAATAATCTGGCCACTCTGTGTATATCCTATATAATAAAAGGCTAATATGCAAATTGTCCCCTCGACCAGGAGTTCAACCAGCAGGCAGGCCGGCCAACCGCCCATGTCCCCTCCCCCTGGCCAGCCTGGCCGGACCCCACCCATGCACGAATTCATGCACCAGGCCTCTCATACACACACACACACACACACACACACACACACACACACATACACACACACACTGAGTGGCCCGATTATTATGCGTTCAGAGATCATAATAATCTGGCCACTCAGTGTATATGCAAGATCGGCTACGTGAACATTTTTGTTGCGCCCTTACTTTCATTCCTCAGCCTTCATTTTCTTTTCAGTCTTTATTCCGTAGGAAATATGCTCTGGCGGCTTCTGTATTTGGAATTGACTTTGTGGAGCTGTGCAGCCTTTTCCTTGCTCGTGGCAAGACCACATTGGTTCAAGGCTAAGAAATGAGGCTGGTCCTACAGAGACCCTCTGGGTGACTCATCTCTTTTGAGATCCTGATTGTCCATTTTCTGGTTGGTGTTTCTAGCAGCAGTGTGTGCTGCCCTGAAGGCACCCTCTCTCATGGTGTTGGCTGCACTACACGGTGCTGTTTAATTCTTGCTTCGGATTGTGCCTCAAGTTTTAAGTCACTTGACAGTACAGATGGTTTCTTTCTCCAAAGTTTATCAATAGCATACCGTTCCCTCCCAATACCCCCATACGTACATACACCACACACACAACTAAGCACAAATTTCAGGTTTTCCCCTTTTCAAAACTAAATGTAAAGTGTCTGAGCTTTCTGGAGAATCTGCTTTCTAAGATTTATGTCCCTGTAACCAGGTAACTGGTCAGGGTATTTGTCTTAATCCCTCAGTTCTTCATTAGGCAGGCTGTTGAAAAACTTTCTATGTAATTATCTTTTTTGACTCAATCTTCCACATTCTTATCTTCATTGTAAACTTTCTTATGACTTTTTATACACCTGCCGTATATACCTGTTCCAGAAGACACTTAAGCCTTCTTACACAGTTTTGTCTGCTTTTCATTAAGTTTGCCATCCATTTATAATCCATCCCTCAGAATCTGACCGCCTGCTTCTCCAGGGTGTGAACCCTAGATTGAGTGTCAAGATTTGTGCCGCTTCTTCCTTGCCCTTTGTAATGAGCAAATGGAGAAGCTCCTTTTGTGACTCTCTTGCCATTATCTTCCAACTGCAAGGTTTAGAAAGCTGGGGGCACCCTCACTCATAATACAAGCCCGGCACTGTGCCGATCCCTTTGGGGGAATGAAAGGGACACAGATCCTGCTCTCAAGCGGCTTGCACTCTGGTAGGGAGGATAAAGTAGGCACGTGAATCCTGTCCAGGCAAGACCGAGTGCTTAGGAGTTTGGGAGAAACAGATCTCTTTGGCAGGGGCCAATGCAAAAGAATTCATTATATATATATATATATATATACACACACACATACACACACACACACACACACACACACACACACACACACACACACAGTGTTTTAGCTGAACTAGGAACAGTGAGCAGGATTTTAAGGAGCAGAGATTGTTAGAGGTGTTTCAGACAGGGAATCATGGATAAAGGCTCAGAGGGGCCGCCTCCAATCTGACTGGAACAGTGGTTCTCAGCCAGGGCTGGTTTTGACCCCCAGGGGACATGCTGGGAGAAGGGCTGCTACTGGCAATTGGTCAGTAGAGAGCAGGAATGCTGCTAAACATCTTAAATGCACAGGACAGACCCTCCCACCCAACCAAGAATGATCCAGCCCCAAACATCAGTAGGTACCAAGGCTGAGAAACCCCAGATTAGAACCTGAACTATATGCCCAAGATAATTCGCAGAGAAGCCTGAAAGAATATTTCGGCCCAATTTCTGAAAGTTTCTGAACGCTAGTTTAGGGCCTGGATTTTACTTGGTGAGTAATTAAAGGGTTCTGAGCATGACCAGAATGGTGGTTTTAGGCAGGTTAAGCAATCAGGATGTATTGATGGTTGGAGATAAGAAGGACACCAATAAGGAAGCAGGCACTAGCTGGTGTGAGAGGTCACCGTGGCAGGAATGGGAAAGAAGAAGCAAAAAAGGAGAGATATTTATTTCAGAGGAAGGTTCAAAATGGGAATCAAAATAAAGGGAGGTTTCAAATGAATTGATATGTGTCAGTCCTGGGAGACCCCCCCCCCCCCGCCCCCGCCCTTGATTTTCCTACCCTTCTCTAACGGGAAGAGGTGCATAGTGAGAAGATGGGTTTTCATTTTGTACCTGTTGAATTTAAGTAATTGGTGATGCCACCAGGGCGAACTATCCAGCGTCTAATAGGAAATAGGAAGGAAAACTTGAAATAGGCTAGAACAGATTAAGCATAGAAAGAGGGATGATATTTAAACATGATGGAAGTGAATGAGGATCTAGAAGGAGATTATTTGGAGAATGTGGGGAAGAAATACGAGGTAAGAACTTGAACTGCCAACTCTTACAGGTTGAGATGAGGAAAGGAGAAAGATCTGAGGGTGGGAACAGTGCTTGGCTCACAGTTGACAGGCTGCAGAGATTCACGTGTGGACAAATGTCTTTCAAACTCCACTGCTTGCTTCTCTTAAAGATGATAAGGCTTCAGGCGGTGGCATTTTGTAGACCAAGAATCTTGAACTAACCAACTCATGTGTTTGAATTTTTTTTCCTCAATAACAGGGCTATGTATAGCACTACACAATTGCAATTAATATTGCTTAACACTGTTATTTGTACCTACTGTCATCACTTGTTAATTTTCTTCCACCATTGAACCCTGTGTCGGGGTGAAGGCAGAGTCTGTTTTTTCCCCCATAGAGTATAAACTCCGTCAGGGACAAGAGGCTGTGTCTTTTGTTCTTTGGCATAATTATTACAGGGCACAGTAGGTAGAAATTTAATGCTGGGGGCCAATTATTCTCTCCCAAAATAAAGAGAAAACAAGCAACCAAAAGAAAACCAATAACAACCAAAAGAAAAGACAATCAAAACAGGGTCACTCTGATTTACTGTCATGGATATGGTATTTGAGGTGGGTCGTAAGCCAGAGGAAGCATTTCAGATTTCTCATTTATCAGATGACTAGTGTATTCTTCCAGAACCTAGGTGCCCCTGAGTACTTACTACATCTCAGAATAGCTTGAACCAGACAAATATGTTTAACTTAAAGAATGACCTGAAAGCCTTTTTGAATGGTTCCAATAGAAACATTAGGAATTGTTTATAGCTAGCTTTTATTTGGTTTTTCTTTTTCTAAAAGCAAAACAATTTGGGGACTCACAAGATTTTATAGGTGCCATCTATTTTGGAATGCTATTTACTTTTATGATGTTTACTCCTCACCCACTGAAGGGTGTGAACATTATAGGTTTCGTTGCATGGCCACCTCATGCTATTTTTACATTTCACTTTATATATAGTGTCCGTTTCTCGGTGCTTCTGTTATGGCTCCCTCGTTGCATGTCAGCAGGAAATGACAATTAGCAGTGCTATGTGAAAGTCTCCCTTGCTCTTTAGCATTTAATTCTTCAGGAAAGAGGACATTCAAGAGTCATGCAAAATTATAAATAAGTAATTGCACCTTTATTTCTTGGCTATACATTACATAAAGATAGAGAAGATCTAAGTGAATAATCTTCCATCTGAATGTGAGGATTAAAATGGTAATCCTAAAAAATTACCTTGTATACGGTGGCTTTTGGGTACTCTAAAAATGGTTTTCTTGACACGCGTGCTTTCGAATTAATCAGATAAGCCAGCATATGGCAGGGGCGGGGGGGGACCCCTTATAGTTTCTACATGTGTGAATCAAAGATGGGATTTGTTTGAATTACCCTTTAGTCTCCATTGTTAAAATCAGAATTAAGGTCTTTGTTTAGTGAAGCATTAATAGCAATCTGTGAGATCGCCGAGAAGAGCTGGTTGCTGGAGGAGAGTTCTCAGCGTATTATGCTGTTTACCTAAGGGTTATATTCAAGAAGCTCTCTGAACAGCTGGGCTGATTATTGAAAATGCCTCGTAGTAACTTCCAGCCTAGGCTGATCGATATGGGTGCAAAGCTTTACAGAGGAGGGAGCTATTTAAGCATTGAGAGCCCGGGGGATAAAAGAGAATGAAAAAATCATGCTGGACAAATATGCTGAAAGGTTCAAAGGAAAAGAGAAGTATCTTGACTTGCTATAGGGGGCAAATTCCTAAACAAACAAATGAAAAAATTTAAGTTTATCTTATAATGACATCATAAATATTTAGTTACGTTATTTTATATCACCCCCCACCCCAAACATTTAGTGGGATCAGGAAAGACTAATCAAGAATAAAAAATATTTTTTTCATTATTTAAAATGTAACCTTTTACATAAAATTCCCTAAAATGCTTTTCAGTGATACTATAAGGAAAT
This sequence comes from Eptesicus fuscus, assembly GCF_027574615.1. NCBI lineage: Eukaryota > Metazoa > Chordata > Mammalia > Chiroptera > Vespertilionidae > Eptesicus > Eptesicus fuscus. The sequence goes on from NC_072489.1 coordinate 50,937,583, forward strand.
ATTTAACTTTATTATTAAGTAGATTGAGCTCCCATATTTTAAACCTTTCTTAGGATCTTTGGAAAATCATAGCACCAATGTATTTCAACACCCAAAGGCAGGCAGAAAATTTCTATTTCTTTCATATTCTCTGCTGCAGAGATACTAACATTTCCTTTTGTCTTAGTTCTTGCAAAACAAGTTTGTTTTTCCAGTTCTGTTTTTAAACAGTTTAATGTAATAAATAAAAACTATACTAGATATAGGAGATCTTATCTCCTAAAAACATTTGATGAAATTATAACATTGAGGCAAATGAATCAGCATTTTAAAAGCTTCTTTCTTTCTACGAAATTGAATAACAGATAAATACTCCAAAAGAGAGGGGGGCAGAATCCACTCACTTTATCAAAGTGAAATCTGTGTCAAGCAATCCTACGTCTTGTTACATCCATTAGTTCTTACTTTTACTCTGTGCGTGAGCATCAGACAGGAAGTCCGGGAGCACAGAGGCAATCAATATGAAAACTGTGAAAGTCTCTTAATTAATCAACTCACACAAACTCTCTGAGTAAGAGGATTTTACAAGCATTTCAATTAAAGCTTTCCCTTTTTATTACCAAATTTCATTGACAATAAAAAATGCGTAATCAAAGTTGACATGATTATAAAAAGCAAAATATTATTTAAGCACTGAGCTTTTGGACTTATCGGAGACGTTGATTTTCTGATGTTTATTCTTTTGATGAATCACATAGACAGTTGCTAATTGGATAGTTCTTCTATAACAGTGATGTTTTCAAAATTTCAAAACGGGTAGGTCTTCGAACATGTTTATACGTCCCTCTTCATGTGAACATCACCCTTTTGGCACACTCATTCCTAGAAGCTACACAACTGACTCGTTAATGAAATTTAACATTAATACATATGCATTAATACCTCATTCAGTGAAATGTTTAAGAACTGCATTATGTGACTTGTTTTACTTCCGAATCCCACAGGAGCCCTAAAACACTTGGAAGGCCTGGCAGCAATTCTGTTTACCTCCAAATTGATATTGAAATATGAGAAACTTAGGACATTGAAAAAGTATATACAGAATATGAGAATATTTGTTTTAAAAAAAATGGTCAGCTTCGTCTACTACTTTGTTTTCGCTGCTAGGAGGGTTTGTTTGAAATCCTCCATGACTCTCAGCTCTTAGGATGAAGCCAAACAAATTTCCAGAAACTATTGCCAATGTGGTTTGTGCGAGGTTTCTTCCCTGAAGACTGAAACAGAGACCAGGAGACAGCGCACCATTTCATGATCTGTTCCTCACCTGGGACAGGGAAAATGTTATCCACCTCCTTCGTGCAGCCTTTCCTCACCAGGAAGTTAGAAATAACCATCGACTTCCACCTTCTGCTGGGGACGTGGAAGAGTAACAATCAATAGGGCCATTTGAGTTAACATAAAAAGATGAAATTATGTTTCTTTAACCCAAAGAATGAAGTGTGTAGAATATGAGAATATCTCTTAAATAGTTTTTATTTTCAAATGCTCATCATATTAAATCTACTTATTTTGTATTTCTCTTGCCAAAAATACTGTCATAGATATTGAAGATGTCATATTAGGATATCTTTTAATAACAGTACCTAGACCAATGCCATTAGACTGTTATCTACCTGTAAAGCATAAAATCTGGTTTTAGGAATGAAACATGGTAGGTTGTTTTTTTAAAAAAAAAAAATAGCAGAAACTGCCCCATTTATCAGGAGTCATAGTAGTCAGCCTTTGACTCAGACTAAAATCTTATTTTGCCCGTGGCTTTCCCAGCCCCCCACACACCACACACCATCACCACCCCTCAGAGTGAGCTGGCACACCAGCTCCTTTGGGGATCTGGCCTTGCGGAGCCCGGAGGTGGGCGAGGAGGATCTCAGCACTCCACCAACACACACACTGGCTTCCAGGGATAAATATTTAACTGGCTCAGGTTGTTCCACTTCGTAAGTGATTTGTTCTCCTTGATTAGTGCGCTGTGTTAAGGGCTCTGATGTTGACTCCCAATAGAAAAAGGTAGCGAAAGTGTTTTAATATTGGCCCTTCATTTGGCCAACTATTGAATGAGGCAGTGGCTTTATTTAAAGAGAGTCTGTATTCTTTTGTGTATAAGAGAGGAGTAGGCCTGAGGGTAGTCTGAATGCAAAATACAGGGCTCTGGTCCAGAAAGAGATGTTAGGTCATTTGTTGTCTGGGCCCCAGAAAGATGGTGATGAAGGCCCTGGTTTAGCATCCAAATTACTCAATAGGCCGACACCAGTCTCCGTGTCTAGCCGACAATGGACAATCAGGCTTATTCTCATTGCTGATTTTTTTATAACTTCAAAAGAATAGTAAATATTGCTTTGTTGTCTTGGGACTATTACAGAAAAGACAGTAGTTTTTTGTTGTGTGTGTGTGGTTGTTTTTTTTTTCAAGGTAAACAGTCTAAAAGGAGGGGAAAAACAGCAAAAGTTGTGGATTTTTTTTTCCTGTTAGAAAACGCGGTATCTGAGCAGGCTCGGAGAGCTGTCAGTCCGGCACTTCGGGCTCTCTTTCTGATCACACCGTTCGAAAGCCTTTGCAGCTCTCCTTCCAGTCCTCCTGCAGGCTCCCGTGGTCCCATATGTCCCACATCACCTCCCTCCCGCCCCCTCCCTCAGACACAACACGCTCGCTGCTGATAAAGGAGAACCAGAGCGGCCGCTCTCCTTATGCTGCCCAATTCAGAAAGGTTGAGGACTCCCACCTGGGCACGCACTCACAAACTGGGGGTGCTGGCAGAGGCCATAGTAAGTGACCAGATGATGATGTGAATGGCAGGTGTGCTCAAGAGTGGAGATGACCTTAGCAAGGAGTAGAGGTGGCAGTCCTGATAATGTAGACATGGTCTCAGGCAGAAATGCCAGCGAGAATTGGGAAGGGTCCCAGCCTCACTACCAATGCCCCACTTGCAGAAGATCTCGCTTAAGCGGTCATCTCTACCTTTGGTATCCCTGTCTCCTCCAGGTACCTCCTCACCGTTCCGTAATTGTCCCTTTATAGTGGGAAAACGAGAGTACCCAAACTTCCGGGGGTATTTTATGTGCTGCCCCTTTTATAAACCACCTTTGACACATCCCTGTGTCAGCCCATTGTATAAACCACGTAGAGTTTTCAGTCTCCAAGCTAATTCCTGTACCTCTTTGAACACAAATGGATGAGAAAAGGACAGGAACCATGTCAACCTTGGTGAATGACCAGAGCCAGGGAACCATTAAGGCACAATTTACAGCACAGTGGTAAGACAGAAAGATTCTCAAATAACCAAAATCACTCTTTGAGCACCATGTTAGCACGGATTGTGTTTAAAATGTAATAAATGCAGTTTTCATAAACGTATATGTGCTTGTGACGTTTGTGTCAGCAGTGTGTCTGCAGGCCTCTGTTTCTATCAAATAAACTTCAAATAGTCCAGAATGTAGACTGCATCTGGCCTCATTTTTGAACTGTCCCTCTAGGAGCAGTTCTAAAATAGGAGATTGTTTCAATTCTTTTTTTCCCTAATGAGGAAAATCCATGTGTTCCGTGATTATTAATAATAATGGCTTCAAATAAATTATTAAGTGGTTGCATTGGAATGTACTTTCCTAGCAGCTTAGGAGCTCTTTAGAAAAGAATCCTGATTCCCACTGCAAAATGTCTAAGCGGTGTCCCTCTGACCTGCCTCCTTCATCAGTTTCATCGGCGACCAGCCAATCCAAGCAGAGTTGCTGAGGGTCAGCAAGGGAGAGATGGGACAGATGTGAAGGATTCATGGTTCAAGATTAGAGTGACATTTGATAAAAATTTAAAAGGAGTTGGTGATTCCTATATTTTTTTGACATATGAATTTTGGAGCTTTTCTATAAATTTTGTACTCAACGGAATTCCAAATATTGACTCATACACATAAGCATACTATCTATTTATCTATATGTCTATTTCTTGGTCTCTGTATATCTCTATATCAATAGATACATAGAGATAGATATGCCATACGACTACCATTTATGAGGTGAGGATGAATGATGGGTGAGATTTATTCCCTGTCCTGAGGTTGTTGCTTACAGTCTGGTAGGGGATGCAGGCATGAGTGCGGTCAGTAGACATGCATTGTGCACAGTATCAGGCACTCAGCTAGACTCTGGACTAGAGAGAACAACAACATGACAAACTTGGGATGTGTGTCATCATCGTGGTACTGGCAATGAATTGATCAAGTCCAGAGGAGAGAGAAACATTCAGCAATGCTGACCACGAAAGGCTTGTAGGCAGCAGTGACATTGGAACTGTATCTAAGTGCGCTTCTCCTACACATAATTCTCTGTGCATGTTTTCTATTTCAATTATATTGCATTGTGAGGCATGTAAGTCAGTGATCATTTGTAATTTTTAAATGTCTTATGATTTTGTAAGTATATCTTTAAAACTCCAGCTTTACTCAAAATAATCCAAGACCATATACTATGATTTAAAGTATTCATAAAGCAAGGTGATTATTACTCTTGAGACCATTGTACAAAGCCCTGAAGTGTGTTAGACATAGGCCAGAAACCTCTCTCCTTTGTTATGTCTTATGAGTCTGTTAGGTTAAAAAAAAAATCTGTTCATTTTTCCTATTCCTGTTCTTGAAAAATAGACTTTTACTGCTGTAATATAAAGGGAGAATCGTTGAGGAATTCTCTTTCTGCATCGCATATGCTACCAAAGACTTGGAAAATCAAGAGAAAAACAAACAAGTGTGCTTGGCTTATTAGTGCGCCCACCTCCATTTCCCTAAAGTTGCATAACTTACTGAGTTACTACGCAAGTGCTGCAAACACTGAGTTGCTGTTGACATTGAACGTTGCATAGCTGAAAAGAAAGGGATGTATGTGTTTTTTCCATTTGCTGTTTCAATAGTCTAAATCGCAGTGGCAAATGAAAATACAATTGAATCTCAAGTGAATGGCCAGGAACTCCGTATATTTTATGAAATATGGCAGCATAATGAATAGGAGGTAAAAAAAATATATATCCTGGCTTTCAAGTCCTGATGGTTGTGATGTGATTGAATCATAGTGCATTCTGTTTGATGTCTGGGCTTTGCTATTCAGATACACTGCGAAGTCTGTGCATCGCCTTCTGAAAGTGCACCTGGCAAACCCGCACGGAGGGAGTTTGTTTTGCCTGCACCTGCAAGAAACATATATGCTTAGAGTAGAATTTAAGCAGAGGCATTTTAATTCTGATTGCCATAGATTTCCCCACACAGGGAAAACTCTCAGTCAGGTACAAAAGAAACTGCTTAGGATTCGAAGGAATTTGACAATTTTGTTGTAGTTCCTAGCCTGGCAGGTGGTAATAATGCCTGTGCCAGCACTGTCAAAATATGAAAATTAAAGTGACGATGGGTTTTAATGAAATCCATTTGACAAATATAATTAAGGTGTTTTAATATGAAGTCCTGTAATAAAGACTACCGGTGGACTCCCTGAGGTCCTGACTAATTGTGTAGATTGCTTTTAAGCTTTGAATAGTTTTATTGGATAATGAACTGTTAAGAAGTGTTAGATCTTTCTTAAGCAGAATTTGGTTTGAAAAAGAAGAGGAGAGACAGGCCTGAGGTGTGGCATTTTAAACATAATTAGAGGAGAGATTTAAGTTAACATCTTTGATCTTGCTGTCAGTTTTTGATTAGAGCTGTAAATGCTTTAATCAAGTATAGTGTAGTCATTACATTTCTGACTGTTTTTTAAACTGCGAAATTACTGAGACATTGACATCAATTTTAACACATTCTGAAAATTTGCAGCAGAATTGGGTTTCTCTAGTCAGTATTTGCATTAGAATATCTGATTATACGGGCTTACCAACCCAAAACACAATGGCAAAATAATACCATGGTAAGGACCAGTTTCGTTTCCGTGGTAGTTGGGCAGACCAATAATACAGTACAATTTCTTGGTATTTCTTTTGCTTTCTAGGAATGTGTTTGCAGGTTGAAAGCCCACATCCTATGCACATATTCCATTAAAATGTGTAGATGAGGAAGTAATCTCAACTGCTCACTCACGAGGATGTTATAATATTAGATGTTCTTAACTTTCACTTTTCAAGAACCATGGTTTGCCTCATAGCTCACTACAATCATCTGATGCCATATTTGGTTTTTTATTCCCATGCCTGGCACATAGTAAGCATTCAGTAAATATTGGTTGAATGAATCCGTAATCACCTTACAATAACTGAGGATATAACCTACTTAAATTATTCTCCTAAAATTAAATACAATCCAAATAAGTGAACTGTAAAGAAAAAGTCCATTCCTTCTCCCCCCTGCCACCTGTCTTGACCCAATTACTCATTATAGATATAAATGGGTAGATCGTTGGTATTTCTGCCTAGTTTCAGATAGCATCACTAAAGTGCTGTGTGGGATTCTCCCTGGTGGAATTCTGCCTCCCTAGCATTTCAGCCAGGATTGCAGAAGTGGTAGGGCTATTTTAAGGCCCATGCCTCGGAGCCATTCATTGACTAATAAGGAGGCCACACTGATTACATGGTCTTGAACTTTCTACTTGTGTATTGGGTGTTACGTAGGATATGAAATTAAGAGTTAAGAAGTCTGGATTCTAATCTAAGCTCTGCCTAACATGCCATTTAGAAAAAAAAAATGCCTTTCTTCAGTGATCGAATCGAACCCCCAGGTGGACTGCTGACTCCAGAATTCTATTGATTAGTGCCTAGTATATGTCTCTTTACTACCTCCACCCTCTTTGCCTTTCTTGCTTTTAATGTTCTCTTCTTTTTACTTTTCTTTGCACTCCTACCTTTATCCTCTTGACATTCCCAGCATCCATTCATCCATCCAGGGAGTGTGTATTAAGCATGTATTATGCACCAGGCATTATGTGGAAAAGAAATAACACCAAGTGGCCATATATTGCTTCTTGGTTACCTGGTGCCAGAGATGGGGAGTGGGTAGACAGGAGAGAATACTATCTTTGTAGCATCCACTGTGATGTATGTGCCACTGGATGATAGATGTAGTTTGTAAGTAGGAGTGGCCGGACCAGATGCCTTTCAGCATTTTTACCTGCAAATACTGCCAGAAATAAAATCTTCCTTGTAGAATATCTAACAACCCATCCCATTGTTTTAAGTATCTATTATTTACAGTTGTTTTCAGGCCAGTATTATGTCGATTCTGAAGCTACAGTGAAAACAATTAGGAGTCATTCTTTCCATAGGTCCTTACCTTTGTCTTCTAAGATTTGAAAAGAAATGTGAGTTTCACAGTAGAGTGTCAGTTATGCTATTATGATTATTAGGTTATGGGTAGACACTCAGTTTTTAAATTATGTCAGAACACATCTTCATTGTTGTGAGGCAGATGATTATTCGCGTGGAGGATGGAAGCTTAGGGGGGCAATCATGAAATGTGGATTCCTGGGGACCCGCAAAGGTCCCCAAATTAGGGGAGAGAACCATGTTTTTATGTTAGTTGATCCAACGCATTCGGCGCATTCCTCTGTTTAGCACTTGCACAGTGTTTTATGTTTTGTTGTGGTGGTGGCGATTTTCACATCATTCTACCCCATTAAGTGTGAGCTGCTACACATTGGGAACACGCTGTATTCTTTTTTTTTTTTAATATATTTTATTGATTTTTTTACAGAGAGGAAGGGAGAGTTAGAAACATCGATGAGAGAGAAACATTGATCAGCTGCCTCCTGCACACTCCCTACTGGGGTTGTGCCCACAACCAAGGTACATGCCCTTGACTGGAATCGAACCTGGGACTCTTGAGTCCGCAGGCCGACGCTCTATCCACTGAACCAAACCAGTTAGGGCAACGCTGTATTCTTTATATCTTCACGGTGCCTGCCGTGTGGTTGACGCTCAATGATCTTCGTCGGATTGAATTATAATCCTACCTCTGATGTAAAATGTGTGTCCACGGGCAAATCGTTTAGCCTTTCTGGGAGAGTTCATTTTCATCAGTATTTCCAAGAAGAAGAAAAAAGAATGGAGAATCAATCCATGATGAATGAAAGGGGCTGCAAAACTGTTCCTTTGCTTCCATGGGCATATTGTAAACTCTCCTCACCTCTCCAGCTCACCCCCAAGTGAGAGCAAGATTCTCTGATGGGACCGTGATAGTTATCACTCCCAGAGTATTTGTCCAGTGCTTGGAGGTCATGATGAAGGACCCGTAGAGTGGGGAGGGATTGTGGACACATGATCCCTTCTGCATCCATACATATAGTCAGAGTCAGTCTGCTTATCAAATCATCAACACACTCTTTCCCACTGCGCTAGGTGTTCTTTTGAAGTCTCTCATGCCAAGCTCTGACCTCATTTCTCAAGATGTATCCACAATTTCTAAACGGAAGATTTTGGCAAATAGGACACAGCCCCAACATGCAAAATGTTTTTGTATGTTACTTTCCATTTAACACTTAAGGACAAATTTAACCACTAAGGTAAATATGACATACACACTCTATAGTGTTAAATGGCATTCCATTGACGTTGTCAATACTGAAAGCGGGCTTTCTCTATTAGTTACATGTAGATTTGTTTATCATTAGAGCATAATATTTAGGATCTCACATAGGAATTTTTTTAAGAAATAGTTCCTGTATTACGCATTGGTCTTTGCATTGTTTTTAAAGGGAACAAGGAGGTAACCTATATACTAGTAGAAATAATACATCAATTCCTCACCTGGATTGATTTAGTAACTTCCTATGAAAAAAAGTGACAAGACTTTCCTTCTCCACTGGAATCAGGGTTTAAGAGTAAAAATATGAGAAATAAAAAGCATATTCATTCTCATTCCATCTTGCTCTCGCTAAGTAAAGGAAGTTAATGGTTTGTGTTGACATCTATCTCCATGGCACTAGAGAATTTTTGAAACTGGTCAGAGGATGCTGTTTATTATATTCAGGGCAGTCCTAGGACACGGTGAGCTTGTTACTGACGGCTTGGTTGTCCGGTTTTTGAGAATAGTCCTGCTACCTGCTCGGTGCACCAGACTCTAAAACAAGTATCATCCACTCTGATTGCATTAAATCATCTTTAGGGTAAACCAACATTGAAGCCCATGAAAACATTGCAGGCAGTTCAAAAGGAGTTGCATTTTCCTATGGTACTGAAGAATCAAGAATAATTTTGAATTCATTCTGCCTTATTCTATCTCACCTTTTTAAAGACTTGTTGTTGTTATTCTTTTGGTAGGAACCTTAAATATTCTCTCTACTCAGCAGTCTTTTTTCTTCCCCCAGTATTTTGAGCCTCCAGCTTTGTAATACAGTTTTTCAAATATGGCATTTTGCTTTCAAACGGGAGTTCAAGTAGGAGATAACAAAAATTCCTAATTAACAATTCTTTGGCTCGGGTGAAATGTGTACTGTGTTTGCTTTTGTAAGTGGGTATAATATATACCTATTAAATAATTTGTTTAATCATCTGTTAAGACTTGGAGAGGTCTGTTTGTACTTGCTGTGTACAACAAATATTTTATTTGTATTTAGATGTCTAGGCCACGGGGCCGGGGGGGGTGGGGGGGTGTTAAGGTTTCAGTCACTTTTCCTGCACCTGAAGAGGAGAATGGGATTTGCCAGTGATAAATGGGGAAGTTGACTAGCTAACTAATAAAGATTTGTCTTAATCAAGTATGATTTGTCAGAACAGGAGCGCACTGGGGTCAGGGCGCGCGCAATGAATTATACAGCATTCACAGGAGGAAAGGACCCGGCACGAGACCTCATCAATATGCTGCCATTACCCACTGCTAATTCATATTCAAAGAGTGCTCTGCACAGCCAGTCTCTAGGCTGCTGAGCTGTTCACCAGCTTCCTGAGCTTTCTGTTTGTGTGAAGAAGAGGGGGGAAAAAAAAAAGTTCCATTATGTTTGGGCATCATCAGGGTTCTCAAGGTGTATCAGTCCCCAACACTAAATGATACCAATAATTTGAAGTGTGGCTTATTACACTATCTCACATATATTTATTTAGCACCTACTTTGGGCTCTGCAGCATGCTGGACACGGTGGGGAGGATACAGATGCACAAGGCACATTCTCTGCTAGCAGAGGTTGAGGATGCTTTCTTATAAGCCTTCAAGAATTGTCTCTAAATTCAAACCTGACTGCAGGAAGAGGAGCCGTCTGCCTTCACATTAAATATGTCCTCCCGGTGAGGATTTCAGAAATTTAAAAAATAGCTCTAGCTGTTTCCTGAAGTTTGACTTACATTAAATATATAGAAGATACTTTCTTATTTCTGCTAAGCTTGACTTTCTAACCAATGACTCTCATTCTCATTTGTGTATATGATTAATTGCTGTGATAGGTTAAAAAAGGTCTCTTTTTTCGATCTGTGTTTTGTAAGTCACTTCTTTGGTTTGAAGAGCTTATTGTTTCTTCTCTTCCTATTGAACGTAACTTGAAGAACTGCTCTGCAGTAGTCAAGGCCAGCCCATCTGTAGTGTGCAGACAGAGGTGGGAGGAAGTCCTCTGGGCTCTGAAAGTCAGCATAAGGCAGCGGCCCTGTCCTCAGAGTTTCCTTTATGCGTAAGTGGCCTCTCAGGTGGCTTTCAGATGAGGTTATAATTCTGACAAGCTACTTTGCAGTAGCTCCATGTCTCAGTTGGGTAGAAAGCTATCGGCATCATCTTTCTTAATAGAATAAGCACTGGTAGTTGGGGATTTCTTTGCCTCAGGTGGGAACAAAGAACACAATTCTGTGATTCAAAGATGATGTGAAGAGGTTTGGACGTGTGCGTGAGCCGGTACTGACTTAGAACGACGTCGGAACTTGGGTGTGGGTGAGCCCTCAGCGAAGTCAAAGGCTGCCACCGTCATGCGTGACGCCACGAAGGTGTTCCCAAGGCAGTGCAGATGGACGGGTGGTGAAAGCAGACCCGAGACAACCTGGGCCTCGGAAATGAGCGGCCTTTGCATCAGCAGTCATTGCCTCTAACGAGTGTGTGGTCACTGCCTGTCTCACAAAAGACAGCGCCTGGAAAGGGATGGGGAACTCTGAAACCGAGGGTAAAGGAGTCAGAAAACAGGCAGCGGGGCCTGGGGCGTAGACCATAATGTGTGAGGCTTTTGGGCAGGGGTCCTCAAACTTTTTAAACAGGGGGCCAGTTCACTGTCCCTCAGACGGTTGGAGGGCCGGACTATAGTTTAAAAAAAAAAAAAAACAACTATGAACAAATTCCTATGCACACAGCTAAGTCGGCTGCTAAGCAGGACAGGCAGCGGCGGCCAAAACACCCGGCGGGCCGGATAAATGTCCTCGGCGGGCCGCATGTGGCCCGCGGGCCGTAGTTTGAGGACCCCTGCTCTTGGGCCTTAGAAAACTCCTCTTACTTTTTTTTTTTTCTTTCCCGTAGAAGCAGTCATTTTTTTAATATTCTCATCTTTGTACTTGGTTTATGACATTCAAAAAGTCATAAAAAGTCTAGCTTCCTTTTTTTGTTATGTGTTTGACCAAAGTGTGGTTCCAAATTGCCCGGCCAGAATGCCTGTGATGTTGGCCATTTACGGGCTGCTGAAAACACAGTGTGTGCCAGTGGCCAGGCCCATGGGCTTGGGGATGGAGCAGATGTGGGTATTGAATACTGGCCAACCTTGGGCAAAGGACTTAACCTCTCTGAGCCACAGATTCCTTGTCATTAGAAGGGGTTAATAATAATCCACTTCATGGGGTGGTGGTGTGAAGATTAAATGCAGTATCTGTTAAGTACTTAGCCAGTGCCTGGCATTCAATGAAACAGGCAATAAATAGGCAAAAATAAAAATTCTTCCCTAGAGGGAAATATTCATTGCTGTATTTTACACACCGCCTGTAAGCAGTAAACTTTTGTTGGATATGTATTGAATGAATGAAGTCATTTTTTCATCACCACGGGTTTAAGCCTACAAGCCTTTTTTCCTCAAAAAAGTCCCATCTCAACTTGTTAATACTCTTACATGGAAGTTTGGTGTGTGTGTTTTTTTTTAAAGACTTGATTTAGCGGCTCCCTATTAGAGCTTGTTGAGATATAATTAAAAATTCTTGTTAGCATTATGCTAATGAGCTCAATATACAGTCTTGCCCATGAAGCCTAATAAATTCTCTATTGTATTTAGAAACAATAGTGGCTTTGTTTTATTCTGTATTTTAGAAACTCCCAATGTCACAGTGCTGGCTAAGAAAGGAAACAATAGTAAATGTATTTAAAGGAGTTTTAGTAAAAGAAGCCTCTAAGTGCATATTTGGTTATATATTATCCTTCTGGGGTCAAACTGATATTTTGTTGCACAAAGTCCAATGATTCTTGACATTGAGCAGCAATTAACATCTGATGAGCAAAATTATGAAAATCTATATTTATTTAGCCTTTCCTTTAAAGTCAGGAGAATAGCCCTGGCCAGTGTGGCTCCATTGGTTGAGCGTCATCCCAAACACCATATGGTCGCTGGTTCAATACTCAGTTAAGGACATTCCCAGGTTGTAGGTTCGGTCCCAGTTGGGGTGCATAGGGAAGGCAACAAATCAATGTTTCTCTCCTCTTCTTCTTCTTCTTTCTTCTTCTTCTTCTTCTTCTTCTTCTTCTTCTTCTTCTTCTTCTTCTTCTTCTCTCTCTCTCTCTCTCTCTCTCTCTCTCTCTCTCTCTCTCTCTCTCTCTCTCTCTCTCTCTCTCCTTCCCCCTCCCTCCTCCCTCTCACCTCCTCTCACTCCAAAATCAATTTAAAATTTTTAAAAAAATAAAGCCAGAAGGATAGCATAAATATTAGGGAATCTTTAGTTTCTTCATACCTTTTATTCTTTTTAGGAAGACAATAGTTTAAGCTTGGATCACTTCACCTTAAAATTCTGCCAGAATATACCATAAATTCATCTATCCTTTTTTTTGTTATGCTTTTCTCAATTTGTTTACTAATTCCCTTGAGTTGGATTTCATTCACTTCTACCTCTCAAATGTCAGTGTCTAAAAGGCAGGAACCTCTGCTTTAGAGTTGTTCAGGAATAAAATTTGTCTGCTCCATCATATGGTATAAACTCCCCCAGACCCCCTTAGATTTTAGTTTTCTGTAGATTGCTCTGGCTTATTTACATATGTTTCCATTAAACTTTATTTACAAAAACAGGCCACAGGATGGACTGGCTTCAGGGCCCTAGTTTGCAGATTCCTACTCTAGACCAGTGGTTCTCAAAGCTTCGTCCCAGCAGCAACAGCATCATCTGGGAACTTGTTAGAAATGCAACTTCTTGGGCCCCGGTCCCGACCTACAGAGTTAGAAGCTGTCGGTATGGGGCCCAAGAATCTTTGTTTTCACAATCTGGCTTACTTCTGTTGATTGATTGATCTATGCCCTATCTACTTCTACAAAAAGAAGTGGCTTACGGTAAAAGACCAGGTAGGCATACCAAGAGCAGAAAATTTTAACTCAGGACAGAGGACAAGCCAAGAAGTAAAGGGGAGATTTGGACCTTTTTGGAGTGGGAGAATGGCTTGCTATATAAAAAATCCTAGAATAATGTTGTAACAATTAAGAATTAAACTCACCAGAACTTCCTAGGATTCAGGCCAAAGAAGAAAATATGTTGGATTACATAGCTTACATTATTCAATAGTAAAAATGAATTATTTCCTGTATTTGTAAAAAAAAATTTTTTTTTTAATCGGGAAGGGGAAGAAGTGTGGTGGTGGTCTTTAAATAAGACACTAAGAAATGTGATGAATCTTGTCCTTGAAATCAACTTAACTGAGACAACTTGGAACTATTCCTTGTTTCATAATTCCTTAAGTAAATCTTTCGAGTCCCAGGAAACCACAGTTAAAGGGGTAAATTTCTATAGCAGGGCCAGATATGTAGTATTATAGAATGCTAAGGAATGGCGGCCAACAGACCTTAACAAAGCGTTTAACTTGACTTCTGGCAGTTTTTAAGAAAATACATGTCTGAGCCCCACTTCCAAAGATTCTAATTTCGTCAGCCTGGAATGAGGTCTACACAACTGTGTTTATTAAAAATTCTATGAATGTGTCTGATCCGAAACAAAAGTTCACCCCAGATGAGAGCCTGTGACTTTGGCTGTCCACTTCCAATTTCAGTCCTCTCACTCAGACTTTTGAATGGAATAAATAGCAGAGAATTTAAGAATGAGAGACTAACTGGACGCTGAAAATGGGTATTCTCTGATGTCAAGTGAAAAAGACCCAGTGCTAGAGCTCCAGGATAGCAAATAGGTCTTGTCCCCTGTGCCCACCCTGATCATTTGGAGCGGATTGCCTGGCGCACTGCATGGACAGGGCTACTTGCCAGCAAACATTGTTCTGGGTCAATATGATTGGTTAATGCTATCTGTGTTCCAGGCAATGTGATTGGTTAATGTTATCTGTGTTCCAGGCAATGTGATTGGTTAATGCTCTCTGTGTTCCAGGCAATGTGGTTGGTTAATGCTGTGTTCCCAGCAATGTGGTTGGTTAGTGCTATTTGCTGGATGTTAGGATTAAAGAATGACAGCATGAATGGCACATGTTTGTTGACTTTGCTCTCAGGATGAGTGATGTGGATAGCAGGAATGACATTTTGTTGAAAATTTAAAGAAACAGACTTATTTTGTCTCTCTGAATTTTTATTTCCAAATGCTAATTTATTTCGTTTCTAAGCCACCTTGTATCAATCTTCTCAATTCCTCAGTTTCCCTCTCAAAATTTCCAACATGATTTCCTGCCCGATATTTTTTGACTATTGATCATCCTCTAGGTCAAAATTGGTGTTTCTTTTGTTATTGTTGTTGTTAATCCTCACCCAAGATATTTTTCTATTGATTTTTAGGAAGAGTGGAAGAGAGAGGGAAAGACAGAGTAACATCGATGTGAGAGAAACACATTGATTGGTTTCCTCCCACCAGGGCCAGGGCCTGAGGAGCCTGCCACAAAGGTACATGCCCTTGACTGGGATCAAACCCAGGACCCTTTGGTCCTCAGGCTGAAGCTCTATCCACTGAGTCAAACCAGCTAGGACAAAACTCTGTGTTTCTTAGTGCTTGAATTCAGCAGCATTGATGGTCAAGGCCTGTCCTCTGCCTGTATCCATTGTCCTGTGTTTCTTCAGACTCAATACGTTTCTTTTTTTCATTTATTCAGCACTGGCCTAACTCAGAGATACTGCAGAGTTAGTTCCAGACCACCACAATAAAGCAAATATTGCAAGAAATCAAGTCACACAAATTTTTTTATTTCCCAGTGCACATAAAAGTTATGTTTACACTACACTGTAGTCTGTGAAGTGTGCAAGAGCATTATATTTAAAATACAATGTACATACCTTAATTAAAAAATGCTTTATTGCTAAAAAATACTAACCATCATCTAAGCCTGTTAGAAAAAAGTGAAACCAACAGACTTGCTCAACACAGGGTTGCCACAAACCTACAATTTGTTTAAAAAAAAAAATAAAAGCACAGTATGCGAAAAGCACAATAAAACAAAGTATGCCTATATATCTGTGTTCCTTCCTCATGTTGTAATCTAGGTGTCTGCTTTCAGAGTGCCCAGAATCATCAAAATAATGAGAAAAAAAAAAACACTGAATAAAACATAATATTTTAATTTATGATTCAGTGAAAATATTGGTCCAGGCTTCGAGTTAGGATACAAATTAGAATTTTAAGAAATATGTAAAATGTTTAAGAAGATGGTAACTTCTTTCAGACGAATTCTAAATATTTTGTGTGAATCAGTAATAGCTCTGTGGCCGCCTTCCTCGAGCCAGAAACAAAACTTAAATCAAAACGAATCAAAGACCTAAGTGCAAGAACTAAAACTATAAAACCCTTAGAAGAAAACATGAGGTTAAATCTTCATGGCCTGGATTTGACAATGGATTCTTAGATATGACACCAAAATTACAAGTAACACAAGAAAAAATTGGTAAATTGGACTCTAATAAAATTTAAAACTTCTGGACATCAAAGACACTATGGAGGGAGTGAAAAGACAACCTGCAGAATGAGAGGTACATTTACACATCGCATATCTGACAAAGGTCTAGCATCTAGGGTGTATAAAGAATTCTTACAACTCCACAACAAAAAAGGCAAGCCAATTTAAAAATGGACAAAGGACTTGAATAGACATTTTTCCAAAGTAGATATACAAATGGCCAATAAGCACATGAAAAAAAGATGCTCAGCATCATTAGTCATTAGGAAAATGCAAGTCAAAACCACAATGAGGTGCTGCTTCATGCCTGCTAAGATAAACTATACTTTAAAAAGGAGGAGGTGGGAATAAAACTATGAGAAATTAGAACCCTGTACATTATTGGTGGGAATGTAAAATCTGAAAAATAGTCTTTTGGTTTCTCAAAAAGTTAAACACAGAATTACCATATCATCTAATAATTTTGCTACTAAGCATATACCCAAAAGAACTGAAAACATATATTCAAATATCTGTACACAAATGTTCATAACAATACTATTCACAATCGCCAAAAGGTAGAAACAACCAAAATATCTACCAATAGATGAATAGATAAGCAAAATGTGGTTTATCCATACAATGGAATATTATGCAGCCACAAAAAAGTATGATACCTGCTACAACATGAATGAACCCTGAAAACATTAAGCTAAGTGAAGGAAGCCAGTTCATATTTTCAAATTGACGTGATCTCAATGATTTTCAGTGTTTAAACCTGAAGATTACAAGCCTTGTGTGTCTATTACCTGTGTTTATATATTGACATGCATCTAGTGCTACATAGCTGAATCAAAAGGAGAGGAGTGATTCTGCCCTTCGGGCCATCTTTCCCTTCTAGCTTCAAGTCAAACTAGGACCATAGAAGGAAATATCAAGAGAAGGAATACCAAGGCCAGTGATCCTGGTATCATGTTGTATTCACACATAACATTGAGTTTCTGTGGTTTTAATTGCCAAAACACTGAGCAAAGTGTTCTATTCCGCTCTGAACATAAATATGTTTTATGCCATAAGTGTATGTGAGTGGTGGGCTGGCGGGAGGGGAGATTGGAATGTTATCTTCGGATTACCTACTTTTCACAGTAACATGATCAACTCAAGTACATGTGGGAGTGTGGACTCAGTGCAGGCTCATATTCCAAATTGTGAAAGAAGCTATAAGTCTACTTTCTATATGAAATCTCCTGGGGTTCTTTTTTTAATTATTTTAATGTTATGAAATGCTTAAAATTGTGTTTCATAAAAACAAAGCATGTTTGCCAGTCATAGAAGTTCTGCGGTCCACCCAACTGTGACTTCCGAATAAGGAGATAATTAGAAGGTTGTACATTCAGTGATAGAAATGTGTGCAGTTCACAACTCCGCCCAGAATGATTTCTCAGAAGGCTTTCTAATTACTTTCTAGGCACTTGTCAATAGTGTGTACGGCACTTTTTGTTTTGTTTTTAGAATGAGTGACTCATTCAACCCGGGGATCTGGACAATGCCGTTCACGTCTCCCTTGTCTGTTAAGTAAATGCGTGTTTGGTACATTCCACAAGTGAGCCTTTGGGATGTGTTGTGACAGTTTTGCCCATTCAGGTTGTCTGCCACTTCATCTCCTGACTTTTACACTGAATTGTGAAAAGGGAATGTCTTTCCTGGGGCTCTGGTCTTGTTTCATAGAATAGAGCTGATTCATTCTCATTTTTGAATGGAGCTGTAATTAACATGGTTCCTTTTGTTTAACAACCTCAATTTACATAGTACCTGCTCATGCCAGAGCATCATTATTGATAGCACAGCTTCCTTGACTGATGTCTGAGGGCTCTGGGAATAGTGTTTATTAATTATCTGCAGCAAACCGGGTAACTAAGGGGAGGTTCTGCTGCTATGACTTTGATGAAAGTGGCGCTGTTGCTTTTTTTAATTGCTTAATGATAGATTTGATCATCTTAAAGCAAAATAGAGTATGTACTCACCTGCTAAGAGGTAGTGTTAAATCGTAATTTCTTAAAAAAGAAAGAAAGAAAGAAACCTGAATCCTGGGCTACATTTTTTTTTTTTTGCTATATTTCTACTAAGAATGCATAAGTTTACCTTCAGTTTATATGAATGTATAATTTTCTAGAATAGTGTCATCATCAAAGTGCTTGTAAATATTTTATACTTCATAGTAAATGCAGACATCCGCAGAGGCCAAGCAGGCTACTGCATGAAGCAGTCAGTCCAACACTGTAGATTTGGATAAGCTGGAGAGTATGTAACCTGCTTAAAAGCATTGAAGTTTGAGTTGGTTGTTGTTTTAACATTGGACAGGGAATGGGAATACATTTGTGGGCCTCATTTGGCTCTTTGTGCTCTAGTTTGCTTTAATGCTCTATAGAGAAAAGGAGACACTAAGATTTTATAGAGTCGTTGAATCCTAACATTCCAGAGACAGAAAGGCCACTAAAGATTCTCCAAGACTGTCCTTTTACATTAAGGAAACTGAGGCCCAGAGAAAGGAAGTGTTTTACCTAAATTAATCTCTAAATGACTACTTTATTTCTTCTAAGTGAGTCTTAAATTCGGGAATTTGGAGATCTTTCTAAAGAGGGTATTTCTGTGTTTTTCTAATACAGTGACCATTACCACATGTACTTACTGAGTACTTGAAATGTGTCGATGGAGGAGCTGAATTTTAAGTTTTATTTAATTTTAATTCATTTAACTAGCCCCATGTGGCCAGTAGGTTCCCTATTGGACAGAGAAGCTCAGGTATTACAATTTTCATTCCTGACTTATCACAGTCTTCCTGGAAGAAACATGAGCATCAATCATTTCTACCCTCTCATAGAGAATATTTTAATCTGCTCATCTCCAATCTACAAGTTCAATAATATTTTTTATGTTCATTCAGGTCAGTCTCATGGTGGTTCAGGTAGCGTGATTATTTTATGAATGGACAGCAATGATGCTTTCAGTGGTACAAGCTCCTCAAATAAATCCTATCTTAGGCCAGTCTTTCAGGACATTATCTTGCTAGATTTGTGGTTCCCTGCTAACTGCTTCATTCCTTTATGGGGCAGAAAAGTGCTGAAGGCCTATTGCATACTCTCTCCTCCCTCCAATATATTGGAAAAGAGAGGAAATGTTAGCCAAAACCCATTTTGCAGTTTGTGACCCAATAAAAAGGGCTACGGATCAAGGATATGATTCATTCTGGGTCATTGTGAAAACAAAGGCTCGCTTTCTAAACTGGAATGCCATGCTCCCAGGATGGTTCTGAGCACCCCTGTGGGAAGGACAGAGAAGTGCAGGAAGGAACTTTTCTCCCCATGAATCCATTCATCTTGCTCATGCTGACATGGAGAATTCCAGCTTGTAGCATCGGTTTTGATTTTCTCTTATGCTTCCTGTTGTTTCTGACTCTCAAGACGATCCTCACACAGTCAACAGTGGAATATTTCTACAATTTATAATTTCTCAAATTATTTCCATAAGGGAATATGACTATTCCCATTCTAAAGGTATTTTGAAAGTTTGAAACTGAAAACTCTAAACTTGGGTATTGCATCTGCATTGGTGTAGGCCTGTGAGCTTGTGTTCTTCATTGGTGTCCTGGTGAATGCTTGCATCTTAAGTTCAATTATTCAAGAAAAGTAAACCTAACAATGTTAGTAATTTTAAAATAATTCCTAAATGTCTAATACTATTCTGACCAAGGACAATCTATTTTTTTAAGGACAATCTATTTTTCTAAGATCCCCTCTAAGTTGTTTGTTTTATTTTGGTTTGATTGGGATAGGGAAACACCTAATGGGGAAAAAAAAAACTTACATAACTTTCTTTGAAAAGTTGTGTTGTTTTTTTTCTACAAGAGTAAGCATTTCTAATATGTTTGGCCTGGAATTTTCTTTGTTGGGAGTTTACAATTGAAGGTAGCAAGTAAGAAATGAAAAAATAATTACATCCAACAAATGTCTATTTGACTTGTACATCCTTGCCAATATCTCTTCTCTTGCCAGACAGGGTTAATGCTTAGGCTGCTGAGATGTTTCCCAGGAGGCAACGAGACCGAAGGAGGGATTTATGCCTCCTGGAAAGGCCTGGGCTCTTCGCCTCTTGTTCCACTGATTTCTTCGGTGCCAGATTATAGATTCACTCAGACTGGAGTTTTTCCCCTGCGAACCTGATAGAACTGTGGATCTATTAGCTGCCTATCAATGTGGACTTCTCCAGTGCCACACTGGATATACTTGGACAGCAAGAATAGATCACAAACCTTTCATATACTCCATTTTTCACTTTATTTCATTCTTCTCATTGCTTGATTTATTCCACAAATACTTATTGGGAGCATTATGCTGGTGAAACACAATGGTAATAATAATAATAAAGTAGGAGTAATAATCTCCTACTTCCTATTCATTTGAAATTATATATTATAATACCATCAATATTGATAGGAGAAAATATTATATAAATAGTATTTCGCTGAAATAATTCCAGTATTGATGGTGTTCATCAATATTAGGGATTCTAAGTTGGAAATGAATTAAAATTGCTATATTGCCCAGCCAGTGTGGCTCAGTGTTTGAGGTCACAGTTCAATTCCCGGTCAGGGCACATGCCTGGGTTTCGGGCTCCATCCCCAGTAGGGGTGTGCAGGAGGCAACCGATCAGTCATTCTCCCTCATCATTGATATTTCTATCCCTCTCCCTCTTCTTCTGAAATCAATAAAAATATATATATTTTAAAATGCTATATTATGTCGATTAAAGGAATTCAATGTAACAGTAGTCCCTAATAGTACAAAATTCAAAATTCAATATTATAGCTGTTAATGCAAAAAAGAAAAAAATTCAACCCTAGTTGTTTCCTCCTTCTCAACTATCAGTGTCATCTTCCAACTTTTGTGATGCCTCCCCTGGGAACCACATATCTTATCCAATTTTACCTTCAGGATAAATTGCATGGAGGTAATAATAGAAAGCTAATGTCAGTCTGAGAGGAGATATTATAATAGGAAAGTACTCCACTGGAAAGAATTTTCAGAGTTTTATAGGTATCAAAAATATACTTATGTTATTGTACTTAACCCTTCTTACTACTTGGAGTTTCTATATGAAAGGAATTCACAGTACATTCCTTTTTCTGATGTGCTGTGAAATGCAAACTCTAATATAACACTTGCCCTTTAACTGCTAAATCTTCACCACTGGCCTGGAAGTTCCTGCAGTGCAAGAGCTTGTGTTTACTGAGCCTTGTCCCCTACATCTAACCTGGCACAGAGTTCTGGGCTCCTTGATTATTCGTTGAGTGAATTGATTTTGTGACTACACAATTACATGCATGTATATGGTACCCTATAGCTTTCAAAGCATTTTCACTTAGGTTATTTTATTTGGCTATACCAACAATTCTACGAGAAAGGTAGGACAGGTGTTTTAATCAATGAATAAAATTGCAGTTCAAGTGGGTTATAGCAGACCCAGGATAGGAGGAGGTCAAGGTCATAATAGTCCACTGGGTTTTTTATTCCATTATTATCATTCAACAAATAGTTATTATTATAGACCAGTCACTATGCTAAATTTTTTAACTGGATTATCTTACTTAACCCTTAACCCTTGCAACAACCCCATGATATAGAACTATTTTTATCCCCATTTTAGAGATGAAGAAAATGAGGCACAACAAAGTTAGATGACTTGTGCGAGGCAACACAGCTAGTGTCAGCACTGGGATTTAGACTCAAGCAGTGTGAGGTCACAGCCTAAGCTCTCCATATGGCCTAGCTACTGCCCTACAGTTTTTAGGGCGACCCTCTAAAAAGTATGGCAGCATGCACACATGAATCAAATAACTACCATGGTGATTTCTTAACACCATGTCAATCACCAGTGACTGACACTATACTTTCCATCTGGAAGACAAAACAGACTGGGCACTTCACATGTTAATGCCTTTATTAAATTAGTTGTTATTATAATAAATGCATTTTGAATGTTTCTGTAAGTTTATTAGCCAGAGATTATTGTTATAGGTTATAGATAAAAAGACAACACAAGAGAAAAAGAAAAGAACTTTAGACTAAAGTAGTCAGACAAGTTGTCAAGACTAGAAGTGAGACAGATCATCCTTCTTCTGTGATAGAATAAGGCACCTCCCAGGTGACAGAGAATGAGTCTGAAAAAAATGTATTCAAGGCAACGGAATATGTGTCAGGTCTTGTAAAAGATGCTGCAGTCAGAAAAGAGCCCACCACTGCCACCAAATGGGATGATCACAGCAGGGGGAAACCTCATTGGAACTCAGCAGTATGGCTTTTTAATGAAGATTCCTACCTGCCTACACCATATAAATGTCTGGACTTCTGTCTCCCCCTTGAGTTCTCCTCAACTACTTATTAACGAGTGCACCTCACCCTGTCTCAACTATCCAGAGTAGCTGAAAACACACTAAACTTCAAGAGAGCAGAAGCCTAGAGAGAGAGTTCTACTACCAATAAGCTGCAGTAATTGAGGGTATGAGGACTATTTATGTGGGATGAATATGTTAAAATCAATATTGTTCTAAATGGAGTTTCATTTACATATGCAAAACAGGGCAATAATGAAGGAGGAAGGGTAGAGTAGAACCATTAACATTTATAGCCTGTGAAGACGAAAGGCTAAATGTGACAATGATAACAGAGAGACCATTGGACCTGGACTGTCCATCTTGGCACGTGATATGCTGAGGTGGCCTTGGCATGTCTTATCACCTCTAAATCGTCATTGCCATGGTGGTCATGTTATATAGGTTGAATTTTAAATCACATCTCATCATACTTATGATAAATAGGTAAATTCATCAAATACTTTTTATATGTTTTTCAAGTACATGAATTGAAATATGTATCTGATGTGTCATATAAACTTATTTAACATTTTGGTACTTCTGCTGAAAGTTATTCTCACACCCAAAGTCATCTTTCCTTACTCAAATTTTCTCTTTCATAGAGCAAATTGGCCAGGAGATGTTGGAAAACCTCAGTCACGACAGAGAAAAAATACAGAGAGCACGTGAAAGAGTAAGTAGAAGTGATATCATCTTTTCACAAATTCAGTAAATGATAAGACATGAAACTGAGGGTCTTTGTGACAGTCACATTCACATAGATGTAAGTATATATGAAAACTAGAGGCCCGGTGCATGGATTCGTGCACCAGTGGGGTCCCTCGGCCTGGCCTGCACCCTCTCTCAATCCGGGACCCCTCGGGGGATGTCGGAGAGCTGGTTTCAGCCCGATCCCCACAGGCCAGGCCAAGGGACCCCACCGGTGCACAGGGCCTCTACTATGCAAATAAGATCTTTGGTTAATCTCTTCCCACCCTCCCCTCTTCCCTCTGAGATTCATCAGTCTATTCCATGTTTCCATGCCTGTGGTTTCAGCTCCTGCGTTGAGCGTCTGCCCCCTGGTGGTCAGTGCGCACCATAGCTACTGACAGTCGCTTAGGCTTTTATATATATAGATGGCTAGGAGGATGGAGGGATGGAAAGATGAAAGACGAAACAAAAGAGTGTGGATTGGAGAAAGAATAAGTTTCCTCTTTCTGTCCCCATCCTGAAATGCCCCCACATTGACATTTTATTTAGCTCTATTGCTGAAAAGGTCATTGAGGGAGATTTTGGAGTATATCAGATCTCTTGGAGTGAAATCTAAAAACATTGGTCTCATCCTTCCTCAGTTCACTCTGCTTCTAGTTATAGTACCAGAACTTTACATATTCACAAATAGGAAAACTAATAAATTACCTATGTATATATCAAACTTTGTCAGCCTTTGAGACATTTGCTTTTATATCCTGTTCAAGTATCCAGTTTAAAGCTCCTGGGATTATCAATCTCATGTAGTTTTCTAAATCTAAGAATTTCCTGAGATGGAACATGTGTCAAAAATGTATTTCAGTGCATTTTTTATGAATTTGATTTTCTATCATGAAAGAAAATTATTGTTTGCCAGGGCACTTTAAAAAATAATCCAATTGCCTTCAGTTTTACTTTTTGTTTTCTTTTGTTTTAATGCTGCCCTTCTTCTCCTAGCTTCGGGAAACAGACGCTAACTTGGGGAAAAGCTCCAGGGTCCTGACGGGGATGTTGCGAAGGTAAGAGCAAGGTAGGGACCCATCTTTCTCTCTCTCCCTTTTTTTAACCGTGTTTCTCCTCTTGTTGCAACCGGGCACTTTTCAAGCATGCAGGCTTCTGCTCTCAGTACCCTGTGTCGAGACCCTTTTGAAATGCCAGAGCACTGATATTAACTCTTGTTTGGACAGGGACACAGTCTGCGCACCTTAGATTAGAGAGAAGGTTTGAGCTTGAGGGGTTACCTCAAGCTATGGAAAAAAATTAGGGTTAGACATGAAGAATTTTTTCATAGCCTGAGGAAGGCCCCATGGCAGGAGCTGCGTGACTTTATTTTCTATTTCGGTTGTCTCTTTCTTAGAGAGGGAATGCAGGCCTGCGGTATCGGGAGCACCCCTGGTATTTGCTCTGTGCCGTTGCCTTTGTTTTCATTTCTTTTTTAAGTGATGCTATTTGGGGCAATATCTCGATTTTTATGTATACTTCGAGATGGTTTTTATAATTGAAAGCATATCTGGATAATCTGAATTCACATGTGTGAGCAAACAAATGTTAATGTTTTCTATGTGTAATTAAACTTTGATGGAACATATTTGGGAGAGCTTAGAAAGAAATGAATGAGTGCAGGTAATTTTGTTTCCATTGGTCTGAAAATTGGAGCCATTTTTCCTTTGGTATATTCAGCATGTAATTATTTTACATTCAGAATCTAACAAATAAGAGCATTATGAAGCATAACTTTCCATTTGGAGCTGTGGATAGAAATGTGAGTGTGGGGGTGTTGAGAATTGCCTTTAGAATAACGTAATTGGAATTTAAAGAAGAGAATCATTTTTCTCATTGATACTGTAGAGACAACTGTTTGAAAATAAGTCTTCTCTGATCGTGTGTCAATAGATAATAATTTGCTGAAAGTATGTTTGCTGGGTTAGAGATTGATCGCATAAGAACCAATCAAAGGTGTGGTTGCTGAGTGTCCAAGGCCGACGTGATTTCTCTATCAGGCTGATCAGCAGCGAGTCTAAAGCTCTGGGCACTTTCAGCCAATGTTGACCCAACTCCACACGCCCCTCCTTTTCCTAAACACATCGTCATGATTCAGGACCATAAACCACCCAATTCTCTGATTAAGAGTAATACACAAATGGCCTAGAAAAACTCAAAATCCACAGAGAAGTGGCCAGTGAAAGGAATGCTTCAGTGCCTATACACAATAAGGAAGAAAAAAGGGAACACCCTCCCTGGCTTCCCTGGGAGGCCCCGTGATGTGAGCTGTAACGAGCATTCTGCATATGTCTCCATTTCGTCAAATCTCATTAAAGAGTCCTCCTCTTCATGTCAATTGAGCTGTCTAGGAATCATTCATCATTTTTAGTGTAAAAAAAAAAATCATGCGGTTATTTAAATAATATCATATTAATGTTAAAGTTCAGCTGTCATTTAATGGTATGGCTTAATCAGATGTAGCATTTAGGAAAAATAGTTTATTCGGGCCGTACATGGCTTTCAGGTTGGCAGATTCAAATCAGGATTTATGAGTTTCTAAACCAGTGTATTTCTGTCCATGTTTCTGCTTGATGTACCTCACCCTTCTGTGCAGGGCACCGCCGACAGTTATTTCAACAAATAAAGCATCTCCTCGTATTGCGTTTGAATAAATTTGCAAATCATTTAGAGAGGGTGAAGCACAAACAACTACTGCAACCTTTGATGGCGCTTTCTGTAGGGAAATCAGACTAACGTGGTTGTTTCAAAAGCCCGCAGAAGAAAATTACTCTGCTGAAATCTACTTGGGGTTCCCTTTGTAGGCAAACTCAGTCCATCACTGACACATCTCCTTGTGGGATCCGCCTAGAGTATGAACAGGAATAAAAATCCCCAGATGGACATCACCTTGCTATGGGTGTCTGAGCCGAGGAAACTCTTTAGTGTAGTGGTGGCTGTGTTTTTCTCTAGGCACGACTGGAATCTTGCGATCAGCCAAGATACCCAGGTACTCTGAGTCAGTAATGGAACCTGTGAGTCTTTGGAACCACATGGAGGTGGTGGGTGGGTGTTAGTTTCTAAGTACTATCCCATGTGATTACACAGTTTCTGTTGGAATTGGGAAAAGGCAAAAATATTGTACCTACTTAATTATGTCTTACCATTGCCTGGGAAAATAGTGTCTAGGGAAATGGAACCCAGCTTAATATGCCGAAGTCTTTCGTTCAGATGCTCTGATTTTGCTGTCCCTGGTCTGTCCTCCGTTCTCATGGCATTCACTCCCAACCTGCTGAGGTTTTATTCCAGAAGTCTCATTCTCTTACCCAAACTGCTCGGCGCCAGCGTATGTCCACAGGTGCTTCTGATTTAGGAAAAGCTGACTATTGAACAGTGTGCTCATCCGTCACCCTCACGAATGTGTGAGAGCAATGAATGTCCTCTTTATGCAGTGGAGGTGTTGCCTGCGTACGCCATAAGCTTACTTGTTCCCACATGATCAGTTCTGTGTGACTGGAATAGGTAAATAGTCTATAACATACCAAACCAAGGAATTGTTTTCTTTAAAAGAAAGATTGCTGATTATTTTTAATTGTTTAAACTTAGATTGTTAAGTTTGTACAATGAACAGAAATGGGCATGTTGTGGCCCCTTTGTTGGGTCATTTTACTTATATTGACTAGTACACTGTGAAGACAGGTGAAACCAAAGTTCTACCAGTGGCAATGTCTGTACATACATCCCCCTGATTCTCTGTAAAACTGGTCAAAAGCAGATAGGAAATGAAATGAGTAAGTGGCAGCCACTACCATTTATGCTTTTCAATCCTTTAACTTCAAATGAGATTTTTAAAATCTATTTTCTTCCTTCTTCTCCTCTCCTCCTCCTCCTCTCCTCCTCCTCCTCCTCCTCCTCCTCCTCCTCCTCTCCTCCTCCTCCTCCTCCTCCTACTTCTTCTGACTTATTTGCTCTCTAGTAAATATTTCATGTCTATATATAAGGCCTTGGGGATCCTCAAATGAAACCAGTTTGGTTCTTGCCTCCAGATAGCTCTAGTCTAGTAGAGAATATGTGCCTCTAACATGCTATGGGAATTCGTAAAATCATCTCATTCTCAAGGAAGCTGGGGAAGATTCTGCAACTCCCACGGTTCCTTACTGGTCGTGAAGAAGGGTGCCAGGAAAACAAATAACCAATAGAAAATACAAGTTCAATTGCTATAAAGCCAGTATGCTTGGGAAATATAGAGAAATGGAGGATGATATGGAATCATAAGAGAAACAAGTTTTGAAAAGAGCAGAAGAATGCAGAAAATACTGAGACATCTAGTTTAGTGAGGTAGCAACTGATTCAACCAACATAAATAAATAGATTACTCTTCATGTAACTACATGATATTACCAGAAGTGAAAACAAAGAAATTGGGTCCATTCAAAATTGTAACAGTAAAATGTGACATCAGAATACAGATAGCGCTGATTTCCTGTATTTTTCTTCTGTCTTGACATAAGATAGAGAGCTACCTAGGGACAAATGTTCATTTCCTGACCCTGTAGACAGAGTTTAAATAAAGTGGTGTTTCAGACAACGAAAACGCTCATGAAACAAATGACCACTTGTGTGGCAATTGGGGCGAAAGAAATAGATTTTTCATTGACCTGCACGAAATTTGGTTATTTGAATGGCTGTCTTAAAGGGTCGCAAGTAGCACCGAGAGGCTTCAGTGTTTCTCTTCATGTATTTGCATGCATGTGTGTGTTCATGTGTTTTCTCCTACACGTTTGACGGGGAAGTCTTATTAGGTCAAACATTGCCGGCAGTCAGTGAAAATGGAAATAGACATTTTTGAGATTTTCAGTCAGAAAACAAAGGACATCGTAACTCTGTTTCTTTTTACCTCTGAAGAGTGAATCATTTATTGGTAATAGTGTATTGGAATGTAGAGGTATCTGAAGGATTCCTTAGGGATTAACAAAGTTATCATTTGGGAACTCCACTGACATAAATTTGGAGGACATATTAATCAATTTATGTGGGTTCATTGACTACCTGTATATATGCTGGCAAAAGGCTTACAGAAAGAAATGACTGATGTTATATATTATTAAAATACTAGAGCCCCGGTGCTCTAAATTCATCTAGGCCTGGCCAGTGATCGAAGCGTGAGCGTCTGGCATGGAAGGGCAGGTCCCAGCTGACCTCTGGGCCCTGGGCAGCACCTGGGCCCCTGGGCCCCTACACATCCCCCTCCACCTGAGTCCTCACACGGAGATGCAGTGAGTGCAGCCGGACGCCGCGGACCAGGGAGAAGCCTGGGCCTCTGGGCTGCCTAGTGTCACTGCATGGAAGCCGGGCCAGCAGTGCGCTCTCTCCCTGCCAGCCTCACAGACCGGCTCCTGTGCAAACCCACAGGGAACCTGACCAGCCCCTGCAGTCCTTGTGGCTGTGGCCCGGAAGATTCACCCAGAAGCCCATTGGGGCCAGCAGTGCCTCCACTGCTGCCAGCACTTCGTTGCCAATACCCACCATGTTCTGCACTGCCCCGTGGTGGTCAGCACACATCATAGTGAGCAGTCGAACTCCAGGTCAAACTCCTGGTTGAGGGGACAATTTGCATATTAGGCTTTTATTATCTACACTAATAAAAGAGAAAGATGCAAATTGACCATACCTCTGCAATGCCCACCAGCCAATCAGGAGTGAGTATGCAAATTAACCCTACAACGATGCCGGAGTAATTTGCATATGCAGGCACCAAGCGGCCTGGGTCCTGGGAACATCCTTGGGACTCAGGCTGCTCCTAGCCTGTAGGCCCACGCATAGGCCCTGAGCGGCTGGGATCCCAGAACGCCCCTGGCCACTCCAGGCCTACAGGCGCAGGCGCCAAGCAGTGGCCCGGGTCCGCACGCCCCCAGCCCGGCACCCACAATGCGGGGCTGGCTGCCGGCCTTGGGGGCGTGGCCCCCCGGGCTGCTGGGACACAACCCTAGCCCAGTGGACCCAACGTAAGGGGTCCGCTGCACATGAGCTGCAGAGGAAACGCCTTTTCTTTTTTAAAAAATATATTTTATTGATTTTTTACAGAGAAGAGGGGAGAGAGATAGACAGTTGGAAACATCGATGAGAGAGAAACATCGGTCAGCTGCCTCCTGCACACTCCCCACTAGGGATGTGCCCCCAACCAAGGTACATGCCCTTAACAGCAATCAAACCTGGGACCCTTCAGTCTGCAGGCCAGCGCTCTATCCACTGAGCTGAGCCAAATCAGTTCAAGTGTAAATACCTTTTCTGACTGCTCATTGGCTAAGCTCCCTATATGCCACCACTTGCAGTGTTCTTGGTAACTTGGGTAATAAAAATCCAAGAAGGTGATCTAGGGTTTTTCCACCACACTCCTGGAGGAAAAAATGAAGGTCCACTGCTGAAGGGGCTAAGAAATGTCATATCCTGCCCTAGCTAGTTTGGCTCAGTGGATAGAGCCTCAGTCTGCCTACCGCAGGGTCCAGGTTCGATTCTGATCAAGGGCATGTACCTAGGTTACAGGCTCCTCCCTGGCCAGGGCCCAGGTCAGGGCTCATGCAGGAGGCAACCAATCAAAGTGTCCCTCTCACATTGATGTTTCTCTCTGTCTCTCCCTCTCTCTTCCACACTCTCTAAAAATCAATGGAAACATATCCTCAGGTGAAGATGAAAGAAAGAAAGAAAGAGAGAGAGAGAGAGAGAGAGAGAGAGAGAGAGAGAGAGAGAGAGAAAGAAAGAAAGAAAGAAAGAAAGAAAGAAAGAGAAAGAAAGAAAGAATTGTCATATCCTATGAAAGACACATATTGAAAATGCCTAAAGAAAGTTGTCATTTTTTCATGGTGAAGATACTGGAGTCCGTGTTGATGAAAACACCTTGGCAGCTGTGGTGGCTGGCAGTGGCTGCAGCAGTGGGGTGATGGGGCTGGCGCCTTCCCCTGATCAGCCCGGTTGCCTCCCGCAGAGGGAGGCCAGACTGCAGTTTAGGCTCGCTCCCCATGGGGCTCCCAGTCTGTGAGAGGGGGCAGGCGGGGCTGAGGGAATCCCCCCCCACCAGTGCACGAATTTCGTGCACCGGGCCCCTAGTATAGGATATTTTTTGTATGATTACCTTCATATCAAATACTTTCCTCTCTCACACACCTATATGTTCCCCTACTATTTCCACAATTTAAAAAAAAATCAGAATGTTTCCTTCAAAAAGGGAATTGTTTACCCTCTCAACATCATGTAAACATGTAGTTGGTAAGAAGTCTTCATAACTAATCTACAATATAAACAAAGCAGATTATATTAAAGGGGGTTGACCTAGCAAGCACTATTCACACGTCACTATTTAATACATGGAATTTTTGTCAGAGCTATTTCTGACTCAATCTAGGGAATAATTGCCACCAATCATTGCTCTCACATTGTACATTTTAAGCATGGTTTTGTTGCTTTGTAGGGTGACAGATAAAATATCTAGAAAATTTAAATATACTGTCAGAATAATTCCTAAGGGTAAAAATGCCAGAAATGCCAATGCCAGATTTATATGCTACAGAAATATAATTTTTAAATAAACAGCTTTATTCTTAAAGAGATGAGCCATGACTGAATGTTTTTTCATCTTCTTTAAAAATTCATTCTTTTCCCCACCTCATTTTGCCAAGGAAACATTTTATTTTATTTTAATTGTTCTTATTACAATTTCTGAAAATTCAACAGTAGAGGGTTTTCAAGACCTGTGAGAAAAAATGACCTTGAGAATTTACTCTCAATTTTTATGCACTGAAAAATGTATATTCTCTCAAAGTCCCTTCCCTTTAAATTTTCACGTTTCTCTGTTTATCTCGTTGCTCTTTCTTGGCTTGTTTTTACTAGTAATGAGCGTGGGCCCCAACCTGAAATTAGTACAGCAAAACCTAACCTCTAAGAAATGCTTCACCTTTTAATCAAGTCCTGTTCTTTCAGAATAAACTGATGGAATTTGCTGCAGATTCTTTAGACTTAACAGATTTACACTCCAACCTTAGAATAATGCTACAAAGAGGAAATTTTTTTTTAAGTCTAGGTATTTTGTGTGAATAAATTTATTACTGTACATTTGCCTCGTTGCCTTTGTCCGACAGCCTGGCCTCTTCAAGGCTGACATGGGAGATGTTTTTACCAAACTAAAGAACGGCTTTGGATTTCTTTGTATAGATTTCTCTTTAATAACATTCTGGTAGCTCTCCACATAGAATGTTGGTCCTGTGTCAGGCATGTGACTGCAGCACTTAAAGTTCTCTAACTCTACAGCTGCCCTAGTGTGCGTCTGACCCCAGCCACACTTTACACACGTTATCTGGTTGAATCTTTAAGAACCCTGTGGAAGAAGCACCCTATCCCCATTTTACAGATGAGAGTAACTATGCTTAGTCAAGGAAGCTGTTCATAGTCACATACGTGGAAAGGTGCAGAATGTAGATACATATTGTAACATGTAACTCGCCGAAGCACAGAAGCAACTTCAAATGCAGTGGAACATACGGGCTCAGCAGTGTCATCAGGACAGTCCTGCTCCTCCATCTCTCACCTCAGCTCTCTTATGTTGGGTGGCGGGGGGGGGAGGGGGAATGTCTGTCCTTTGTCAGCATTTCTCCTCATGGACATACAGCTTTTGGAAGCCTTCTCAGTGACTATAGCAATTTTATCTTCCAGTAGTTCCAACAAAAGTCATAGCATGGAGTCCAGTTGATTCTGGGTAGGTGAAATTCCCACTCACCTGTGATCTGATGTTTTAGACCTGAGACTTCATGCAAGGGATGGACACGCAGACTGAGAATGGACAAATAACAGATCCCTCAGAAAAAATCCAGGGCTTCTACTAAGAAGGGGAGTGGATACCAGCTGGGCAAAAACAAACCGATGCTGTCTGCAAAATGTCCCAGGTGGACTTGTATCTGCGCTGGATCTCAGGTGCAGCACCACTTTCCCGTCGTGCCTCAGCTGTCCCCAGCCGGAAGTGGTCTGTCTTCCCTCTGGTCCTTCTTCACGGCCGCCTCCACGTCTCCGAGCCTTCTGCTTTACTTTGTGCAGACTGTGTCTGAATTTTCTCCTAGATCTTTTTTACCCCGTAAAGGATTTTATACAGCTCCCCACAATGTTGTACATAGGAGAGGCTATCCAAGTGAGAGAAATAGGGTCTGGGGGTCATGCTAGTTTCCCCAAAGCAAGGACGGAGACGGGCCAGGTGACAGAAGGGTTACTGGGAGGCGGTGACAGTTCCCCTGGCACATCCCGCCCTCAGGGCATGCGGTGTTTCTGTCTGACTGGTTCCCTCCAGGTCCTCGGGTGTGAATTGGAAGCTGTAGGTGGTCAGGAACCTCGTGGCATGTAGCTCAGGGCCACACCCCCTGGCGTAGGCCTGGTCAGTGAATAATCTTGGGAAGGATGGCTGGGAATAGTTTCCCAGTTGCTGTTGAGGTTCACGTGGTTGATTTATTGAAACCCTGCAGGCTTTTCTGTATTGCACTTTGGCTCCAATGAAAAACAAGTTCATTCAAAGATAAAGTAAGTGCCTACACAATAACAGAATATTTTTGTCCATTAATGAATCACAGTAGAAAAGCATCTTATATTTTTCTCGGTTGTGAGCCATCATTTGACCTAATTCTTGAATTACCTTTCTTTTCTGATTTTTTTTTCTTTTTTCCCCCAGGATACATGCCGTTCTCTAATGCGATGTAGAATAGGATGGGTGCCCTTTACCTTCACCATCAATGCCGTCTTTGAACGCAGCCTTGAGCTGTTAACTAGAAGCAAGGTGTCCTAGGCCTTCCTTATGCAAGTTAAAGGCGCCCCAGCCCCGCTCATAAATGCCTATTTATTAACACACACCATCACCAAACGACGTCTTACAATCCCAGGCCCCCACACCATCGCACCACTGTCCGCTCCATTGTAAGTTGAGGGAGGCCTTTGGCCATCTGTTTCATTAAACGCAGCGAACAATATCTGAACTTCATGAAGCGAGAGTCGGGGCTCCCCTCTCCACAACCCCCCTCCCCCTTCTGCTGCCGCTGCCACCACCAGCATCACCACCATATTTTTTTTGTTTGAACGCTCACATTGGAAAGTAGTGTATTCACACATCAATTTTAAAAGGCTGGCTGTGTTATGAGATGGGACAAAGCGAGCTCAGTGACGGCTCGGGCGCAGCGCAGGTGGTGGAGCGAGCTGCTGCCCAGATCAAAAGTCAAACAACAGTGTGGCTTCTTTTGAAAGTGCAGTGAGGGAGACAAGGCCAGGTTTATCTGCGGAAACAAGAGCGAGTTATAGATATACATGTCCAGGGCAGGAGGACAGAAAGAGGTCCACAGTCGCCGGGTAAGGAAACTTTCCAGCACTGACAGTTCTGAGGGTGCCTGTGGAATATGTAGCTCGGAGTGGTTTTTCTTCTTGTTGTTGTTTTTTTTAATTAGTCTTTTATTGTGCGGCGATTGATAATTATTATTTATGCTTTGGTGCTGTTCCGAAAGTAGCCAAGCTTTTTTTTTTTTAAGCCACATTGGGGGCAGGAAATGGCTTCTTTTCATGGTTGCATTTTATTTTTCAGCAGCATTTAAAGACAGACTCCTATTTATACCACACAGGCAGTTTTGTCTGCTGTAAACAAAGTAGGTGGCTGGGAATTGTGCCTTCCCAGAAATGTTTTCCAGGGAGGCCATAATAAGAAACAACTGTGTACATCTTGAGAATTTGTCGTCTAGGTATGAAGAAAGAATTCTTTGCTTTTCTGAGGACAAATACCCCACTATTTGTGAAGAAGTATATCCAGTATCCAAAAGTGTGATAAGTATTTGTTAAAGTCTAAAGTTTGCCACCACCTTGCTAGTATTAATTAAGGTTGTTTTCCACTTATTATTTTGAACTGTTGCTAACATTTTTTGACAAGATAGAAGCTGGAATGGCAGGAGGCATAATCATTTTTTAACTTCAATATCCTATTGTAAAAGAATAGTGACCTCTTTTGCAAAGTTATATGAAGAACTTTGAAATTAAATATGAATATCAGTGAAGAAAATGCCAGGATGGTACATTTTTTACAAGATTGTTTATATTGATTTCTAGAAGGGAGAGGGGGGAGAGAGAGAGAGAAAAAAACATCGATCTGTTGCCTCCTGCTGTGGATTGAGCCCTCAACCAGGACATGTGCCCTGACCATGGATTGAACCAGCAATCTTTTGGTGCCCGGGACAATGCCCAACCAACTGAGCCACATTGGCCAGGGCCAGAATAGTAAATTTTTAAAGAGATGAGAAGGCTTGGAATTATGGAAGAATAGCACCCAAGTTTCCTGTACAATTATAATTTACCTGGGAAAAACCACTCTGCTTTTTCATCTTCTGATGCCTTAATGATTTTGTGATAAAGGGAGAACAAAACTATTAGCTTTCAATTCCCAAGCTAGTTAGAGTGTCTGGATCAGGTTCCAAGTTCTGGGAAACCACCCATACTCTCTGTCTCAAGGCACAGGGCGGTGGTCCTTGTCCTGGGGCGGGCTGCCCAGAGTCTCTGAGCCACTGGAGTTCTCTGGAAATGTCTGTGTATGTGTGTATATGCATCTTCCTGGGAATTTTCCATAACATTTGTAAGAGTCCATGACCAACTCCAAAAATGTTGAGAAATGAGCTATTGTGACAAAACTGTGCACAACCTCCTAACTAAATACCACTCAATTACTTTGCTATCCTGGCTTATTTCTAATGAGTTAGCCTACCAGAAATACTTATTTTGAATTTTCCACAAAGTTTAATAAGAAATTTTGCAGGGATACCATCTTTGGGAAATCAGATCATTTATCTAAAATAAGTCCTTAAAGACAACTATAACAATTAAAATCTATATTATGGGGCCTTCTGGTTTACAAGGCACATTGACCATACTAAATTTCATTTAATGTAATCTCCATAAGGACTCTGTGAATTGGTATTGCCGTTGTTCCCCTTATGTTATAGTTAATTGAGACCTCCAGGAGTTGAGTCTTGTCCAAGTTCATTCCACGAAGATGGGGCAAAACTGGGACCAATGCCCTGACTTCAGCCACAGAAATCATGTTCTTAGCGGTCTCTTAGCAGGAACAGCAGCAGCAATCTTCTTCATCAGCAAATATTCAATATTTATTGCATAAAGGGAGTGTATTAGGCATCAGATTCAACTAACTCTGAACTCTACTCCCAGGTAGCTTAATATATTTTAATACTTATTAGCTTGTGCTATATGGTAAGTGAGAAATAAATGCAACACGTGACGCTACAACGAAGAAACCCCTGGGGACCTGTGGTAAGGTAAGACTACAGAGGAGACGGCAGCTACCTGAGGCCTAAAAGTTACTCATTCTTAACCCTCATATGTGGTGTACTGATTGTTTACCTTTTTATGGCCACTTCCCAGTAGCAGGACTTGAATGCTGTGGGATGGTGTTAAAAAGATCTGTTTGGCCCTAGCTGCTTTGGCTCAGTGGATAGAACGTCGGCCTATGGACTGAAGGGTCTCAGGTTCAATTTCAGTCAAGGGCACATGCTCAGGTTGCGGGCTCGATCCCCAGGGACCATGCAGGAGACAGCCAATCAATGATTCTCTCTCATCATTGATGTTTCTCTCTCTCTCTCTCCGTCTTCTTTCCTCTCTGAAATCAATATATATATATTTAAGTTCTGTTGGTTTGTGCCCAGCCAGTGTGCTCAGTGGTTAAGTGTTGACCCATGAACCAGGAGGTCACCAGTTCGATTCCTGGTCATGGCACATGCCCATGTTGCAGGCTCGGTCCCCAGTTGGAGATGTGCAGGAGGCAGCCAATTATGATTCTCTCTCATCAGTGTTTCTATCTTTCTATCCTTCTCCCTTCCTCTTTCTTGAAAAATCAATATATTTTTTATTATTTATGTATACATAATAAAAAAAATCTGTGCACAACTGTGTTGAGGGGACATTGGAAGTTAACAAGCAACATGTAACTGTACCTGCTCATTAAGTAAATATGATCCAAATACTTACTGAGATTATTTTTAAATCGCAATGTAGTTTAAGATTTTCTTCAAAGAATAAGAAAGGCTTGAAGTCACCTAAATAGTTCTAATTATAAGCAATTATGAACAATCTTTTCCCACGCCTTACCCCAATTTTAGAAGTTAGTGAGAATTTTGATGTTCTTAACTAAAATTACATTGTAAAACTTAATGGCATCTGCAATTATCCTGCATATTGGCTATACCTACTATAGCTGTGATTCATGAATAGATGCAAAGAATATTGGCAGAATACATGAATTATTTTATTGTGGCATATTAATTATTCAATAAGTATATCACTTTAAAACACTGACTTTTTCACATATTCCAATTTAACCTTCCTCATCAAATGGCCTTACAGAATTTATTAGTAGAAAACTTGCCCAGCCAATAAACAAAAGCATTTATTTTCTATTATGTATACATGATCTGAAACTATAGCCTTTTAGGTCTTTTAATCTGTTGTTCAAGGCCAAACCATTTATATGGATAATTTTTAAAGCTTCTGTACAAAGCGAAAAAGAACATTTTATTTATTCACTGGGGTTTTATGTGCCTTGAAATTGCATAGATAAAGTATTTTCAAGCTCATGGATGTGGAGAAGATAAAAGGTCTCTTATTTTATAAGGCTTTATGTGAGCTTTTCAAAAGTACAGTTTTCTCATGGTTAGAATTTTTTTAAATAAAACATTATTTCGCTATTATAATTGGAGTTTGATGTGGGCATCTTTTTTCTTCCTTGCATTGCATGTTACATTATGTGTTTAAGATCATTTTTATTACATTTTACCTCCTGGATTTTAATAGTTCTCTTGTTGGAGAAATTAATTTACCAATCCTCATTTTCAGCATATACCAACTATTTAATATGACTAGGAGTCGAAAACCCAAAATAACTCAGATTTAAGAGACAAAGAGTGAAAGATACAACTTGGTTTTGCAACATATCCGTGTGAAGATGAAACATTATTTACCTCCCCCTCCTTACGAATCTGTGCTAAGCCTGGTGGACTGTGGGCAGGAAAAGAAGAGGCTTTTTTTTTTTTTTTTTTAACTCGGGCAACTGAACCCGGGCCAGGTTCTGGGTGAACATTAGCTGCTGTTGGCTCTGCCATGTCAGGGCCAAGGAACAGCTTTCCCTGGCTGGAGCATTCCCAAGCTGTGGCGGCCATCGGACAGGTGGGGAATGAATATTGTAGAGCGGCGGGGCATTTGCAGAGCGAGCTCCCGATCCCCAGGACACGATTTGGAGAGGCTTCAATTGGAGCAAACAGGTGTTCCTGGGAGGAACTGTCCTCAGGTGGCTGGGGGGTGCCATTCTTTCACACACATAAAAAGTGTCCCTTCCCTCTGCCCGCAGGAAAATTAGAATTAACTACAACTTTTCCTTTTGAAATGGAAAAGAGAAATAGAAAACATGGCACCAGGTTTTGGCTCCAACTGGATTTCCATGGAGCATGTCATCTAGGAAGGATGATGAGAATTCTTGAAGCAAAATATCCCTGTTGTTTTCAGCACTGGGGATGCTGTAAGAACTGAATGAATGCGAAGAATCTTTTTACTAAAGGAGGTACCTATAAAATGGAATAGCCTTGTTTGTCTTCTATTACTCATTTCTTCATTCACCAAATATTTATTTCACTCGCACTTACAAATTTTTGAACACCAGTCTCAGTGCTAGGGTTACAACAGAAAAAGGCCTTAGTCTAAGCTGTAATGATAGTAATTGGTTGGAACATGAAAGTGAACCTGATTAGTCTTTGGGGAACTATGGATGGTAATTGCTGGCATCAGAAAGGTCTCTTTTTGTGTAACATCACCATATCGAGGATATGACTAACATTTTTTGAGGGCATTCTTTTTAAACCACATTTTCTCATAAAACATAAAATAATAATATTAAAGGCAATTGTTAGAAGATGGTTTTTAATCCCTCTGCCAAGAAGCAAGCTACTTCTTTGATATACAAGTATTCCCTTCCAGGGTTTCTGTCACAATCCATGTATAATGTTATATTGCGTTTTCTCATTTAATAATATTGTATCTTAAATCTATTTCTAAATTTACACCTAGTCTTCATACTTATATTCTTTCCTAATTTAGAAAATCTAATGAAAGTTTTTGAAAACCTTTCGTTTTATAGGGGAAAAAAAAACTTTGTAAAAAAATAGGGAGAAAGTTATTCATAATCACAGGGAAAGGAAGCCCTGGCCCAGTGGCTCAGCTGGGAGCAACTGGTTAAAGTTTTGGCATATTTCATGCCAGTTGTTTTCTATGGATTTCATTTATATAATTGAGATCAGTCAGCATGTACAGTTTTATATTCTGCTCTTTCCAGTAAGGTTATATTAAAAGCATTTCCCCATGCCACTAAAAACTCTTTGTAATTCTTATTTATAGTGGTTGCATAATATTCCCTCATAGGAATATTCCCTTTTGGTTAAACAGGTTTTTGCTAGCTTGTTGCTATATATTGATGCTATGTCTTCATTCATGGATTATATTAGTTTTTTAGTGTGGCATCCTTGAAGGAAATAAATGCTCATCTTATGTATGATTTCCCCATTCTTGAGTTTTTAACTTTCTGATTTTGTAGTTGGCTTAGCTATATCTTCAAGTTTTTAAGAAAAGTATATGATTTGTATATACAGATAGTCCCCCATTAACAATTGGCTGGACTTAACGATTTTTCAACTTCACAGTGGTGAGAAGGCTATATTCATTCAGCAGAAACCATACTTTGAATTTTGAGTTTTGATCTTTTCCTGGACTAGTGATGTGCATGCAATACTCCCCCAGGATGCTGGGCAGTAAGCTGCATCTTCGAATCAGGTCCAAAATCACAAGGGTAAACAACCAACACCCTGCAGTATGCTGTGTTGCCAGGGTGTTTTTGGATATTGTTTTGGGTCTTCTCATCCTGCCATGGCTGCAGTGTCCATCCATAACTCTTCCTTAAGATAGTTGCTCAACTGCAGTTTAACGTGCTCTGAGCACGTTTAAGATAGGCTAGACTGAGCGTGATGTTCCATAGGTTAGGTGTGTTAAATGCATTTTGACTTAATATATTTTCAATTTATGATAGAATTATTGGCACTAATGCCATTATAAGGCAAGGAGCATCTGTATCCTGATCCTCACATCTATAGGAATTGCTACCAATTGTATACATGTGACATGGATGTGTCTGTATACACAGATGTGTATGTGTACATATGGATATTGGTGTGGGTGTGCTGTTTGTAGATCCTATGCTTCTTAGGAATCTACAGATGTTGAGCTGTTGTCTTCTTTATGTTCTCCAATCTGCAGAAGGGCGGACTCTGTAATGACATGTTGGTAGGTTGTGTTTGTTTTGCTTTAATTTTATAAGTCTTTGGAATTGAACATTCTACCCAGGATGTGTCAATAAATGAGGCTCTCACTCATTTTGGTGGATCACAAGAACTTTAGATCCTCAAATTCAGGTCTTCCCTCAGCCTCCGAGGAGCCTTTTCTTTTATCGTATCTTAGACTGTGGCTTCTCTTCCAAGTTTTCTGGTTTCAGAAACATCTGTGATTCTCACGTTCAACATCTATTTTATATTTTCCATATTTGTCATGTTTGCTCTTCTTTTTCTTCTCATTTTAATTTATCTCCAATATCATTGATTCCACTTTTTGCAGCATCATTTCTACTTTTTACTGCTAATTATGTCAATATTAATGCTGCTGTTGCATTACTGGTTCCATTGAAATATTTTATCTCACCCATTGCTCCTTCTTTTACTCTTTTCTCAACCTCACAGGTTCTTACTTTACCATTTTTCTGTCCCTTACTTTATAAAAGCTCTACCTCTTACTGTTTTCATTGAGAATGCCAAACTATTTTCAAAAAAAATTTTTTTTTTGTTTCTTTAGCACTTAATTTTCAGAATTGCACTCTTCTTCTGTCTCTTTAGGATGTCATTTCCTTAAGCTTGTTCTGTGGGGTTTTTTTCCCCATCATCCTCATGTTGTTTTGAGGTGTATTTTTTAATTGGTACTATAGAGAGTGGTAGGGAGAGGGAGAGAGAGAAACATCAATGTGAGAGAGAAACATCTATTGCTTGCCTCCTGTACACACCCCAACTGGAGATAGACCCCACAACCTGCATATGTGCCCTGTCTGGGAATTGAACCAGCAACCTTTCGGTGCACAGGACAACATTCAACCAACTGAGCCACACCAGCAGGGGATGTTTTGAGTTTTATTTGATTTGGTTACTTTTTAAAACTGCTTCCTGGATCTGCAAATGGATGGCAACTTTATATGCTCAACTGTGTCTGGAGACAGACCTTTGTCTCCATACTGTCTTTATGGGAATGAAATGGGACTTCTTCCCTCCCCCACTCCTTGACTCTGGCATAAAAAATGTTCAACAAAGATGTGAAAGTGATACCAGGGTATACTGCTGCCATCTCCTTCACCTCTTTCCTTCTCCTCCACCCCGCCCCCCCCCACCCCCCACACACACACACATAAACACATAGCCACAGTTTGCTTATGAAGACCAGAATGCTTCTAGTATCTATTGCATTACTCCATACCTTGCCTATCGCTACCCAATATCGATTCATTGTTTTCCTGGGAACTCTTGTTACCAGCTACATCAACATCAAGAAAGAAGATGAGGAGTGTGGGGAAGGAGCAATGAATACAGTAGTCCTCTTGCCTCCTATGTCACAACATTGACTTATCAGAGATCCAGCTGCTTGGCTTCTAGTTGTTACAGACCTTCATTATTTTTATCTAGTAACAGGCTTTGTGGGGGAGGGGGAACTACTTCTTACATTTGTCAGTCCGATTCATATCTTTGTAGGATTAGAAAATCCTTCCAGGCTCTGGCGATTTGTATGAAAGTTTTGGTGTAAATTTCTATCGTCTTCTATTTTTTCCTTCTAAAATGGAGCCATCAACCAGACACCATTTTCTTTTTTCTTTCTTTCTTTTTTTTTTTTTTTTTTGGATAATGCTGCAAAACTTTATTGAGAGAACTTTAACAGTGTAGTATCCAACTTAAGAATAATCTGTGTGTCTTCAGACCATCTTCCTTTAAAGGGGTGGTTTCCCT
This sequence comes from Eptesicus fuscus, assembly GCF_027574615.1. Lineage (NCBI taxonomy): Eukaryota > Metazoa > Chordata > Mammalia > Chiroptera > Vespertilionidae > Eptesicus > Eptesicus fuscus. The sequence goes on from NC_072489.1 coordinate 50,978,813, forward strand.
TCTCCAGACACCATTTTCAACTGGAAACTGTGGGTGATCTTTAAAATTGCTTGGGATAAGGGGACCATACAAACTATTGCTATGGCCCAACCCTGGGGCCTGTATTCTTGGGTGGTCTTGTTTTAACTGTTGCTGTTTAATTATTGACGACTTACTGACACAAGACATGGAAGCCTTAGGGAAAATGAAATCCCATGTGCCAGTTTCTTTAGATGAATCTTCTTTGAGGTGTAAGTGTCCCTCTAAGAAATACAGTGAGGCTTGATTCAGGGGGTCATTCCAAATACTGCCAGGGAAAGGCAGCAGTGGCAACTTATTCATTGGTGGAATCTACTGATGTACCTTATAGGCCAGGCATCCTCACACTCTTTAATACTCCCTCCTAGGATAAAAACAACAATGAGAACAACTTACTTAAAGGAACGGATTTCCCCTATTAATACTCTCATCCTGGGAAGCACTTAGAAAAATGGTAATTCACTCCACAGATATGTGCAAGGAACTTTGCTGGGTATATAGGGATGGAGGATGACTCTTGTCTTTAGAAAACTCACATCCTAATCGGAGAGAGCTAAGGAGTGCAGAAGAAGGGCTAACTCAAGATGGATGGTGATCAGAAACCTCAGTGCCCAATTCCTGGAATCTGTAGGTTAGTGCCAGTTTGGAAGAATAAGCATGAGTTCCATGGATGACATGGCGTTTTATAAAGGCCCTTGAAGGAGGAGTAAGATTTGTCCAGGCAAAGTTAGAACGGATCTCAGGCTAAGGAAATGGCTGGAACAAAGACAGGGAGGTAGCATCTTTCAAGGCAGGCATGGCTGATAATACAGAGCAGCTCTTTATCGTCAACTCTATGATTCATGCCTTTTATTTTCTGACTAGTGCAAAGCTTAGGTACTCTTCCAAAGTTGAAATCAAAATGGGAAAATGCCCCTAATCTTTTAGATTCCAGCAAGAAGGGGCAGGAAGGGATGTGGAGACCCTTATGCTGAGAGGTGACTCAGTGGCCTCCACACAGAGGCTGAGTCAGAGGTCACGAAGGGTGCAGAGCCCATATGGCATAAGGGTGAGAGGTAATGAATGCCATTCAAGTCACAAGACTCCTGTTTCCTCCCCCTCTGTTGTAGCTGGATCCTAAGAACTGCAGGTTTTCTCCCGAGCTGGGCTGTTGAAAACCTATCCAGATATCAGTTGATACGTTGTTTTGGCATTTTTAATTAGAGTGCTATCTAGAGACAAATTTTGTAAAGGAAAAACATCTATGAGTCAGTTTCCAGTTTTGTGAGTGTTTTGAAGGTTACATCAATGGATTTCCATAGAATGAAACCACTAGCTTCCTGCCATTTGTCTGAATTCCCAAAGATTTGTCACTTTCAACTAATGAGGGAGGAGTTCCAAGTATATTATCTATAGACATGCATGAACTTTTAAGAGGCATTGAAAAGCCAGATAGTCAGTCTGTTTTTCTCCTATCTTTATATAAATACTAGAGGCCCAATGCATGAAATTCGTGCAAGAGTAGGCCTTCCTTCTCCCAGTTGCCGTCACCGGCTTCCCTCACAGCCCTGGCTTCCTCCAGAAGAACCTCCAGTCTAATTAGCATATTACGCTTTTATTATTATAGATGTCCCCATTTTAACGGAAGAGTTTGGGTCACCTCCTAACACATTTGCTGTTGTGCACAACTGTCATCTCCTTCCCATTCTTACCCTTACCCAGGAGATAAAAGTTTGGCAAAGTCAAGTGGCCTGAAAAATCTCTAGGATCCACTTTTTCTTGCCATTATTATTCTTTATTGAGCACCTACTATGTGCTCCAGGCAGAATGAACCTTGTTAAAGGCCCAAGTTCCTTCAGTGTTCAGTAGTCCATTGATTTGTTTCTTTCACATGTTATTTCCCCTTGAACATCCCTGGATTCACAGTGTTTTTCTAATAATTCTGAAAAGTATTTCAAGTTGACTCTGTGTGTAGGTAGGGTTTTTATTTAGGGCCATCATGACCCCAGAATTACCACCCTGGGCCAATACCCAAAATGCCTTCTTTAGAGCTTGATCAGTAGGCTTTGCTGTCTCTCCAGCTGCTGTGTGAGCACCATCATGACGTGTTGTCTCAGCTCTGCTGCATCCGACATCATCTGATTATTTGCTGAGGCTCCGTTGCTTTGGGGATGGAGAGGAGCTGAGCTTGGAGGAGTTTAGGAGGCTACAGTCCAAGCAGCCTGGACAGGCTGGAATCAAGCTTCACAATATTGACTGAAACGGGCCTGAGCCCCCCCTTTTTTTTCTTTTCTTTTTTTTTAAGCAACAGTTTTGCTTTAATAGGACTTGAAATTTTTAACCCAGTTTTGCTTTGGGGGAAAATGTATTAACCATATGCCTTGTCAAGATACCACGTTTTTTAAATTTCCAAATGAAAGTCACCTCTCAGCGCCGGGGTTCTCTCTAGGAGCACACCTGCCTGTTAATCACGGTCTCTAGCTTTTTATTTCCGTTTGCAAATGGGGATGCTTAGCAGCAGCCTCAGAGGAGTGACTGTCTCATCAGCGTGACTAAGGGCTGATGAAATACGTGCAGGTACCTGGCAGGGTACCGTGAAATCAATCCCTGGGCCCTTTAAATCTCGAAGAAGAAGGAAGTGTGAGTAGTCAACACAGATGTTAAGGGACAGGTGACAGGTGAGCCCAAGGTCCTGGCTGGTGACCCAGCCTGTGTGAGTTCTGACTGTAGTTATTGCATAAATAGCAAGAGAAAATTTTTTTTAAAAGAAAAGAAAAAAATCACTCATAACCCAACACCCCTCGAAGGATCTTTTCATCATTGTTTTAGTCCATTCATATGTTGACATTTTTCATTACGTGGCTTTAATACCATTTTATGTGCTTCCTTTTTCTTTTTAACTTAACATGATGGCTTGCACTGCTATTGTCTATTTGGTATTATAGTTAGTCTTTTCCTTTTTAATCAAGTTATTGTGACATTTATAGAGGTTCAGGGAAGCCCTGTAAGTAGCATGTGGGTGGTATTCATTTGTTTTTCAGAAAACTGAAGGGCTGACTCTAACATGTCTTAGGGCTCCTCAGCTTAATATTTAAGAGGCCTCTGATTTCTAATTATTGGGTACTGAGATTTATTTGTATCATTCTGTTCTACCCACATGGACCACTTGCATATGTTAATTCTCAGGTATTTTATAATAATACTAGAGGCCTGATGCACAAAATTCGTGCAAGAGTAGACCTCCTTCCCCCAGCTGCTGGCACCAGCATCCCTCTGGCACCCGGGACCCAGGCTTCCCTCCATCCTCCAGCAGGCACCCAGGACCCAGGCTTTGTCCAGAAGGACATCCAGAAGGACGTCCTGTCTAATTAGCATATTATGCTTTTATTATTATAGATTGACGACAAAGTGTATCTATAAACATAGCAGGCAGGTGGACATAACAGATAGTCCCATCTTCCCTCAGAATTCCCTCCTGGACTGAAGGCTTCGTGCATTGTCAAATGTCAGTACTTGATCATTTAATTGGTGTCAATAACGGCCCCCACTTGGTGGTGTGTTTACCAGGTAAAATGTGTGTCTACCTTGCACAGAGCACTGAGGGACAGCCTAGGACAGTGGTCGGCAAACTCATTAGTCAGCAGAGCCAAATATCAACAGTACAACGATTGAAATTTCTTTTGAGAGCCAAATTTTTTAAACGTAAACTTCTTCTAACGCCACTTCTTCAAAATAGACTCGCCCAGGCTGTGGTAGTTTGTGGAAGAGCCACACTCAAGGGGCCAAAGAGCCACATGTGGCGCGCGAGCCGCAGTTTGCCAACCACGGGCCTAGGATAAAGGAGGCTGGGGGGGGGCTGCCAGGCAGGGGCTTTGGGGGCTGCCTGGGAGGAGATGTGAGCAGGGTGCTGTGGGAGGAGCTGCAGAACAGCCAGGGGGCAGCATGGGAGCATTTTGCACCTCGAGAAGGAGAGACAAATGGAAGAGGCAGATGAACACAACTTCACCTCTTCTCCTGAGCCCACCCTCAGGGGGGTGATGGATGACTTCTTGTCATCTTTTGTATTTCTTCAGCGGCAGCTAAAATGGAATCTCCCCACTGAGACCAGAAGTAGAGAACTGGAAGTCTGTGGGCCATACGTGGCCTGCAGAACTTTTTTGTTTCTTGGTCTTCACAGTTTTGTTTTGTTTGGTTTCATTTGAGATGTTATTTATATATAATAAAATTGACACATTTTAAATGCAGAGTTTGATCAATTTTGGTCATGCTGTGTGTGCAACCACCACAGCACATGGAGATATAGACCAGTTCTCCCACTCTGAAAAGCTTCCCCTAGTCCCTTTGGACTCAATTCCCCGCCCCCATCCCTGCCCCTGGCAGCCTCCGATCTGCTTCCTGACAATAGAGTTTTGCCTTTTCTGGAATTTCTTATAAATGGAATTATGCACTTGTGTAGTCTTTTGTGTATGACTTTTTTCACTAACAGAAATTCAGAAATTCATCCCTGTTGTTGCATCAGTAATGCATTCCTTTTCATTGCCAAGTAATATTCCATAGTAGGGATATACTGCAATGCCTTTGTCCATTCACCAGGTTATGAACTTGTAGATTGCTTCCAATTTGGAGCTATTATAATTAGTGGTGTTATGGCACTTGTGTGCACATCTTTTTGTGAGCATTGGTTTTTATTTCTCTAGGGTAAATGTCTAGGGATGGGATTGCTGGGTCCTATGGTAAATAGATGTTTAATTCTACATGAACCTGTCAAGCTGTTTCCAAAGCGGTTAAACCATCTTGCCTTTCCATGGCAACACACGAGAGTCCCGGTTGCTCTGCATAGTTACTCCTAAAGCATTCACACTGGCTGTCAGCACTGAAAACTCAGATCCTATAGAGAAGCCCATGGGCTCCAGCTCACCTCAGTTTCTGTTTGATGCATTTTGCTCACGTATGTTACCCACCTCTCGTCGGTCGATGTATGACCTCTGCCTTAGACATGCTTCTTAGCAACGTTGTGTCCCATGGTGTATGTAAGGCATCGTGGTTGGGAGCAGGATCTGTGGAGAAGGCAAATCCGCGTTGGAATCTCAGTCTTTCTGAGCTGTCACTCAGACAGCTTTACATTCACCTGTAAAATGCTCAGGTTACCTTATTCAATGGCTGGTTGTGAAAATACAGTAATACCCAGCACAGGGCCAGGCCCATGGAAAATGTGCAGTGGGCATTGCACAGGTAGTACCTCCTGGTATCATGGTATATAGTCCAGTGATTCTTGTATGTGTAGTATTGTGTGTTAGTATCATGATATAGTCTAGGACGTGTGTGTGTGAGAGACATAAGCACCTGTACCCTACCTCCAGGGATCCCAGTTACAGTCTCCTGGGCCAGACCTGAGTGTATGCACTGTTTAAAAGTTCCACGGGTAGTGGGGATGAGCATCCCTGGTCAACAGGAAGACAATAACCAAGAGCCGTGCACTCTAAACTCAATTCTACCACTAACTAGTTGTGTGATCTTAGGCAACTCACTTAACCTCTCTGACAGAGCAAGTCTACCTGAGATCTGACTCTGTAGCCAATTTGGTCTTTCACAATTACTAGGTTCTTTCTGGTACACAGTGGCTGCAGTTGGAGACAGGTAAGTTGAGAGCTATGCCTGCTTTCCGAGTAATATGTCAGTCAGCTAACCTTCTAGTTGAAAGCCCAGAAGTAGACTCCTCCTTTAAGTGATGGACACAGCAGTAAGTCCAAATCCTGATTGAGGACGCAGTTCCAGGGGTGTTAAGCAGGTGGTCACTCATTCTGATGCCCTTCCCATGCAGGGAATGCTGAGGACAGTATTGCTAGCCAGTCCACATAGCTAAATACCATTTCTAATATCTTCATTAACAATTATTAGTTATGCTAATTAAGAGTAGCTAATTAATAAGATAAACATAGCTGCCACACTCTTAGTAGCTGCCTCTGAAATATGGCTTTTCATTCGCCTTTTAAATGTGAATGGAAAGCCCCAGAAGTGTGTATTCCCACGAGGCCCCCTGCTCTGGAGTGTGGATTTAAATAAATGCACACATATATGCCACACTATCTACACGGAAGCATCTTAAAGTTAATTACAGAGAGTAGAACAGACGATTCATCCCCAAGGTTCCATCCAAACCGAAGAGTCATCAATTCCACACGTGAAGGGTCTTTCTAAGAGTACTGTTTGTCAGCACAATTTCTCCTCATCCTAAGTCCCTTTTTTCTGGAAACTACCATGAACCCCCTGAGCCGTGTTAGTGGCCTTCCCATCCCCCTGCTCTCCCAGACCTGCCTCTTTCCTGGCTGCTTGTTTCAGGCCAGGGAGCATGCATGGAGGATGCCAACCTCTGCAGAGCGGCATCTTTATTTACCCGCTTTGGTCTGCAGTCTTTCCCAAACTTCAGTGATTTGAGTAATACCATCACAATATGCTTTTTTGGTCCCATCTGCCTAACACCCCTACTGCTGTTTTTTCTTTAAATGGGCACCCTTTTGTTTTAAACTTAAATACCTTCTTTAGGTGTATCACGCAGAGAATTATCCATGGTTCAAATGTGCCCATTATTATTTTAATTCACATCGTAAAATAAATGAACAGGTACATACATAAAATGTTAAGAGAGTTCATGAATATTCAAAATGAAAAGAAATCATCTCTATGTGCCTAGAGTCAGCCGTGGTACCTCCAGGCATCTGCACACGGCACTGTGGGAACCTGGCTGGGCTCTACTGGGGTTTCCTTGCCCGTCTCCCTCCCCGCTTCTCGCCCCCCCAGACTGTGGGTCCCTGGAGGGAAGGACAGGCTTTCATCTGTGTCTCCATGTCAGTAAGCCTGGTGCATGATATGCATTCAATGAATGTTTGATGAATGAATGTTTCTGTGACCCACACAAGTGAAATTCCATGAGCAAACAGAAATACCTGCTATTTTCTCTCACTGTGCGTCCCCAGCTCTGATCAGCTTGGGCACACAAACATGGAGTCAACACAGAAAGAAGAACCAAAACCCGTGGGAGTGAAGGGATGCCTGTGCTCCTGCCTCCTGGAACTTTCCCGAAATGACAGACGTGTGATTCATCTCATTCCCCTCATGTTAAGATTCTTAGAGACATGTTGATCTTAACATGTAGCACCTACCCTGAATTTTTCTGCATGGTGTTTACTGCTGTCGTTGCAGATGAAAGCATCTGCATTTAATTACATAAAAGCATTTTAACAGTTCAAACTTTCTAGCTCGGGGGTTGATGAATTCTATAAGCATTAGTAAGAAACACATTGAGTAGAAGAAAAGGGGCCTAAATATTTAGATATATAAAAAGCATCTAATTTTCTTAAACCTTTAAAAAATATTTTTCTTAAGTTTAAGGTGAGAAAGATGAACAGACTTGTTGGTTTATTTGCATAGGTTTTGCTTTTCCCCCCATAATTGCTGAGATGGTTTTGTTTCTAGAAAGGGAGGTGGTGCCCACCTCAAGAGGCAGTTGCCCAGCCTCGATCTGGGACATTGTGAATGGTCTCCGGCTTACTTGATGCGCACCTTGCAAATATGGCACCAGTTCATTATGGACAGTTCCTTCTTACCCTGTTTAGAAAGGCACCGAGCTGGGGGCAGGCGGAGGGGACAGGGAGGAGGCATCGTGTGCCCATGGGGCTAGCACCTCCCCACCCAGCAGCCCTGGAATGAGAGGCGCGTGGTGAACCGGGGCCCTTTCACTCCCCACGTGGCCCGTCCACTGAGGTTAATGACGGTCACTTCAAACCGAAAGCAGAAGAGGCGAAATTTATGTCTCATCATTTTTGCTGCCTTTTGGAAAGTTTGATCAAAAGTACAGATTGTTATACAAGATCATGAAGCACCACCACCTGACGTGGCACCAAGTGTTCTGAGGACGAATTGTTTCAGAAAGAGCCTGTCCCCCCTGCTCGCCTGCAGAGGGTTTTGTTTGCTGAGTGTTCCGTGTCTAGAGAAAAATGTAACGAAGGGAAATGATTATCTGAATTCAAGTGGGCACATCCAGGGAAATTCAGAAGGATTATCTCAAGGTCTGCGTGCTGTATTCTGTGCTCTCTAAAGTGGGGTGTGTCTGCTCGCTTGTTTGAAGCCTGATGGCCTTCAATTAACTGGCCCCGACTAACAATTGGAGCTGGTTCTGAGGCGTTCTCCTCCGGCCCCTGCGATTTGTAAGTGTTCTGTCATTTTTGTAGCACCGACATTGTTCCTGGGCCTGATTTACATGCATTCGGGGACTAACCCCAGTGAACCAGCCTCGGATTTCAGGGTGTGTGTAGTACTGACGGAAAATACCGGGTCTCCGTTCTGTATTCGCTTCTGCACTATTGAACGTGAAATGTCTTCATAGTGAAGAAACGTGGGATTGCTGAAATAAACGTGCTCATCAGTCCATTTGTTTTGGTCAAGAGTAAAAACTATGAAGCATAAACTAAGCAAACCCGTGCGCGACTTTCCTCTCTCATTTCCTTGGTCAGACACTGTTTCCTTAGTTTTCTTAATGTGGGCTGAGTCTCCAAGAAGAAAAAATAATCACCCCGTCTTTGTTAGTGTGCACTGCGGAATGTGTTCCAGCAAAGAGTCGGGTCATAGCACCCAGAGGCCGTCTTCTTTTCTGCTGAGGAATTGTATTTTCCTGAGTATGTTCTGAGCTGCAGGAACAAATCATTAAGTGACACGAGAGAACAGGAGGAGAGAAGTATTCAAAAATCCTATGACCTCTGCTGCAGGGGTGGCTGGCAGAAGACACTGGCTTTAATTGCTTGTTTCTCTCTTGCCAGTTTTTGTTGCAATAAAACATTCCCGGGATCGCAAGGCAAAAGGTGATTGGGAAGGCGATGTTTTTATTTTAATGGTTCTATCGATTTTTCTTTATTCAGAATGATCAAAAAAAATAGTTTTCTAGGTATAATCAAATAGCATTTGTCCACAAATCATACTAGTTAAGCAGAAAGAGCCATATTAATTAGCACTGCACAGGAAATGGGATTTAAACACCAACCTGCTGATCTTTTGCTTCTCTTCTGTTCTTGGTATTTTGAAAAAGAATATTTGATTATATATATCTGCTCTCAACGGAGAAATAACAGAGCTTTGTTTCATAACAAGAAAATAAAGCAGCTGCCAAAAAATGTTCCTCTGTATTAGCATATGTATATTTGTTTTTAAATTCTTTCCTTCGCCCTGTAGCAGGGCACAGTCGAATTTTCTTATCTACTTCCCTTCTTTTTTAAAATAACATCCAGGTTGGTGCATTTACATGTTAAAATAAGAGCGTTCATTTGCTTTGGAATGGAAGCTTCCAGCAGCATTGTGGATTCATAAGCTAACAGATTTAGCAAATAATGTCAGAGAAACCTTAAAGGCAGTCTCCATTACATCTTACTGTAAATAGAACAGCCAGAACCCCTGTTTCCTAGAGTGTTATATATTTATATATATATATTTAAAAATTGGAAACAAAAAGCAGAGTCCTAGCTGGGGCACGGTGCCCTTCTTGCAATGGTCACCCCAAGTCGGTGGACCACGTGGCTTATCAAACCTGGAGATGAGTGGATAAGCCACTCTGTCCTCCCACCTCCGCATGTTGCCTCACACGCTGAGCAAGGTTCACCCCTCGGCTGACTGTGGCCTTCCTGCCCGGGGAGCCTTCCCCCAGTTTCTGCTGACGCCACAGAACACCGCTGTGTTTATTGAAAACCATCGATGTCAATTCTTCCCGGTGAAACCGAGAAAGGGGAAAGAAATTCTAACTTCAATATTTTAAGTTTAATAAATGATTGCGTCAAGTTAGGACAACACAGAGCTATTGCTTAGCAACACTGGATTAGGCAGAAAATAATTTAAGCTACCAAATGAGAAACACTTGTAATCGAATCTGCTCTAACACTTGTTTTACCACATGGCTTAACACCCTTTCGCTCACACATGGTTAAACACATGTTTGAACTGATGTTTTAACACCCGCCTCACACATCTTTATGCTCTTTGCTCCCATATGCTCAAACACATGCTTTGACACCCTGTGCGGACTCGTCGCTGAACACAGGCAGAGTATTGTCTGGGGTATCCTTGTCTAGAATTTGTTGGTTAGGAGCATGCAGCCAACGACCGGTGCCCAGTAAAGCCACAGCTCTTTCTGTCTGAGGACCTCCACCCTCGGGTACCTTCCGTCATCGTCGTCTGGAGAAGAGCATCCTCTTGGAGATGCCCATCACCGTGGTCCTCGCTGTCTTCCTTACCCCCAGGGGTGGCCATTCCAGGTATCTCAGCGATGGGTGTGTCCTATCACTAAATATTGTTTCCCACCCTGGCCGGTCTACTTTTCTCAAACTGCCAAGTCCTAACGTCTGACTCACGGCCAGATGTGGAACGGAGGTGATTTTTTTTTCCCCCCCTCTTAAGTTTCACTTGGCAATTTCAGCAGAGTGGAAAATGTACATGTACCAGAATAGGGTGCTTGTGTTGCAGAAGTCTGAACATAAATGGAAAAAACTTGGCCTCCCCTTTCATGGGTCTGATTGTTTGGAGCCTCTCTCTTTTCTTTCCCTTGTGGCATTTGCCATCGCCTTAGTCAAGGTCACTGTCTCCTGTTCGCTCTCACCATCCAGACCAGCCATTGGCAGAGTCACAAAAGGCTGCCGCTGCTTCCTAATGTGGCAGCAGTCTAGAGTGTGAGCTTCTGAGCTGGACTGCTTGGGCCTCCTCATCTGTGAAATGGGAATAATGATGGTACAACGACCCTACAACTTCCTCATCTGTTGAGTTGATTGAATGACTCAACACATATAGATCACTTACACAGGATCTGCCACATCAAAAAAAAAAAAATAGTAGTTCTTAATTCAAGTAGAATAAAAATGTGACAGTGACCTAACTGTAAACAGTGCTCTACATTTTACAAAATGTGGCCTATCCATATCTTTTTAGATCCCTACCTGAACATTGGGAGGTAAAACAATATCCCCATTTTTACAGACAGGCAAACTAAGACCCAGATAGTTTACGAACTCTGCCAGAAACTGCATAGCTGGTAGGTAGTGAGATCAGATGTTGAATGCTGGTCCCCTGACATCTAAGTCAGCGTTTTTCCTACCATGTTACAAGGCGAGGCCTGTAAAATGTACACAGAAGTACCAGAAATAGCCCTCCCCATCAAAGAGCTTACAGAGGAGGAAAGATACTGACAAATGAAAAACAACTTCCATTTATTGAGAGAGAACTATGAGCCAGCCCTAAACTAGGTACTTGTAATAAATCATCTCTCTTAATCTTTACAACAAGCGATTTGACAGGTAAGAAAACTGAGGCCCAAAAAGCATAATTAACTTATCCTGAGTCCAAGAACTGATAAGTAGCAGAACTAGAATTTGAACGCAAGCCTGATTCCAAATAAAACCCATACCTTTAACCATTACTCATATTGGCTCTCCACCAACGACAATAAATGAGTTCAGAGACAAACTATAACTATTGTGTAAATCAACTTTGGATGAAGGCTATTCTTCCCTTAATCATTCCTAGTTATGCTGCTGTATGATTGTTTGATTGTTTGTTTTTTATTCATTTTTAACATTATAAAGTGGATAAGCATAACAAGAAATAAAAGTCACTGCTGCTATAGGAAAGCATTTGGAAATTAAATCCACACTTAGGCTGTGCCGCCACCTTGGTGAAACTCGCTTAACCTTCGTGGAAATTCTCCTTTACAGGTAATTGTGCTCACAATTATCTGACAACAAGAATCATTTCAACTCTATGGCTTTCAGGTCCCAAGGAGTGTTAATGGATGCTAAATTAAATTATTTGAAAATACATTCTCCTTCCTTGGCTGAACTCTAAAAGGTCAGTATTAAGGAAACTGCATTAGGAATGATACCCTTGAGTTTGGTGGGTCGGAAGAGCATTTTTCATTATTGTCCATTAATAACTCAAGCTGTCTTCGGAGCTGGCGTTACAGATAACTCCGAGGTGACTGGAATCCTTGAGCTCACTTTCCATGTTAAATTGGTTTGGACCCAGATTCGGAGACTAACAATCAGACCATTTAAACACAGACCAAGATCAGCCAGGAATAGCAACCCTTGGATGCCTGACTCGGAGATGTAAGCAGGAATCAGTGATTACTTCGAAGAGCTGAAAGATCCCAGAGGAAAATGTGGGGGGTTCTTCATTCCCTTCATTCCGTTTTTTGCCCCGAACACAGAATTGTTAGTACAAATACCTGGCAACGTCGACACACAGGTGCAGATTTGGACTCTAGTAAGCCTCGCTCGGGTTTCTTTGTAGTTTAACTGAATTTCACAGTGTCGAGGTTCAAGATCAAATGCTCGCATTTTCGTGTAGCCTTTGCCAAATTTCCAAACCTCTAAGCACAAAATCCTCAGCCTTCATTTCTTCGCTTGCCTGGAAATCTAGGTAGCACTGAGCCAAAAGTAGAAGTTATGAAGTGAGATTATACTTGATTAGGAACGAGGAAAAAAAGTCCCATGTCCAGAAATGCAGATGTGCGCGGCGTTCCTAGGGGAATGTTGGTATTTGATCTCCGAGTCTTAAAGGTTCATGTTCCCAACATTAAGAGATGCAGGGAGCCAACTTTTATTTGTAACTAATGCTGAAATTACTCTGGAGATCCTAAGCGTATTACATTACAAATCAGTGGGCTTTGGACGCCCCACGGCTCGCGAGTTACAAACATCACTGTGTGAGAGGAAGGGGCAACAAGTGAAGGGCGCCATTCATGAACTTGACTTACACCGTGGTGGCGTGATCGTGAGTACACTGCGTGAGAGTGTTCATGTCAGCGAGGAAAAGAAAAGGGAGCCTATGAACTCTGGGAGCCCACACCCCGAGGAAAAGGACCAGGAAGGAGCGGCCTCCTTTGTGGAGGGGAACTGGTGTGGGGGCCGAGGGGCAGCAGTTGACTCAGGCTGCAATATCGTCCTCCTTTTCTTAATATCTAACTTTATGACCCGGAGCACATCGCTTATTTACTGAGCAAGGCCTCCATTTTGGTGAAAGTGAAATCCTAGGTATTCACAGGATAATACCCTTCAACAAACACAGTGCCTATAGCCATCCATGAAAAAGACACACGGAGCCGAGATTTCGCTTCAAGGCGGGGACTTTAGTGGGACCAAATCCAATATTAGAGTCAAGACTAGTTATGGGCATTAATGTGTCACACAGCTGCCTTTTTTAAAAACCTTCATAAACTATTTTTATAATAGGTACCTGGTACTCTCTGGTATTAATTAATTAGACTTCCTTTTTGGCTAGACCTTCTTATTTTAAAACCAAATTTAAACCAAATAGTGATCTAATTATTATTTTTAATTAATGACTTTAATTCCAAAAACAATTAAAAAAAAGAAGAAGGGTAAATCTGTATCTTGGTTACAGGAATAAGCTTTTATAGGCAAAATTATACCTTTCATACTTTTGCCAATAACATCTACTACTGTATGTGTTTGCTTACCCTGTGAGGTTCATCTGCCCTAGCTATGAGATGTTTTTTGTTGGGGAATGAAATCTATTAAATCATCAAACTTTGGGACTAGTTTTGAAAGTGATCAGAATATCTGATCTTTGAAGTATTCCTATAATTTGAAATAGAATGCATTATATAAAAAAATTAATGTGCAGTATATTATAAAATAAGTATAAGCATATGGTATATTTTAAGTGGACAATATAAAAGTAAAATATAGGAAAATGAAACTCCCCATACATATCATCTGCATCACACTAATAAATTCAGATTCAGGTTGTGGCATTTGAACATTTGCTGCTTCACTCTTCCTCACTAATGATATTTTTCAGATCCTCAGTTTTGATAGATGCACTGTGAAGTAGAGAAATAATCATTATTTAGGTTGCTGAAAACAGCTTACCAAAATTGATAATGAAAATTGTTCAGGGTGTTCTGTCAAAATCCTTTCCAATTAGCATTGAGGTCTTGAAGGGCCAGACTTAGCGTTTTATTAATATGTTAGGTTTATTAATGTAGCTTTTGATATATGCATGGTGTGAATATCTAATACATCTCATGATATTGCGTAATTATGGTGCTTTTAATTTGTTATACCCCAGTCTGTTCTTCGGTCTTATTTAAAATTCAGAATTACGTACTTCATAGTTCCATAACTAACAACTCATTAGGAAGGCATGCCCTATACTTGAGGTTACCACTACAGCACTCCATGCTGAACAGTAAACTAGAGAAATGGCTGACTGCCTGGCTGTCATTGACCAGTTTAAATATTTAAAGTTATCATCTGACCCTTTGTCTAACCACTTGTACAAAATGAAATAAAGGTGTGCATAAACCAGGGGAAAGGGAGTTTCTTTCAAATAGTGTTTTCTAAATGAATAAAATAATTGTGCTGTCAATATAAGATACTTAGATAAAACATACATATATATATATCACCATGTTGACAATCTTATCAATCTATTATTTTTTAAAGATAAAAGGCCCAGTTTTTCTTTTTTTCTTGATATTTTTCAAAAAGATATTAAAAATTTAAGCTTGTCATTCTACAGTGATCAAATTCAGATTCATTGTTAGTTATAAGAATTTTATAGCCCAGCTGGTGTGGCTCAGTGGTTGAGCATCAACCCATGAATCAGGAGGTCACGGTTAGATTCCCAGTCAGGGCACATGCCCTTGTTGTGGTCTCAATCCCCAGTTGGGGGCATGCTGGAGGCAGCCAATCAATGATTCTCATCATTGATGTTTCTATCCCTCTCGCCCTCTGCCTACCTCTCTCTGAAATCAATAAAAAATATTTAAAAACAAACAAACAAATAAATAAATAACATGTTTTAAAAAATAATTTTATATTCCTGTCTTTTTTTTTTTTTTTTTTTGTATCTTAAATAATAGCTTTGGGCTTGTTTCTGTCTTTCCCTCCAAATGACGAGAAATTAAGATTGTTGTTTATTGCAATGGTTCAATCTCTTGCTTATTGAGGTGTTTCTTACTTATATTGTTTAGACCTCCTCTCACTAATAAGTAGTTAAATGATGTTAAAAGTAGTCCAGCATAATGTTATGGCTATAGTGCTGTGATTTAACTAATGTTTATTCTGTATCTGCATGATAAAAGTAGTGTTAGCTTCAGGAGGGACCCAAGCATGGGGTGATGTGAAGATATGAGGCAACAAGATCATTAGAGTCTGCTTATAGATGCTGCATTGGTCATGGTTCTTAGATTCAGGAGGATGGAATCATCTAGCTAATTTAAGCAGAAAGATTTATGAGACGAGCCAGCGAAGCTTTTCTGGATGCTACACAGCAGCAAAAGAGACCAATGAGACGGCCTGGGAGAGCTCAGGGCTCTAGTCTTACCCCACATGTCACCAGGATAGGACACCAGGCTCCATAGTCCCTGCCAGAGCTATCCCAGACGAACCAAATGCACCCTCGCCCCTCAGGCACGCACACACACACACACACACACACACACACACACACACACACACCAGAAGTAGCTGTCTGTTCCCATGCACTGCCTCATATTGCTCACATTCGCTTTCCAAATCCTATACAGACATCAGCCTCGCAGAACCTGGGCCATGTCTGGAACGTGGTTGCAAGAAAACTCGGAAATGTAGTTCTTAGCTTTCTAGCCTTTGCAGTTTAAGAAAGCTGCTAAACAGAATCGAAATCTGTGTGGAATGAGCCAATGCGCAGGACCCCCCACCCCCAGGGATGCTGTGAAGTGGTGATTCTCAAACTGTGTTCCACCTACCTGAAGGTTGTCGAGGAGGAGGAAGAGACCAAAGAGGCAGGACTTCATTTGGAGCAGCTCTGAGCTCATCTGGTCATCTGGGGGGCAGGTCCATAATCGTTGGTTTGAAAAGTTTTCTCCAACATTATACTGCGTATGGCCTTTCCCACTCTGAACCACAATTGCTTAAATCAATAGACACTGAAGAAACCTGGACTTCTGCTAGCAGATCACTGCGCCACCTCCCCTCATCCCTACCTGTTAGCCTGCTCTGCCACCCAGAAACTGACCAGCAGCCCAACAATGCCTTAGGAGTAGAGGCTTCTTTCATGCTTAAAATAGGCTTCCGAGTATTTTGTTTCTGTTATAGTTTACATAGTTTTCTTTCACACACACACACACACACACACACACACACACACACAAAAGCTGAGTTTGTTGAACTATTTGTAATTTAAAAAATAGATCTTAGCAGGTGTGGCTCCGTTGGTTGAGCGTCATCCATGAACCAAAAGGTCACTAGCTAAATTCCCACTCAGTGTACAGGCCTGGGTTGTGGACTCAATCCCCAGGAGGCAGCTGATGGATCTCTTTCTCTCTCCTACTCTCCCTCTCTCTCCCTTTCTCTCCCTCTCTCCCGTCCTTTCTCTCTAAAATCAATAAAAAACGTATAAAAATAGAACTTAGACATTTTAAAAATATTAATTTCATATTTATTGTTGACTGTATTGACATTACCGAAAGGTACAGAGAACCGAATAAAAGTCCCTGTCAGCCTCATTGTTCATTGAACCATTGCTAACACTTTAATATGCATTTTCTATGCATATTTTACATACGAATTAGTGAATGTTTTGTTGGCATTTTAGGTTTTAGAAACCTGTCTGTGACTCACTGCTGCTATAAATAAAAAATAAAAAATTTAAGTTATTGTCCTCATTTGGCAGTTGATGTATTTTAGCATTAAGAATATAGAATCTGCCAGAATGACTTACTTGAGTATGGCTCATAAACTATAAAAGTCTGTTCGGCTCACCTAATTGCCTTTTAGGGTTTTTCCCCTACCTTCAGCTGCAAAGCATCAAACCCAAATTAGCAGCTGCAGTCCTGGTTGCACTTTATTAAGTATATGGTCAACTTTTTCCCCCTGTGCCGGAGAAGTTTATTTAGGTAAGAGGTCGATAACATTTTCACCCCGAAGAAAGAAGTTGTTTCTTTTCTGCTAGACAGTTCCACCCTGATACCATTCAGGAAGTTCAACATGAAGGGTCATTGCTTCTCTCTCATATAAATGGACCCATCCTTCCACTGTGTCCGCCAGCTTATAAAATAGATCGTTTCACATGCAAAATTGAAAACGTCTGTAGTGAATGTATAGGGCATGTGCATTCGTTCGGGCTTGTTGAATTATAAAATAATCCAGAAACATTTGTATTTTGAAAAAGACTGGGCCTCCACCACACGCTGATATGCGCTGTTCACAGTTTATCCCTAGGCAAATGTAGATAAGTCTATATAAACACGTTCCATTGATTACAAGAGCAGATGTAAGCTTGGGGATATTTGTGTTACTACTTCAGTTTTTTGCAAGGAAGGCCCAAATATGCCTTACATAGAGAACTGTTCTTCTAAAAGTCATAAAAGTGGAAACACTCATCTCTAATATTCTACGCCATTCCAGCTACCTCTTCGACAAGACTCTGTTAAGTATTCTTCTTATTAGAGATATTGCTAAAGGAGTGTTCTGCATAGTAATTGGAGCATGACACCATACTCCTGACAGGAAAGAGTTCCTGAATATTCCAAGTAAGAACTGAAGACGTGTTTTCATGACGTGGCATATTTCAGAAATTTCCACCATTCAGTGATTCTGTATTTAACGGCCAAATACACCAATAAATGCTACTCATCACATTTATACCCAAGTCGTGCTGTGCATATATACATAGATCCGTCATGTAGCCTTTCCCACTTAGCAATTTCCTGGAACACTGCCCCTTGACATTAAATATTCTCCTGGAAGGATGGTTAAGACTTGCACGGTGCCCCTCACAGGAGTGTAAAGAGCAGTCCTTACTTTATGGGTAGAAATCCACAGCGAGCAAGTTGTGCTGTCCCCAGGGTTGCCGGTGGCTTTCTAAACCACGGCGTGCTGGTCCTCGAATGTCTGTAGTCAGTTTTCTTAAGGATTCTGCACAGTCTGATGTTTTTGGATTTCATCAAATTAATGTCACTAGGTATGCCTTATAATTGGGATAAAATACACTTTCAAATATTTTCTCCTCCAGCTTCTTTCTGATTAGGTATCACCTGTTCTCAACCGTATTTTCCCCTTTACTTCACTCACCTTCTTCCTTGTAAATGCCTGGTTATTCTCTGCCTTTGCTTTCTTAGTCACCACTTCTTCCCAGGAATGGGTTCCCTTGTTGGGGGGGCCCTCTTTTGTCAGCGTCTGGGCGCTTTGCTAATAAACACCCCAGGAAAGGGACAAACAGTTGAAGCTCTGTATTTCTATCGATAAAGAGTTTAGGATGAAGATTTTTGACCCAGTCCCAGTGCCCCTAATAGTGTCTGTCTTCCGACAGAACTGTCTCTCGGTGCCTGGACAAGGCCCCTGTTGGCCCTCTGCGTTCTTCCCAGCTACCCTGCTTTGTCTTCACCTGCATTCTAGCCAGACCTAACTCCTCCCTACTCCCCAGACACGCCTCAAACTCTCACCTTGCTCATGCTATTCCTCCTGTCTGGACATTTTCCTCCCCCTGCTCCCACCAAAAGCCTACCCACCTTCCAGCATCTTTTCTCCTGAGGAATGGAGGATGCCATTCTCCTGGTCCAACAAGAGGGGCTCCATGTTGCTTTGAGTGGACTGCTCCTATTGATGTATCTCGTATGACAATGTTTTATTTATGTCAATACCTGTCTCATTCACCTGCTACATGGCAAGCTCCTTAAGGTAAGAAGTGTTGCCCTGGCTGGTATGGCTCAATTGGTTGAGCGTTGCCCCATGCACTGAAAGGTCACCAGTTCAATTCCTGGGCAGAGCACATACCCAGGTTTCGGGTTTGATCCCCATTGGGGGTACATGCGGGAGGCAGCTGATTGATGTTTCTCTCTCACATCAATGTTTCTCTCTCTCTCAAATAAAAAAGAAAGTAAGATCCAAAATCATGTTAATTGTCTGAAATTATATTTTTAAAGAGCAAGGAGTATATCTCTCATATTTGACTCTCAAATGCCCTGAGCCCAGTTTCCTACACATAGAAGATGCTTGGTAACCACTGGCCCGTGAGAATTTTTTAACCTCTGATTTGGAACTATTGATTCTTTCCTGGTTAATGTATTTAACTTTTGTTCTTTTAATGATATTGCCAAATAAGTTTGGAAATTGTGGGTGGTTTATATAAAAGCATGCGGTGACATATCTTGGTTCTGTTTTTAAGCCATGCCCAGAGAGAGGTCAATTTCAAGCTGAGGTTTACTCACAGCTCATGCTCTTGCCTGTTGACTTTTTTCCAGACCAGTAACACAACTTGCCTTGGAGAGCCTTGAGCTGTGTGCCTTGGCTCTGATTTCCAGAGTCCTCCTCACCTTCATCAGTCTCATTGTTGTTCTTTTGTGTGTGTGAGCATGGGGACCTTGGCTTTGGAATAATGCTACATTGCAAGTCAAATTCTGCCTCAAAAGAACTTTTTTCCCACAATTTTCTGCATTTCTGAACAGGTTACAAAATGTCACAATTCAGTCGGGCCAATTATTAGATTTTCATTTAATGGGCAGTTTTAATGTTCTCAGAGAATCAGAATAGTAATAGCATTTTAAACGACTGCATTCCATTTAAAGACTCGCAACCAGCTCGTCTCTCTTTGAGCACACCTAGTTATATTTTTGGGTATCATTTAAATTCAGGCTCCCAATCCATAGGAAAATCAATGAATTAATGAATAGCCTCATTTTTCAAACTTTTCAAATATTTTATCCTAATTATAAGGCATATCTAGTGACATTAATTTGATGAAATCCCAAATCATCATATTGTGCAGAATAGCCCTTACCAAGGAATAATTTACAGGATTTTAAGTTTAACAAATGTACTGGTTTTTTTGGGACCAGATCATGGCTTTGCTTACTGTGAGAAAAACTTTCTACTGCTAAAGCTTGGGGGCCATGTCAGTGTAGGTCAAACTTTGTGCTTTTCTTTTCATAGTTGTGTTTGTTTAGCATGTTTTATTTAGCCTATTAAATGAAAAGCATTCCTACCACTAATCATAATCACCCCTGACATTTGTGTAGCAAATTCTTATGAGTAAATCACTCCCACATGTACTGTCCCCAGGCTTGGTGAGGTTCAGGGTCACTCCCAGCCACACAGTGAGGAAATGGCAAAGCCAGCAGTGGATCCAGAGCTGGCCAAATCCAAGACCAGTGGCCAGACACACGCGACTGGTGTGTGCTCGTGTGAACCGCCCTGAATCCTGTGAGAACAGGATGGAGAAGGAGATAGCACAGTAATGACTGTTTGAGTGACATGTCTTCTACTGTGCCATCCATGGCTCATGAACTGTCCCTCTAGGACAACAACAGAGAGTGAAATGCTTTCAACCATGAGGCTATAGTCTGAGTGAAACCCACAAAGTAGGCATCTCCTAGGTCCTTCATACCATCTGGTGGCCTCTGGGTGGTGGTTCTGAATTTTAAACCTTGTCCCTCTTTAGCCTCATCAGTTCTCCATCCATTCTCTAGCAGAAGACACCTGACACGTGCATAGTCTCAGGGAAGTAGAAATCACCTACAAACATGGTTTGATCGATCCTCACAGCCGCCCAGTAAGATAAGTCTAGAGTAGAGATCTCAAGTCCCTCACTGTTCCTTCAGTATTTAAGTGACCAAATGAATCATCAAACCTACATCTTCTGCTTTTTTGCCCATGATGTACTCCATCTCTTTCAGGTACATACTGCCTGAGGGTCTTCATTCTTCTCTTCCCCTCCCTTATCAGCCCAAACATTGTAGATGTCACATTACATTGGGCTAGCCAGACAATCACCCAATATCTACCCGGGCAAATCTCCTTTTATTAGACCAGTACTGAAGCAAGTTGGAGGCCTCACATGTTGGCAAAAGCTCATGGCCATGGAGTTACAAAAATCAGAGTCTTCCGGGGAAGTCTCATCTTCTTAATTATGTCTTTGCTGGACCCCAGTGGGACTCCATAACTATATGTGGACTAAATGGCATGATGGAGCTGCATGGTATAAATCATCATATCACACACATATATATGTAAATGATGCAAATCCAGCTGAATGTATAATCCAGAAGGGAAGGCGGAAAAGGAATAAATGGGAGGGGGGACTCAGGGGAGAGTCATTTCCCTTCCTCAAGAAGCTGTCGTTCGTGGGACATGTGCCTATTAAGGGAAGCACATCGGGATAGACTTGCCCACCCAGGTTTTCACTGGCACTTCACTTCCACCACTCCTTCTCCCAACATGGACCGATGTGCTTCTGTTGCTAATGGCGATTGGTGCAGGTTCAAGGGAATTTGATTACATAACACCTGAGGCTGGGCCCTGGTCCAGGGGGATGACCCTCCCTCCCTAGTTCCTGTCTCTGTCTGACCATTGTTCTGCCCTCACCAGCCCAACAGAGCATCAGTACACACAACAGTGCTAGATGTTACTTAACCCTATGCGGAATCTACAAGCCAGGGCTTTCCTCCTCAGTTTCAGAACTGAAGAACCTTGTGTCTGATTTCTTAATAACCAGGATTGCTGTTGTCATCTTTTAAAAAATATATATTATTTTTATTTATTTCAGAGAGGAAGGGAAAGGGAGACAGAGAGAGAAACATCAATGATGAGAGAGAATCATTGATTGGCTGGCTCCTGCGTGCCCCACACTGGGATCGAGCCCGCTGGTTCATAGGTTGACTCTAAACCACTGAGCCATGCCGGCCAGGCACTGTTGTCAACTTAACTGGCGTTTATTTTAAGAGTAAATGCTCAGTGCTATATGATCATTATCTCATTTTGTTTTATTTAACCCTCAGAGCAAACCCATAAGGGAAGCATCGTTTTCTCTTCCAGATGAGGAAACTGGGGCTTAGAAAAGTTCAGTAACTTGCTTCAAGTCCTACAACTGTCAGGTCTCAGCCAGGAGTGCAGCTTCTCACGTCCATCAGCCTTAAGAGCTCAGCTCCCCTTTTCTGAAACCTGATACCAGCTGGGTGCTCATCCCGCAGTCAGCTTCCAAGGAACATGAGTCACCATGTGGTCAAAGGGAAACATCTGCTTAATAACCAGACTGTGCTGCTATTAATGTGTTTCACTTACAATATCAATGATGTTTCCAGTCAGTCACTTAAGAATCAGGTTTATAAGAAAATATTTTAAGGAGCAAATTTACCAGGTGCTCTTGCTGTAAATGGGGAGAAATGCCACAGTGAACCTCAACAACTCTTGGACTTGTGCTAAGTTTGGCGTTTGAAATAATTTCCTTACAGCACATGGAGATTGCTCTCCAGGCCATAGGGGAAATGCCAGGAGGTGGCCTTTTGTGCTTTCCACGTCTTTTTGACACTCAGCCCCTGCCTTCCACTCTTGCTCTCCCCAGAACTCTGGGTCACCTTCTTGTGTTCTAACTCTCTCCACTGTAACCCATGTAGGCCAGTCTGTCCCAGAATTGCAATTCCCCAGTGAACACTTAATCTATGAGAGATAGTCATTTCTCTTACTGGGAAGGGAAATCGCCCTATGACTTTATCTTGGGACATAACTGAGTTTTTATGCGTGAGCATGGAAATGGGTAATATTATGGCATCTCTAGACCTTTACCTCTCTCGGACCAGCCCACTGTTTTCCGTGTCACATCGGATCTCTGCTCAAATACCCCCTGGCCACTCTGTGTCTTTCCCCTGCTTCATTTTCTCCAGAACACATGTCACTACCTGGAATTGTATAATATATTTGCTGGTGTACTGTCCTCTCCCTCTATCAAATGTAGCAGGAACTTTATTTTGCTTGCTTCTATAAAGCCAGCATCTGCAAGTTGGGTTGGCACATAGTAAGTGCTTAATAAACAATTTCTCAAATGAAAAGGTCAACCAATTGCTATGCCATGCCTCTTCTGAGCAGGACAGCCTTGACTTGAACAAATTTAAGGAAACATCCAAAACATGGTTTGACTGCTATCATTGCTTGTGATGAGGTGAATTTTTCTGGGTTTTTCTTGTTTTGTTTTGGTTGAAAGGTGAATTTCAAGTTCAGATACAGAAAACAGCTAAATAAATACTAGCTCAGGTGGTCCTCAGATGCGCTCAAGTTGGGAAAAGGGTATCTGAATGTCTGGAAAACACTGTGAGATCAGAAAACACTGCTCTAAGGAAATCCACCATCATGTGAGTAAAAAATTGTTGTGGTCTACACAATTCATCTTGAAATAATTATGATCCAATCTCACATGACATACATTGTGTGCATGGTTCTCTTAGAATTATCTTTGGCTTTGGGAGTTATAAGTACTGTGCATAAAATTAAAACCAAAACTTATCCACATTTGAATCCAAACATTTCCTCTTTTAAGGTATACCCATAACTATGAAGTCAAGGTTAAACCACAGGCTTATGTTTCTTTATAATTCTTTTTTTAATATTTGGGTCCAATGATACTTGGTAATTTGGCATGTAATAATAATGGGGTAGGCTCTAGCATATTCAAGGACAAATTGTACCATATTATTAAGTACTCCCTAATCTTACGAAAATGAAAAACCACAAATTGCTGAATTTTAAAATCTCCTATATCCACCAGCAAAAGAAAAGATAGTACTAATGACTAATTTAAATACTAAAAAAAGCTGGGGGTTTTTAAGTAAGCCAAATTAGCCTGTCTATTATTATGATTGTTTTTAAAATCAGAGAGTTTTATGGGGGAAAATGTGTTTTTGTGGTGCCACGCTTAGGGATCTTCTTTATTAAAACCTTTGTAACCAAAGTTATAAAATGAAAGTAGTTTCTTTTGGAAGGTTCTTAGTTGAGAAGATAGGGCAGGTGAATGGACAAGGGCACAATAAATAATAGGAGTGGGACCCTCTTGTTAATAAAAGTATTATTTCCCATATGTTAAGAAAAAAAGGCCTCCTATTCTCCCTCTAGACCTGTCATCAGTGAGCCTGTGTGCTTCCTTTCCCTGCCAGATATTTGTTCCTGGCTAGAAAACGTTTTATGGTATTTTTTTGACGACACACACCTGCTGGGTAGATGAAAAGCAACTGCTCCTGAGGATGACCTACTTCAAGGGCACAGGAAGCTTCTGAGAACTTTGGCAGATTCTCCTCAAATCATTTGAATGCATCTTGATATCAACTGTTGAACATATCTAAGACTGGTGCCTTGGCAGACTCACTGGAGGCAAGGTTGCTAACCCCAGGGAAGAGAATTCAGGGTCAGTGATGACTCTGTAAAAGTCCTGAGACAGGGAGACTCAATGCTCTACCCAACGTGCCCTGAGCATATGAAGTGCTGTTCTCAGCACTCGGGGTGGGGATGGTCCCTGGAGCCCCCCACATGGAGTGGACCATCTGGAGAGGGTCCAAGGTGAAGAGATGGGCCGTGAAAGCAACTCTGATGAAATATTCTCCTGGGAGTTTACAGGACAGAGAAATTTCTAGTTGAGGTCAGGGAGGAGCTCCGTATGTTTGAAGTGCATGGAGACAAGTGTCACCAAATTCATCCTTTGAAGCCAACTTCTATTTGCGTGTTCATTTCCACAAACATTTATTGAGGACCAGCTTAGGACAAGGCAGTTCTTTAGGTAACAAAAGTATAAATATAAATAACTTGTATCTTTTTATCAATGTACACAGTCTACTGAGAAAACATACCTAGTCAAGGATTTGATTATAAACTTAAATATAGCAGTAGATGCACACATGAGGTCCTTAGTGCTGGTGGGCTTCCTGGAGTTGGTGATGACTGGCCCAAGTTCTGGAGATTAAGTATGAATTGGCCAAAGCAGAGAAAACAGGACCTGGAAGCGTTAAAGTATGTTGTGCTCAGGCACTCTAAGCTATTCCGTTTTACTGAATGGCAAAAAAAAAAAAGTGAGGCAGGAACCAGTAGTTGTGCCAGTGTGTGCCTTAGTGGTGGTGTATCTTCCTCACCATCTCATGGACCCCTCACCAGTGCTGCCAGTGACACCCCAAGTGTGTAGTTGGAATGAGAAAACTGTGCATGCTCTGTAAATGCTTCACAGAAAGTTCCCTCATACCCCTTGCTGCCCTAAGCTCCTCTGTCTGGAAAATCGAGAGATTCCACGGAGGGCACATTGACCCACTGCTGAGAAAGTAAGGGCTCTGAACCATGGCTGAGTTGGGCATTACTTGGTGGTTTACAAGGAGTCTTTCTCTATCACCTTTATCTGCATATCTAGAGGTCATGGTCCCAAAGACTTGGCTCCAAATGATATGTGCCCTCTGTATTATTTAAGATGCGTGTCCTCCCAGGTCTTCTTTCCTCCTCTTTTTGTTATCTATTGCTGTATAACTAATTCACCCCAAAATGTAGTAGCTTAGGACAACAGTCACGATCTCTCACATGTCTGTGGGCTGGAAATTGAGGAGCACCTTGGCTGGGTGTCTGGCTCAGGGTCTCTGGTGACGTTGCCTTCAGGTAGAATCTGGAGCTAAAAGAGCTAGGGAGAGCCAGGATCTGGGAGTAGGTAGGGACTGGCTGGGCATCTCTTCTTTTGCCTCTAGGATTTTCTGTGTAGTCCAGCTGCATGAACTATTTGAGCTTCCTTACAGCATAGTGGCCTGGGGCCCCAAAGATGAGTTCCAAGAGCAAGATTGGCAGAAGCTACATGTCCTTTGCTAACCTAGCCTAGGAAGTCACAGAGTGTCAGTTCTGCTGCATTCTGTTCATCAAGACAGCCCACCCAGTTTCAGTAGGATGGGACGCAGACTCTACCTCTTGACTCAGAAGTGGCAAAGTTGTAGAAAACCAGTAGGATGGGAAACATGGCCAATTTTGAAAAAATGCAACGTGCCACACACCCTTCTAGAGCATTTTCTTGTACATAACCCTTTAAGTTATCTAAATATTAATTCACTCATTATGGCGTTGCTTGCAGTTTTTCATGCCCCCTTCCCACACCAAAATCCAACCTTCAGTGCACACATGCAAACCAAAATACTTCCACTGTCTGAATGAAGGTCAGTTAGTCATCCCTATGTGCAGTGTTCCCCTCAAGATGACACTCTGTAAGCATACTCCTGTTGCCCCATCTTAAAGGAAGTTATACTTTGATCAGGCATTGTCAAAGCCAAGCATGGCTGATATCATCCACTGAGAGGACCCTTCTTATCTAGCCACAGAAATCTGGAAACACCGAAGTGAGTGACTTCAAATCTCTCCTTTCATTTGCCATGCAGTTGAGGGTGCTCCCATAACAAGGTTGGTTAGTGGCATTTTGCGACAGGGTGCGGGGGCCCGGGGGGAGTTCTGGATGTTTCAGGAAGTGAAAAAAATAATAATAATAAGGCAAAGAAAGACCCAGACTTTGGGCTCAAGGAACCTTGAACAAGGAAGCATTAGTTTGTTCTCAGCAAAAAATCTGAAGTGAAGTTAAGTGATAGATGTAAATTTTACATTTTTAAATAAGTACTATTACAATTGTGCTATCTTTTAATGAGGACTTTAAGTCCAGTTTGTTTGTTTTTTACACATATACAGTGAACAGAAGTTGAGTTCTTCAAATTATCTTCTGTTAAAAATATATGATATATAAGCACTGAATTGGAGGGGTTTTTTGCCCCTGGGTAACCCAGGAAAGAATACAGCTCTATTTTACCATCCCTTGCAGTTGAAGAGTTATCCAAGCAAATAATGTTAACCAAGGTGTGGAATGCACCATTAATAGTAAAGCTACCCTTTTTATAAAGCTAAGCAATCAGGAATAATGCTGAATATAAGAAGATAGTCATTATTTACTCTATCTGGCATTGTTAGTACTAATAATGCATTTCAACACAGTGGAATTGCTAGATAATGCTTTTGTGGCTTTTATGCAGGTTATTGTTATTTAAATGAACAGTCGACTGCACTGTAATGAAGAAATGCATGCTCTTTCCAACTCACTTATCAACCAGGATTCTAGGGAAATGAGAATTTGTGTCTGCCTTCATTCTCAGAGCAAACCGGAGGTCACTGTTTTCAATATGAACCTTTTTGTAGCTTTTCAACAGGGAATAATTAGGAGCTGCGGCGTCTGAAATTACTTGTATTCACCGTAGAGAAGGGGAGACTTTTATCTTCCCCGATGAAATAGCATTTTCTCACTCAAACTTTGCCATTCTTTTTTTAAATGGCATTTTACACCACTGAGTGAATCCTAGGTAGTCAAATAAAAGAAATATATTTCATGTGCCTCAATAGCCTTGTTTATTCCGTTTTACTTACTTAAATTTTAGCCCCTCCTTGAAAAATGATCCAAATGCAAAGATCGTCTTAAAGCAGTTGAACATATGAAGCAATTGTCCGCACAAAGCCTTATGACACAAACACCCATGTTTTTTGCACTTTGATTTAAATTGAATTGATTCTTACTCATTATAATGTAATGATTATGTGCTTCTGTTGAGTTTTTAGCAGCTTTATTGAGATATAATTCACATATTATACGATTCGCCCATTTCGAGTGTACAACTTTATGACTTTTAGGATATTCACTGACTTGTGCAAACATCACCACAACCAATTTTAAAACATTTCATCACCCCAAAAAGAAATCTGGTAACCATTAGCAGTCACTCCCCATTTCCCACACCCCCTGACAACCACTAATCTACTTTCTGTCTCTATGGATTTGCCTATGCTGGACATTTCATATAAGTGAAATCATACAGTATGTGGTCTTTTGTGTCTGGCTTCTCTCACTTAATGTTTTCAAGGTTCATCTACGTTGTAGCATGTATCAGTACCTCATATCTTTGTATTGCCAACTAATATTCCATTGTGTGGACAAACAGATTTTATTTATTCATTAATCAACTGATGGACAGTTGAGTTGTTTCTACTCATTGGCTGTTATAAATAATGCTGCTATGAACATTCAGATACAAGTTTTCATGTGGACATATGTTTTCATTTCTCCTGGCTGTGTACCAAGAGTAGAGTCGCTGGATCATATGGTAACTCTATGTTTAACCTTTGAAGAACTCCAAAAGTATTTGAAGAACTTTTCTAACATGAATAGACTGTTTTCTATTCCTACCAGTAACGTACAAGTGTTCCAGTTCTTCATATCCTCACCAACACTTGTTATTGTCTAGCTTTTATATTGCAGTTACCCCAGTGGGTGTGAGGAACTATCTCATTGCAGTTTTGATTTGCATTTCTCCTCTGGCTAAGATGTTGCATGCTTTTGATTTGCGTCCCCCCCCCCCTCCCCCCCCCCCGCCCCGGTGGCTAAGATGTTGAGCATATTTTTATGTGCTTATTGGTCATTTGTATTTCTTCTGTGGGTAAATGTCTGTTTCTGTTACTTCGTCTCAGGAATGTGGCTAACAGAACTAAGTTGGAAACAAATATATCTTCCAAAAGTAAATAATTTTCAAACAAACTTACCAACCGAAGATGTTTTCACAGTAGTACCATTTCTGGATTATGGAATAATTGAATTGCTCTCAGGAATCAATTTACTTCTGAAACTTATTTTCAGTTTGATTAGCAACATGGATATTGGGGTCCCTGGAAAATGGCTTAAAGATCAGTTTGTAAATTAACTCATTTTACAAATTAGGAAAGCAAGAGCCTAGGAGGTGAAATATGTAGGTTCTACAGAGAGTTAATGAAGAAGTTGGAATTCTACCCAGGTGTGATCCAGATAACTGAGCATCTCTGTTTCCTTTTGAGAGAATATAATGCTCTTTTCAAAAGGGTTCTCACTGATTAATTTTTTAAGTAATGGTCAAATGCTCTGAAACTAGAATCCACAACATTTATTGTTGGGTCCTTAATAATTATTATTCTCACATTTTGTGTGTGGGCAAACAGGTTGGCTAACTTCTTCAATGGCACCTACACAGTGAAGAGAAGATTCTAACCCAGACCTTCTGATTCTAGGTCCATAGTTTTATTTGCTCTGGCCTGTCAGATGACTCAAACCTAGCACCAGCACATTGCTACCCGTGCCATCTTGCTAGACTAAATCTGATCACGAAATCACTGTTACAGGTATCCAAGAGATGGATTCCTGGGGCACTCATTTACCACCACTAATAAAGTTATTTAGCAAAACTATATACCTAACTTTGGAAACAGAATATAAATTTCAATTGACAGAAGAATTGCTTTAGTATAAAAATGTAGTACCTTAAAGTACCTACTGATATAATAACATATTTGTAGAATCCTTTTTCATTACAAAGCATTTGATTTATACTTTTGATGTTTACAGTTACGCAAGACCAGTGTTTCATCGTCTTTGTTTTTATACGCACGATGACACCAGGGCCTAAAGGGCTTTCATTGCTACAAAGTCCCAGGCAGAGCCAGATTTCACACCCAAGTCTCTTGGCTCCTGTGTTCCGTCCAGTGCACCATGCTCCGCCTTAATGATGTGCTGAAGGACAATCATTTGAAAGAGGAGGAGACTGTGCCATTATTCTAGACAACAACAGAGCTGTGAACAAGCACAAGTTATAGGGAGGCAATTTTGAGCCCATATAAAGAAGACTTGATCCGCCCAACAATGAAATGTGTTGTCTTATGAAGGAGTGAGGTCTCTTGTCATTCAACTCTTCAAGTGAGGGCTGGGTGACCATCTGGGAGGGTAATCTAGGAGGGATTGCTGCACTGGGGTGTGTGTGGGTGTGGGTGTGGGTGCCAGCCTAGAGAAATTAGATGGCCTTCAAGATCCCTTTCAACTAGGATTATGGATCTTTGTTCTTGGTAAAGAGAGGGAGTGCTGGCTTAAAGGTCCTCTTATTGAAGAAAGAGACCTTGGCTCTCATAAACTCTCATCCTGCACAGCCAAAGGTGCAGGGCTTTCTGTTTAACAGAGAGTAAACAGGGTTTTCTGTTTAACAGGGTTTTCTGTTTATTAACTTGAATTACTGGTTTCCAAATGGTTTTAGCAGCAATTCCCTTCCATGTTTACAGATACTCTGTACAGCAAGGTCCATATTCAACTGTTTGATTGTGAGCCTTAAATACTCCATCGTCCTTTGTGTCCAAGATGAGAAAGTATGCAGCAGTTACAAATCTGGGTTTTATTTTTACAAAGCACTTCAGAAGCATGTTGGTCAACTTCAGCCAGTGGGTCTCAGCTCTGGTTGCACGTGAGAATCACCTCGGAGGTATTTTAAAAATACAGATGACCAGCCCTGGCTGATGTGGCTCAGTTGGTTAAGCATCAATTCCAGGCACTGAAAGGTAACTGGTTCATTTCCCAATCAGGACACATACCCCGGGCTGTGGGTTTGATCCCTGGTTGCGGTGCATGTGGGAGGCAACTAATTGATGTTTCTCTCTCACACACACACTCCTTCTCCCTTTTCCTCTCTCTCTCCCTCTCCCTCTGTCTCTATCTAAAATCAATTTTAAAAAATACAGGTGACCAGCCACACCCCAGACCAAAGGAATCCAAATCTCTGGGGTGGGCTCCCAGCATCAGTATTTTATTTATTCTTTTTTTAAAATATATTTTTATTGATTTCAGAGAGGAAGGGAGAGGGAGAGAGAGATAGAAACATCTGTGATGAGAGAGAATCATTGACCAACTGCCTCCCACATGCCCCACACTAGGGATTGAGCCCACAACTCGGGCATATGCCCTGACCATGAATCTAACCGTGACAGTGACACTCAACCACAGAGCCACACTGGCTGGGCAGCTAGGCATAGTTTTGATTTAGTTTTTCAACTGATGAAGAAATAATTTGAGGTAGTTCTAGTAACTGAGGGGATAGCAGCAAGAGTCCCCGACTCTGGGGTTTAGAACAAGTGTGGATATTACAGGTTCTTTATCATACAATTTCCGTCAAGAGCCTCCACCACGGTTGTGGGAATTGGTGGACTGTCCCTAGGAGGAGCTCAAAGGATTGTAAGCTGAATAACATCATTGTCTCAAGAACTTATATGAGAAACTGGTTCCACCCCTTTTTCTGCTACATGCATTTTGCTGCTCACCATGCAGACACTGCATATCTTTACATCCCACACAGCCCCACGTTAATAGTTGTTTGCTAGTTGTGGTCATTTAATTGGAAAAAGCTGGCATAAGATATTGCAGGTCCCAATGGGTCGTTTTTGTATCAAGCATGGTGTTATTGCCTTTGACCAAACTCCTTCCAAGTCCAAATTACTCACAGTTCTTTAAATGCATTAATAACATGTCAGAGGATAGACAGAGGGTGGAAGAAAAGATGTGTGTGGCCTTTAAATATGCCAGTCACCTAAGTTCTGAGGGTTTCTCGCCATGGCATATTGCCAGCAGCGTGTTACAGAATTCCAGATGGCATGGAGCTGTTGGTACTTGGTTTGGATTTGCTCTGGGAATGAGGTTAAAGAGGATGCTAGACAACAATAGGATCCTCTCCCTTTCCTCTCCAGGGTAGATCCTGGAAAGCCTCCGTCCCCTCCCACCAATCAGAAAACTGCCCCAACCTCTATGAGGGATTGTGGGGTCGGCACAGTCACGTTCTCCACCCTTCCCCAAGTTACCAGGCACCTAGTGACCCCATACTATGGAGGCCAGTGAGAAAACTCCCTCCCGTGACCTGGGTTTGTCCTCCCACAGACCCCAGGGTCAGGGCAATTGTGGGTATGAAGTCAAAGACTCAAGTAGATAAGGGTTGTGTTTTTCATTAGCTTGCCTGTCTTACATGACTTTGTTTTGTGTGAGTTTCTCTTTGAGAAAAGATTATTACAGAAATTTACACACATACAGACACACACGTGTGAACCCACATGTCCCATTATCCAGCTTTAAGAGTTACCAATATTTAGCCATTCTTGTTTTCTTCCCCCTCCCTTTTTCTTTTCTGTTTTGCTAGGTATGTTAAAGCAAACCCCAGATATTTGATTTTACCTGTAACTATTGCAGCATGTAGCTCTAGCACACTCAGCATAGCCTTTAAAAACCTAACCACAGTACCTTTATGACGCCTCACAAGTTTAATAATGATCGCTTACCCTGTTCAGGTCCAGTTTTCCCTAATTGTCTCACAAATGCTCACCAACAGTTGGGCATTTTAAATCAGGATCTAAGCAAGCTGTACCTACAGCGTTTGGCTGACCCGACCTTAAGCATCTTTTACGCTATTACAGTCCCTCTTCCTGTTTTTATTATATTTGTTTGTTGAAGAAACCAGATCATTGTCCTGTAGAAATGTTCATGTTATGTATTTGGCCAATGGCATCTTCATTGCACAGTTTAACATGTTTCTCTCCCCCCATACTTCCCGTAAATTAGTCGTTAGTTCTAAAAGCTTAATGAAATTCAGGTTCAGTTGTATCACATCAGGAGGCATAACAACTTTTATTGATGTCAAGATTGATCAGTGGACCTCCCAATCCATCCATTATGAAGTTTTCTCTCTACCTGTTAACCTGATAGTTTTAGTAACCATTGATAACCACTGTCTATACCCATTAAAGGTTGCAAAATGATGATTTTTGATTCCACCATTCTTCTTGCATTTATTAGCTATTATTGTATATGGGACTTACCAACTATTTGGTTACTCTGAAATACAGTTTATATAAGAGAAGCAGCATAAATACCACTTTGCATTTTTAAATCAATTTTCAGAATATTGAATTGCACCAGCAACCTCCAGAAGTCAGCAATGGGGCTAGTTTGCTTGTTGTTGAATATTTTTAGAAGCACTTGGGTTTTTATCTATATCACATGCATCAGCCCATTGTGGTCATTACTCTTTGATGCTCAACTATCTCATCTTTGATCAGTGGGAGCCCCTTCTAGTTGCCTCTGGTCACCCCTAGTCTTTTCTGGCAGGATACGATACCCCAGGCTCCTAAACCTGGAATCAGCTATTTCTACGAGGAATTCCAGTTTCTTTCTATGTCTGTAAAGACCACAGTCTGGACGCTAGGGGTAGCTTCCCTCTTAAATGGTTATGTTTGTGTCGGAATGGTAACCTCATCTTCCCAGTATCTCATCAGTCCTCCTATTTATGGGCAGCTGGTTCCACCTGTATACTCCCTCCCCAGGCAGGCTTATCACAGCCAGTGCTAACTTCTCCTCCATCCACAGCCTACCTCCTCTCAACCTTTTCATGTTCCCCTTCTTAGTCAATGTCCTCACGCATCTCGGGGCTCCTAAGGCACCACTGTGGGAAACGCTTCATAATGTTGAAGAAAAGTGAGACTCTGCCCTGGCAGGGTGGCTCAGTTAGTTGGAGCATCATCCCATACACCAAAAGGCTACAGGTTCAATTCCCAGTCAGGGCACATACTTAGGTTGCGGGTTCAATCCCTAGTTGGGGTATGTACGAGAGACAACCAATCAATGTCTCCCTCTCTCTCTCCTCTCCTCTCCTCTCCTCTCCTCTCCTCTCCTCTCCTCTCTCTCTCTCCTCTCCTTTCTCTCTCTCTCTCTCTCCCCCTCTCTCTCTCTCTAACATCAATGGGATCATGTCTTTTGGTGAGGATTAAAAAGAAAAGAACAGTAAGACTCTTTTTTGCATATGCTGTTTCTTTTTTATTTCTTAAAAAATGTTAACCTCCTGGTGCAATACGAGCTCTAGGTAAACGGATCTAGTCTCCTTCTTAACTCAAACAACAGTGCTTTGAAACACCATGGAAATGGTCGGCCCAACCACAGAGTTAGGGGGTCTTCATAAAACCAGCGGTGCCCTTAGGAGTATGTGCTTTCCTGGGAAGCATGGGTGGTTACATGTTGAAAGTTTTAACTGGAGTTTCTGGGTAATGAAAAAGTATTGAGGAGTTAGTTCATCTTGACCATTGGTAGGCCACATACCCAGTTGAACACCAGATGAAAGCTATGGACCTTCTCTTTAGAAATATGCACATAAAATTTTATAGACGATTTCATTGGCTTCAAGGGCCTCAAACTATCTTGGCGTTGACTTGGTTTTTACAAACCAGGTCCTGATTTGCACTGGCTTGTTGGTGACAGCAGGATTTGGAGGTGGGGTAGGAGGCTGGACAAGAAGGCACAGAGCTGGAACCAGGATGCCACCTTGAAATTGCTCCACTGTCCATTATCTATTTTTTGGTCTAGAACTACTGCTGGTGCCAGTCCATGAACTGTTCTCTGTTATTCCATGACATGATAAGTGTAGAAACTGAGAGTGAGCATCTGAAAACATTGATAGCAATTTGACATTGCTGTGACATCCAAGCACATGGTCAGTGGACTTGTCTCATGAAACAGGGCATGAATCATTTTGGGTGATGTTGAGTCCACATGGTGAGTTGCATGTGGCCCAAACTGCGTGCTTGTCATGTGACTATAACCCCTTAACAGTGCTCACCGGGTCGGAAATTAAACACCAAAGTGAAAATCGGTCCTTCATCTCAGCTAGTCCAACAACCAAGAGCGGTGACACCCAGAATGCCTTCACCCAACCTACTATTGCGTTGTTTTAGCCTATCTTCCTCCATGCCTCCCTCTGTAAAGCTCACCCGGAATCAGACACATAGTAGGCATGCAGGGAGTCTTTGCTGGAGGAGACAGAGCAGAGCAAAATCACTCACCAAGAGAGAAGCCGCATTCTTTCCCTAATGCTACTCTGCAGAAAAGAACTTGTGGGAATTCCTAAGAAGTTGAAGTTGCTTACAGGAAGAAGGTATGATAGGAAATGAATTATCACAGTCATTATTCACTGGATAGTCTCACAGGACATGAAGTAAGTAGAGTGACATGGAGTAGCTGGTCCCCACTGTGGAAGCTGTGAAGCTTTCGGGGTGGTTTGTATTTCAGAGTCCACACTGCGTGGATTCACAAGTCAGAGTAACAAATGTGGTCCGTTTTCACGGCACCATGGTCTCAAGTATAATACTAAAGTGGGAAGAAAATAATTTACTTAATCTTCAGAGTAAGATTTTATCAGTGAAAGGAGGAAAATGGAGTTTTTCTCTTCCTGTCATATCTTGCTGCTTTCCCTGAGAACTCAGGATTAGTAAAAGCCACTCTTTGAAGGAATCCAAAATCTTGTCTTTAAAAACTGGGTTTGCGAAAAGTCACCTTTAGTTCTCAAGACTCCTGGCAGCTGGAGGACCTACCGGCCTGAGGAGGACCCTCCCCTCCCGCACACCACCCCTAGTAGTCCATTCCACACTCCCAGCATGCCTTGGTCCACTCTGCAGCCACCCTGACACTGTGCAGCACAGCTGTGACACAAATGGGCTGCTGAGGAAATGGTGTGAACCCAAAGCCACCAGCTGTCGTACTTACCAGAGAGAGGGATTTCACCTGAGGACGGCTCAGATTCTCTGCAGCCAGTTCCTGCTTAGAGACAGACCCTTCCTTCCTTCCTTCTTTCCTTCCTTCCTTCCTTCCTTCCTTCCTTCCTTCCTTCCTTCCTTCCTTCCTTTTTTTCTCTTTCCTCTTCTCTCTCTCTCTTTCTCTTTCTCTCTCTCTCTTTCCTTCCTTCTTTCCTTCCTTTCTTCCTTCCTTCCTTCCTTCCTTCCTTCCTTCCTTCCTTCCTTCCTGCCTGCCTGCCTGCCTGCCTGCTTTATGTCTTTACCAGAGGCCCAGTGCATGGATTCATGCACCAGTGGGGTCCCTTGGCATGGCCTGTGGGGATCCAGCTGAAACCGGCAGTCCATCATCCCCAGAGGGATGTAGTAGTGCACAAAACAGCAGGCGGCCAGGGAGGAGCCTGAGCCTGGGCCTGGCACCGCGCCACTCCCACTGTGCCTGCTGCCTCTGCTGCTCAGTAGGTAGGCTCACTGCCGCTCCACTGCACAGTCTCCACACGCCCATCCTAGGGCGATACCGACACACCCATGACCAAGAAGCTGCTGTGGGCTCATGCCCAGTCAGTCCTGATGCTGGTCCCGATCCTGGTTCTGGTCCGGATGGGGGAGGGGCGTGCAGGGGGAGTGTCCGTGGGAGAAGCTCATGCTGCCACACCTGTGCTCACCAGCCAAGAGCCCGGAATCTGGCGCCTGTAGGTCAGCTGAGTGGCGCTCCCCCTGTGGGAGTGCACTGACCTCCAGGGGGCAGCTCCTGCGTTGAGCATCTGCTCCCTGGTGGTCAGTGCACGTCATAGCGACCAGTCCAACAGTTGCTTAGGCTTTTATATATATAGATTTATTTCATTCATTTTTGAGGTATAATTGACATATAACATTATATTAGTTTCAGGTGAACAGCATAATGATTTGGCATTTGTATACACTGCAAAATGATCGCCACAATAAGTCTTGTTACCATATGTCATCATATAAAGTTACAGTTTTTTCGAGAACTTTTAGGGTTTGCTCTCTGAGAACCTTTAAGCATGCACTGCAATATTTCTGACTGTAGTCAACATGCTGTACATTACATCCCCATGACTTATTTGTTTTATAATTGGAAGTTTGTAACTCTATCCATTTCACACACCCGCAATCCCTACTTCCCTCTGGCAGCCACAATTCTGTTTTGTTTTATTTGTTTGTTTGTTTTATTATTTAGATTCCACATATAAGTAAAATCAGACAGTATCTGTCTCTCTGTCTTATTTCACTCAGCATAATACCCTCCAGGTCCACCTGTCTTATTGCAGATGGCAAGATTTCATTCTTTTTTGTGACTGAGTAATACTCCATTGTATATATGAACCACATCATCTTTGTCCATTCCTCCATCCATGGACATTTAGGTTGTTTCCATATCTTGGCTATTATAAATAATGCTACAATGAACATAGGCATGCATATATCTGTCCGGATCTGTGTTTTCATATTCTGTGGATAAATACCTAATAGTGGAATTGCTGGATCATATGGTAGTTCTATATTTAATTTTTTTAGGAACTTCCATACTGTTTTCCATAGTGGCTGCACCAATTTACATTCCCACCAACAGTGCACGGGGTTCCCTTTTCTCCACATCCTCCCCAACACTTGTTTCTTATATTTCTGATAACAGCCATTCTAATAGATGTGAGGTGATATCCCATTGTGGTTTTGGTTGGCACTTGCCTGATGATTGGTGATGCTGAACATTATTTTTCTTTTTTTTTTAATCAACTAGAATCAGAAATACTATCTGCTACTAGTAATGGAAGAAAAATTGAGCCTGTCCCAGCTGAAATCAGCAGGAGGTGCTATTATGCGTGTTGCCGAGTAACAACTGGCTTATGTTTATCAACAGCTATTAAGTGAACTAGAAATTTCTGGAAGTAATTTTGCTTTTCAACATCCCAAATGCCATAGACTGCTTGCTTTATCTCATGAAAAGAAAGACAAAAATATATTGTCCTACTTACTATCATGCACAGGTTACTTAGAGGATAAAGGAGCTTGTCCACTGGATGTGGGCCCAGAAAATGCACGGTCACGGAAGTCTGATATGACCTTTCTCTCCACAAAAAGAGATAACCCCAGGTGTCACTGCCACATTTTTTTAAAACACATACATCACAAAGGGCTCAACTTAATGACTATTTTTAAGTACAAATTTATTTCCTGAAATGGAAGAAATAGAATTACGCCATGTATATATAAAGAGGGGGACAATTTAGGGTAATGGAAGCTTTGGTTATTCCCAGTTCTCTCCAACAACATCTACCAGTAAACGTTCCATGTGCCAATGCCCTGACTCCTATGGGAGTTTTATGGTTATTAACAGTAACATGATTATGATCATCATTTGCTGAGCACTTCTAGGTACCAGGCATGGGCTAAGCACTTATGTTAGTGGGTTTTTTAACACTTTCACAATAAACCTAAGGGTTAAGTGTTTTTATTATTCCACTTTATAAGTACGGGAACAACTTACTCAGATCATGTCCCTCAGAAGTGGCCAAGCTGCTCCGGAAACTAGGTCTGTCTTACGTCTCAACCTTAACAATCATGCTGGCCTTTAGGAGTTTATTCATTGGTTTGGTTTGTTTTTTTTTTCCTAAAAAATTTAAAAAGATACTCCTTTGCTCGTTGACTAAAAAGGTTCCAAACCAGTTCTGATCCAAGAACTCCCATCAGCCACCAGGAGGAATGGAACCTGGCCACAGCACTGTCATTGAAAGGTAATAATTAATTAAAAAGGTGTCACTTAAAGAAGCCAGCGGCACAAAGCATTGTTTTTCTCTTGGATTAACTCTTCTAACACTCTTTCAATAATATGGTGATATCAGCAGAGACCAGAAAGAATGCAAACAGACTTGAACAGTTGCAACCTCTGGGAAGAAAAGTTTGAAAATAAAGCTGTCTCATAGCCTTAAACAACTACTTGCACTTTTTCTATTATAATAATTGTGATAATTACCACTTATTATGGCCCTTTCTTGTGCCAACCAATGTGCTTACCTGGAATTATCAACAATCCCAAAGATAGGAATTTTTGCCTGGTTTTGCAGTTGAAGAAACCAAGTCTCCCTGAGGTGAAGAAGGTTGGATCTCTGTGTCTCAGGAAGTCTTCCCCTCCATGTCATTGAGCATATTCACAATACACAACAGAAGACACAGGAAAAAACAGCACAGACTGATGGTCATTTCCAAGGGATCTATACAAAAATACCCTCTAACACAAGCATGTCAGACTCAAAGGCTAACACGGGCCAAATAAATGCCGCGAGTTTGACATGCTTGCTCTAACAGGTCACAAGCAATGGGAGAAGAGCATCCCCTACAGTGGTACTTCATCATTCAAAGAAACAAGCAGCAATTAAAATACAGCCACGTCTATACTCCTTTTGAAAATGGGCTGATGGTGGACACCTTTGGTGTAACCTATGAAATGCTCTATACAAAGGCTTAGAAAGGGGACTGTGCCTTCTCAGGGCTGCAGTGGTACTGCCAAGAGTCATGTCTGGGTGTCATTCTGGAAAGTTCCTTCAACCTTCTTTGTGGGGAGCTAACCTGATACTCCCCCAGAAAGTTCCAGGATCAAGGACTGGATTTGGACATACTGACCTCAAGTCCAGGAGGTCCAACATCAGAACCTCTCTCCCCAGCAGCATCACCGAAGATGCATCATTTAACTTCTCTGGACCTGGGTCTCATTGACCATAAAAACAAACAACAGCCCAGCCAGTATGGTTCAGTGGTTAAGCATCAACTTATGAACCAGGAGGTCACAGTTCGATTCCCAGTCAGGGCAGATGCCCGGATTGCAGGCTCAATACCCAGTGTGGGTGTGCAGGAGGCAGCTGATCGATGATTCTCTCTCATCATTGATGTTTTTATCTCTCGCTCCCTCTCCCTTCCTCTCTGAAATCAATAAAAATATCTTTAAAACAACAACATATTATTCACCAATATGACATGAAAATAACGTTAGTAGCTAGTACAGACCACACAGAGCTCCTTAGAAAAATGCATGAACTATCTGGGTCATCTTAAAAGTGGAAGTGAGCGTATTAAAGGGGAGAGATTACAAGCAACCAGTAATCCATTGGTTTCCTCCATCATGTGACCCTCATTTCTCTGCATCCTTAAAGACTCCTGGAACTTGAGTTTTCCATTTTCGCTGGTGAGAATGTGTCTCTTGAAGTTTA
This sequence comes from Eptesicus fuscus, assembly GCF_027574615.1. Lineage (NCBI taxonomy): Eukaryota > Metazoa > Chordata > Mammalia > Chiroptera > Vespertilionidae > Eptesicus > Eptesicus fuscus. Next base: position 51,018,270 of record NC_072489.1, read on the forward strand.
TTAATAATTCCTGTCCTCAGCACTCCTTTCTAGAGCAGAGAGAGGACCTGCCAATGGATAGTCACTTTGTGGTTGAACCTGTCAGTCCAAAAGAGCAAGTGTAAGAGGTGCCTTTAAATGAATTTAGAGTGAGAGTGGTGCGGAGCCAGCGTGCCCAGTGTCACTCCGGCCAGCTCACCGACACATGGAGCCCTTTGACAGGTGTCCTGTTGACGCTGTCAGTTCATTTCTTATCAGTCTCTGAGACTCAGCATTTCTCTTTCCTACTTATTGCAACTTGTACATTTAGGATTTTTTTTAAACTTTCCCCCTTTATTCCCTTTCATTTTTCTTCTTCATTTCCTTGCTTCTTTTATCCTCTCCTCTATTCTCTCCTCCCCTTTCCATGTTTCTTCTCAGTGTTTTACTCAACCATCGTGTCAATAAGACTAGTAAGTTACTGTGAAAAGACCAATTCCAACAGCAAAAATGGTGGTACAGTCAGCTGGGAAAACAAACTTAAGTCATCAGAGACTTGAGAAGAGATGTAGAATGATGGGATTTGCTGAGAGATAAACCTTACAATGAAAATTCTGCTATAAAAACGAACATTTTTTATTTTTTTCCTATGATATAGTCTGAATAATTTATACCTAATGGCAAGAAATTACATATAATTAGTCTGGGTAATGTATAATTTTCATTTGATTATATATATTAAAGTGATTAAGGAACTTCAGTTTTTCACTAGTAAATATCTGCCTTCTTTGTTTCATTCTGGGTCTGTAATGACTGTTTGTATCCAGGGTAGGGCTCGTTCAGAAATGAAGGAGCGAAAGTTGGAATGCTTTACCCAAGTTCAATTGACTGATGCCTGTGAATCTGGAAGATAGCACAGAGTGAGCTACCTGGGAGGGGGAAGACAGAAGGGAGATGTACATCCAGTCTAAAACCATCATGTAATTTTGTATGACTCTCAACGAGAAAGTTCAGTAAAATAGTGTAGATGGAAAGCCATGTTTAAAGGAACGTTATTCAGGAAAGTCTATGGCATCACTGTTTTTAATGTTGCATAAAATAAAATGAAATTTGGGACACTTCAGTTTTTAATTAATGGCTTCCATTTGCTTTTTGTAGAGTACTCTTGTATGTTTATTACCACATATTTTATAGCAGTTTTTCTTTTTTTTAATTAGAGGATAGATTTCACCCTTTATCTTTGCAGGTAGCTGATCCAAGACATTTTATGTAAATAGATTAATTAATTGGTAGCCTTCATTTGAAACTTAAAAAGAAAGTAATCCTTTCTGAGAGGCATTAACTGTGTTTTTAAAGCCGTAAACAATTCTTCACTTAAGCGCCTTGTCATGCAATTATAAATTATTTGACAACAGTAATCATAATAGAATGCATTACTCCTTACCAAATCACCTTTTTTCAAGGTAATTAAAGGAACCTATTCATTAGAAGGCTGTGCAGAAGCTTCGCTTGTAAAAAAAAATCAGGATTTTTGGAAACAGTGGTACATGTGGACAAAATTTTTGAGCAAATCCCATCACAAGTTCAATTTCCTACTGTAGAGCCTTCTGAGTAGGCATCTAGCTACAAAAATGTTCCGGATTTAAGGAAAGGCAGCTACACCTGGCCTCCTTGGAGAGCCCTGGAGCCTCTCTGCCTTCTATCATTTATGCAAATCAGAACGCTTTGGAGTCTCCACTTCCTGGCCCGGCCAGCATAATCCACTTCCTTAGGGTTCATGTGCGCATGCAAATCTGAGCACTCCTGAATAGTCCCAGAGGGGCTGTGCCCCTCATTATTCCTGCCCCATTCTCTGGGCACTGCGATCATTCAGCCTATGAATGGACAAGGGTTTAATTACTCACCACATCTGTCAGATCAGATTCAACTTGAGAATGAAGGGAATCCCAGACAAGCCCAGTCGTTGCTCTGCAGTGTTCGTCATGGCCGAGGTCATCCAGCTCCGGCTACTAGGGACTATTTCCCTTCCTTGTTTCATGACCCTTTTGGAAAACAGGGACTCCAGCGTTTGGAGATCCATTACGGGGCCTTTCACATTGTGTGTGGCCTTTGCACAGGTTCATTAATCTTCCTGATGATGCACTGAGCATCAGGGAGCCCTTTATTCCCCCAGGGTCACTGATGACCACTGTGCATGCCAGAAAGTTTTCCTTACTGTTTCCTGACCTACATGCTCCTCTCTCTATGTGCTTTCCTTCTTCCCCTCCCCTTATACGTCTCCCACATGACGGATTGACTGCTCACATTACCAGGTCAGCCAGAGTTTGACATTGTAAAGGCAGACGGTCCCCAAGTAGAGGATATGCCCACAAGGAATAAGGTTGTAGCAAATTAAGCATTCCCAAGACTGTCAGCCCAGGCCTTCCAAGGAAAATCTGCATAATAACAGGTAGGAAGGAGTGTGGCCCCTGAAACCAAAGAGGCAATTCCACGTAGCGATTGGGCGCCATCTTGCCTTCCCTTCCTGCATTGGTATTATTTGGGTTTAAGAGGAGATTCTTTGTAGATGCAACTTTGGAATACAAGGTACCGTGGATTGCCCTGGTGTTTGGGGGAGTTTGTTTTTATTTTTGTTTTTGTTTTGTTTGTTAGTATAATCACAATATTTTATAGCCATCACCTCTCTCTACTTCCAAACATTTTCCTCATGGAAAAAGATGCCCCTGGCCCTAACTGGTTTGGCTCAGTGGATAGAGCATCAGCCTTCGGACTGAAAGGTCCCAGGTTCAATTCCGGTCAAGGGCATGTACCTTGGTTGCGGGCACATCCCCAGTGGGAGATGTGCAGGAGGCAGCTGATTGATGTTTCTCTCCCATCAATGTTTCTAACTCTCTATCCCTCTCCTTTCATCTCTGTAAAAAATCATTAAAATATATATATATTTTTTTAAAAAAAGGTGCCCCTGTACCTGTTAAATAGTCATTCTCCCATTTCCCCAGCCCCTGTCTCTGTGGATTTACCTATTTTGGATATTTCATATAAATAGAATTATATAATATGTGATCTTTTATGGCTGGCTTCTTTCACTTAGCATAATGTTTTTGAGATCTGCCATAGTGTTTTACTATGGCATTTTCTGGGGTGGAGGAGGGGTGTTTATCATTCTTACCCCACCACAGTTATTCCTCTTCCTATGTTCTTGCTCTTGGATAATGTCATTGGCGTCTATGGAAGCCTGAGAATCAGTTTGGACCTGTCTTCTTGTCTCACGCCTATTATCTTCTTGTTCTATAGGTTCTGTTGATTTCACATCTGAATTCCTAAAATCTATTCATTCTCACGTGTATTCTTAATGCTCCTGACCCTTTTCAGGAGCTGGTCATTCTCAGATACAGATGTGTCTGATCATGTCACTGCTCTGCTCAGGGCTCTTCATGGCTCCCCGCCACCTGCAGAGCAGGGTTCGAGTTCCTTGCCATGCTGTTTAGGCTGTCCACCTCTGTTCCTCCACTCCCTCTGCCTCATTCCCAACCTCACCTGACACACCGCGTCTATCCAACCGCACTAGACTCATGGGTCTCTGACCAAGGTTCTTGGTCACTCTTGCATGCCTTTATGTGTCCTGTCCCCTTTGCCCAAGATGTCCTATTCTTGAGTTACATGAGTTGGCTCGTGGCTTACCCTGTTCTTCTTGGACGACTCAGGAATCCTGCAGTTCTTCCAACTGCAGGATCCATTTCTCCTTTGCCAATCTACTGCATTTTACCTTTTCTCCTTCTCTGATGTGCTAGTCAGGATAAATTCCTCCTTTCTTTCTAATCCCATGGCTTTTTGCTGATCATAATACTTACTTATCCCAGCCAGTCTTTAATAAGGGTCTTTATGAAGCTCATCCCTTCCCCCACTGAACTCTGATCTTTCTGAGCACAGAAATCTTGCCTTCCTCATTCGGTAGCATCTCTAACACCAACCACTGTATTGGTCCTCAGTAAGTATTTTGCTGAATTGTTTTAATTTTATTCTCCAAAGATAAAAGTGAGGGCATGTAAGGAGCCATAAGTCATGAAGAGAACCCGCCTGATGCAAAGTATCAAGGACTAACATTTAAAATCAAAATTATTTTAATCTTGTATTGAATTTAAAGTTACCCACATTGGTTTACCAGTTTCAATTAGCAGAAAATGCAACTTTGCTAGGGAGTTTTCTTCCTCAGATTATGTTCCTCATTACAAATCTCAGGAGTTTTACATGCAGTTGCCAAAAATCTCCTTTTTGACAAATTGCACAGGAGGCATTTGGGGATCATGTGATAGAGTTGATTGAATCTCAGCCAAGTTCTGTACCCTGATATCACTCAAAACAAAAATACAGATATAGGGCTACTCCAAACTGTATTTATTTATTTTATCCAAACCTTCCAAATTCACTGTCTTTAAAAATAATCAGATTCTTTCTAAATAAAATACCACGTAAACAATGCAAATAAAACTATTTTGTTTGCTGAGAAGTAATTGAAAATCTGCAACTAATTACCAACTGGCAAGCTCTGAGCCTGCAAACAGCTGAAACACTGTGCCGATGCACTGTTTACAGCTGGGTTCAAAACTGGTTTCCCTGCACCAGCCATCCACAAGTTATTAATCAATACTTTGCCAAGTTCTCTACCTCACCTTCAAAAAATGGTAATAAACATTTGATTTTCAATATGGGCTTCATAAACAAAGCTGTTAAAACCAGGGGAGGGGTATAATTGGTTAGAACACACAAAGCCTGTTCTTGAGTTACGTGAATTGGCTCATGGTTTACCCTGTTCTTCCTGGACGACTCAGGAATCCTGAAATTTAATTGAAATTAATATTTTGTCAGTCTGGTCATTGAGTCCCCTGTGGCACTCCACTGGTATATTACATAACATTTTTAACTGACATTCTGGAGAAAAGCAGCATATGCATGGACCACAGAGAGACAGGGATCAATGGATTTGATTTGTCCTTGCTACAAGCAGGTGACATTGAATTTATAAACAACTCTAATCTGAGTGTTAAAATTTAAAGTGTTATGTGTATATGTGTAGTCTGACCCTTCCATACTCTCAAACTCCATCTCCTATTGTTCTGCCTCTCCCAGCTGCCCTCCATTCACTCTTGCTCAGTTGTTGCTCTGGCTATTCTATTTTCCTGCAGTTTTTCCTCTAGATCATCACTTGACTTGCTCCTTCTTCTCCTTCTTTTCCTTAATGTCACTCCTCAAAAAGGCTTTCCCTGTCCACCTTACCTAATATCTTATTCCTTATTCTCTTTCTTCTTTTATTTACTTGATTATTGTGAAATGCTTTTACTGGATTGGAAATTATTCAAGGACAGACACCTTGTTTATCTTGTTCACTACTCTAACCTAATCCCTAAAATGGTACCTCTCACATAGCAAGTTCTCAATAAGTACTAGATGAATGGATGAATAGATGGATGGATGAATAGATGGATGGATAGATGGATGGATGGATGGATGGATGGATGGATGGATGGATGGATACATGGTAGATGAATGGATAGTTGGATGGGTGGGTGGGTAGAAAGATGTATGGCTGGGTAGAGAGATGAATGAAGGAATAAAGAAAGTCATGTTGGTTGGGATAAGCAGCATAGTTAGGACAGAAATTTAATGTTAGTAAGGGCTTGACTCTAAAAGCAGCTCCTTCAGTAAGAAACCAGAGCCTGTACTAAATTTCAAAATTGGAGACACCTCTCTGAACTTGGGTGCATTCGAAGGTGAGAGATGGTGAAAAGTACATAATGAACTCTCAGCTTTCTCAAGACTTGTTCTGTAGAAAAATGAGTAGACCTGTATCTGTGGCCCCAAAGGGTTGACCCACGACCAGTGGGTGGAAATTACTGGAACACATATTGTGGCTTAATCTGAGAGAACTTTCTCACTGAGAGAAGTGTTTTGAATGGAAAACGAGTAGAGAAGTGATGTTGGTGGAAATATGTAGACGCACCACACCTGCATACTCGACAAGGATGCTCACCCCAGGGGCTACTGGCATCACATATGCTGTGGTTCTTGATTACTTCTCTGACCCCTTCCAACCCTGAAGCGCTGTGATTCATAATGATCAAAGGAAAAGCTTGCTCAACAGTTGACAATTATTTTTAAAAGGAGAAATTCCAATGAGTTGTGGATTATTCATTTTGTCCCATAAAGAGGTAACTTGAAAAATGACAAAAATGAACTCAAAGAAAAAGTTCTAGCAAATAATAAGGCAGAATTCTGAAAGTCTCTTTCCCATCTTCTGTGCCCTGGGATGCCTTCGACAGGGTGTGCTGTATTTTAGGCAAATTGTGAGCAAGGAGCCTGCATTCCCTGGGGGTGGCAAGGACAGCATGTAAGGTCTCATTCCAGCTCTGTGATCTTAACGCAGAGCCTCTATATGTGAAACGCAGTGGTACCTCTAAAATAGAACAAGAGCACTCCATCCATGTGAAGATGACGGTCAAGGTCACTGAGACCTACAGCGATCTGACAAATTAAAGCTGTCTGTGGCTGCCTTTCCCTTCAGGACATACTTTTGAAGATTAAAAAAAAAAAAGCATAAGTTGATGATTTTCTGTTGCTGAGTCATTATTCTTACAGTTCTTTTTGCCTTTCCTATTTATTGTTTGTTTGATACCTGACCTTAGAATGGTTGCCTTCCCATGGATGTGAGGGAGAGAGCTGAGATGGAGATCAGCCCCCGCAGGCTGAACTGGACATGGCTGTGTCAGCCCTCCTGCTAGCCCGTAGTTGTCCAGAGGTCAGAATTAATGTCCTCCTGGTTAATGAAGTTGAGACTATTCACTGCCCCACAATCCATTTCTTTCCCTCTCCAGTGACTGGGGTGAATGGGATACTGAAAATGGAGTATGGGGAAAGGAGTTTAGATTCCTCATCTGGTTTCTGACCAGTCTGACTCATCGTCTTACAGAGGAGGGCTCATTTAGATCACGTGTGAGCAGTGTTGTCACCAACAAGGCATCCCTGGTGTTCTTCCTCCCCTCATCTAGGTGGAGCTCACTCATCTTGCAAGGCCCAGCTTAAATGTTACCTTCTGTCCTGGCTCTCCCAAGCCCTCAGGCTGAATAACCACTCTTTCCTCTGTGCCTCCTCACCCTCCTCTATGTAGTATTGATCAGTTCATGTGATGGATTATTCTGTGCAGACTTGGCTGTCCTCTGAGGCTGTGAGATCCCGGAGGCCGAAGGGAATGCGTTTCCTTTTTTGTTATATCTCCAGGATTCAGTTCTTGGAACACAGTAGGTCCTCAAGGAATGCCTGATGCATTGGGAAGAAAGTGACTAGACACCTGAAATATTAAAGGGAGTAACATTTTGTGGGTAGAGAGTAATCAAAACATGTGAAGTTCAGTGTGAAACTAATCTTTTCTTCCCAGTACAACCTGATTCAACAGTGGCAGTTTCTTTCTCTCACGAGCCACCTGGATCTTAATGGTTATTTCATTATGAGGTTGTTGAGTTCACAAGAAGACAGAACTGTGTTTACCTTGGACTTGGGGCTTCCCTCTATTAGGATGTTTTCAGCAGAGCCCGAAAGTCAAGTTAGGGCATTGTGGGCAAAAAGCCCTCCTGGATAAGAAATGCTTTATCCTCTGGTCCCTGAGTCTTGTGGAATTCAGCAGTGACGTAGCTGACTGATCCCACGGTGAGGCCTCCTCACGTTCCAAAGCCTGAACTTGCTCTAATGGGCTCCGGATTGCCATGATGCATGCAGTCCTTGGGGTCAGGGGCCACCCTGCTGTCAGTCAGACAGGGCAGGTGGAATGTGGCCCAGCTGCACCTCTGGTTGCATTTCCCGACACCTCCCTATCCCATGACGATCGGTCTTTGGCGTGCTGTTTCTGCCACCTTGTCGTCTCAATGGCTTGTCGGGGGCCTCAATGGCTATGCATGTGGAGAGCCTGTCCCCAGTCCTTGTCCCCAGTCTCCGGACAAGCTCAACTTCACTTCCCCCGGCCTTATCAAACCCTTTGTTTCCAAAATTGTTACTCAGCCACTTGGGGAACTGAACTGGACTCCTCCTCCCCTCCATCCTTCAGCTGACAGTGATGCGGAAAACAGTTGACCCTGGTGAGGATGTCCATTCTCCCCTTCCTCCCCGGTCTACCATGACTTAGATGGATAAGTCTGCAGAATTTTGTCAGCTGCATGTTTTGTACTGCGGGTGGTTGTGTGGCCATCTCTGCTTCGAGCCCAGCTTAGAGAAACATACGGGCCCAGATTCTTCAACGCTGCAGATATGGGACTTTCTCATGTTAAGAGATTTAACAGATGAAATATGGTTTTCTGAACCTCTTTTCATTTACCGTCAAAATAACAAGTGATGTCTTGTCTTTCAACAGAGGAGCTCTTTTTACTCAGCTATTCAACGAAGAATGTGCCGTTGTCTTTGCTGTAGGTTTTCTATTTTATTTGTAAATTGTGCGTGCTGCATGCCACGGAATACTGAAAAGCCATACACCCTGGCTTGTTAGCTGACACAGAGTATGTGTGATTACAAATTGTTTGAATAACAGTGGACTATTGAACTGCCATCCAGATGTGTGTGGAGTTAACTGTGGGAATGTCCACAAAGGAGGATTATCTTTCTTGTTGCTGGGTCCAAGCCCCCCAGAAAGTAGAAACATAAGCGTGGAAGCTACTCAAATACAACAGTAGCTGCAAATGGCTCCTCAGAAGCAAATTAATCATTGTTTAAACTTACATGTTGCAATTAAGATTGAGTTTGTTCTCCTAAAGTAAGTCAGGCAAAGAAAATACCAAACAAAACCAAAAGAAGTTGTGTCTTTGAATGGCCTTTGGAAATGGTTTAGTCGTTTATGTTTTTAGATATCTAGAAATTCAGAACATTGTTCATTCAAAATAAGACCCTGGCCATCCCAAGTCTCTGAGCCTTCTTGTGTACTTTGTCCAAGTTTTCTAAACTTCCTTCCATCCTGTTTTCTACACAAGATACTACAACCATAGAATGGTTGGCATTCATAGTACTGGCCATGGGAAAACTATACAAAAATTTTCTGTGAACATTTTTTTTTAAAGATGTTTGAACCACAGTGAGATACCATTTCACACACATTAGGATGGCTAAAATAAAAAAGACAATTACAAGTGTTGGCAAGGATATGGAGACATCCAAACCCTCGTTCACTGCTTATCCTAGCTAATAAAAGAATAATATGCAAATTGACCAGGCAGAAGCAGTTAGGAGCAATCAGGAAGGCAGGCAGGCGAGCAGTTGGGAGCCAGCAGTCCTGGATTGTGACAGGGATGTCTGACTGCCCGTTTAGGCCCGATCCCAGTAGGTATCGGGCCTAAACGGGCAGTCGAACATCCCTCGAGGGGTCCCAGATTGGAGAGGGTGCAGGCTGGGCTGAGGGACGCCCCCCCCCCACCCCCTGTGCACGAATTTCATGCACCGGGCCTCTAGTGAGAATATAAAATGGCATAGCCACTTTGGAAAACAGTTTGGCAATTCCTTAAAATGTTAAACATGGAGCTGCCATACAACCCAGCCTTTCCTTTCCTAGGTGTATATACCCAAGAGAAATGAAAGTATATATTCAGACAAAAACTTGTCCATGAATATGTATAGCAGCATTATTCTTAATAGTCAAAAAGTAGAACAACCCAAATGTTCATCAGATGATGAAAGGATAAATAAAATGCAGTATATTTTTCAGCCACAAAAAGGAATGAAGTACTAATACAACCTAAATGAACCTTGAAAACATGCTAAGTGAAAGAAGCTAGATACAACAGACCACATGTTGTATGAATCCATGTGTATAGAATGTCCAGAATAGGGCTGGAGAGGTTGAGGGAAAATGGAGATACTGCTAATGGGTATGGGGTTTCTTTTTGGATAAAATTTTTCTAAAATTGATTATGATAATGGCTGTATAATTTGGTGAATTTATGAAAAAATTCAATGAATTTATACTTTAAATGGATAAGTTGCATGGTATATAAATTATACCTCAAGAAAGCTGTTTTACAGTGAAAGCAAAATAAAGACATTTTCAGGTAAAAAAAATTTAAGGTATTTGAATGTGATTTTTTTTTTTTTTTTTTAGAAAAATCATGCCTCAAATTACAATATCTTCAAAAATCACAGCTGAACTTTTTTGACAGCATGAAAAAGAAGGGGAAATGGTATTAAATTTAATAGCTTATATCCTTTTTTTTTTTTTCTGGAATGAAATATCTGTTACTTGTTCAACGGTGTCAACACTTTCTATCTCTAGAATCTACAGCAGTAAGTTGGCACCCAGCCATCAGATACCTAGATTTACCTTTGTGCAATAAAACTCCCCTCAGCAATGCACATGGAAATATATCATTCTGAACCCATTTTCAATTATGTAACAAACAAGTCAAAAAATATTTTTAATTATGAAACATCATGCAAGTCAAAAGAAACAAAGAAACTGATAGGAAGTGGACTCTAGATTCTGTTCACACTCCACTTTCTATAGTTTAATCTAAAGAAAAATGTGGAGTTTCCTGCAGAGTGATTAATAGGCCCGTGTGGTGACATGCAGGAACTCTGAGCTTGACCTTGCAGGTAAAGGCTAACTGGTATGTTAAGTTGATTACACAATTTCCTCTAAATAAGTTGACAAGTGGTTTGCACAGTTGCCTTGACTTTTGCCCTTATAAATGCACACTTATAAATGACTTGCTTTTTCAGCTAAAGCAGTCCTTATTTTAGATGTGACATGTGTTAAGTAAACAGCCTGATAGGGAACCCAAGCTTCTCAGCCTTCAGAGCCAGGCCAGATTATCAGAGCTGCTAAGGGGCCAGAGTCTGGGGAGTCTGAAACTCGGCTTTGAGATGTTGCTCTATTTGTAGGGAGGGCATGGAAAAACTCAAAACTGTTTTCCTCCTTCCACTATGGTGCAGGAGACTGAAGGATTTGAGATGATAATTCCAACAAATGGCTTAAAATATTCCAGGAGTAGAGGCTGCTGAGTGGTTTTCGGTAAATGGCAAGTCGACTTAATTTGAGTGTTTTATACTGATCTCCTTTCAGGATGTCAAGTCTGTAAGAATATGCAGTCTCTGATATTTCTTCAAAAATACCATGGAGAAAGGTTTCTCGTCAGCATTTCTGTCCTGTGATCATTGCACGGGTAGAAAATGTAGTCCTTTTATACTCTAGAGAATATAGTCTATTGAGATATTTTTGTTCACAGATACACCACTTTTATTTAAGGGGAATGTTACAGAAAGCCATTAGAAATGAACAGGAAATGTAGTTTCAGATGATCAATCAAAATGCGGCTTAAGAAAATAACTGTGTATTCGTAGATTTGTAAGTCAAGCACCTCTAATGAACCTAATATAACCTAATTTGATGAGGGAAAAGAGCCTCGCTAACATGGTTGATTTATCTGGGATCGTGTGTGCGTGTGTGTTCCTGAATAAGGTAAACATGTGGAAGATGAATTGGTTTTTATTTGTTTATACAAAGATAATACCATATACTAGTATGCTCTCCACATCTAGAATATGACAAGACTTGAATTCATCTGAAAAACAGAGCACTATTAGGACTCAGAGGTTAAATTCACCATCCCACCCTCAAATCTCCGAATGTTCTTCTGAAACAGTGTGCAGACCCCATCATAAATCATCTTTATTCATGTTAACTCTCACATGAGATAAACTTCGTCAGCCCAAATGCCTACTACTTGCCAGAGATGACTCACTCAGTGATCTTTTTATTTATTTCCTTATTTCCCTCTGCCGGCTATAAGTATTTGTACTACTTTCTGGAGGGCTGTGTGCTTGGGCGAGGACTGGAGCTAATCCATCCTACCTTGTGGCTCTTCCTTGCACATTGTCTTTGCAAGTTGTCCAAACTCAGTAATCATTAACTATTAACAACAACAGCCTTGACTCACGCTGCTGAGCCATTTCACTCCCTCCGCACTGGCCAGCTCCCTGTTCCTTGAGGCAGGGGGAGATTTCTCGCACTCAGCCCTCTCTGCTTGTGCAAAGTTAGGCTCTCTGGAGGTTTGGCATTAAACTCTGCATGGCAAACCCAGGATTAATGAACTTCCCACCACAGTGGAACAGTCCAAGGAGTTTCAGCCGTCTCTCCATTTTCTCTCTCAAGAGAGTAACTTCTTAAAAATACAAAATAAATACTTCTGCTATATACATTGTAATCAAGTATATCAGAAATAGAAAATATAGGGTAGACTATAATGAACACCCTTCTTTCCAGCACAAGCATAAGAATTAATATTTTTCATACTTTCACTGATTTTATTTTTTTAGAGGGAAAGGAAGGGAGAGAGAGAGAAACATTGATGTGAGAGGGAAACATGGATCGGCTGCCTCCTGCATGCCCCCTACAGGGGATCAAACCCACAGCCCGGGCATGTGCCAGACCAGGAATCAAACCAGCAAGTTTTTCGGCTGTGCTCAACCAACTGAGCCACACCAGCCAGGGCAAGAATTAATATTTACCAATATAGATGAAGCCTCCTTAAAACTTCTTGCGGCACACCGGTTGGAAATAACTGGTCTAGACCATTAGCTTAGACTTAGCCAAGGCAAGAATTAATATTTAGGAATACAGATGAAGCCTCCTTTCAACCTCAGGAGTTTATAAGACCAAGTCTGCAGCACCTGGGAGACATCTAGTGAAATACTGGGACCCGCCCGCCCTGTGAGAGGAAAGAGACATGATATGCTCCTGGGGGAAGAACGCACTCTTCCTTTGCTGGTTTGAATCCCTTGAATTCTCAACATTGGAGCCATAGGAAATTGCTGATATTCCGTTATTGTCAAACTTCGAAAGTGACAGTGTTCTGTGGTGTTTTCCTTAGTGTCCATTGTACAATATAAAAGGAAACCAAAACCAAGCTCGCATCTTCTCTTGTCTAGATCACCAATTTTCAACCTTTTTCATACCATGGCACACATAAACTAAATTACTAGAATTCAGCAGTACGCCAAAAAAATATATTGTATTTTTTGCCGATCTGACAAAAACATAGGTATAATTTTTATTGATTGACAAAACAATAATTATAGTAATTACCTATCCTTTTTGCTCCAAAGTGACTTTTTAAAAAATCAGGTGCCAATACTTATATACTATAAGGATGTCTGGTACCAAGAATTAACCAATCAGACACAACATTATTATGTGACATGACCTATAAGATGCAACTCTATTATATAACCTATATATTTAGAGCATTCACACCAGACGGCTGTTGTCATTTTTTTTTTTTACTTGACAATCTAAGGGAAAAGAGATCAAGTATTGCATGTTTTAAAATTTCTTGCGGCACACCAGTTGAAAATCACTGGTCTAGACCATTAGCTTAGACTCAGAATTGACTTCCCTGCCTCGATTCTCTACCCCTCCCAATTCAACATCCATGCTGTTGCCACAAGCGTGTATATGTGGTCAAACTCATACTACTCTACAGATTCTGTCCTCACAAGAAACGAGGAGATGTCCGGGGCAGACCCAGGTTTTGTGCGATTGGAAGGTTGTGCAGTTGGGATTCCCTGAGGAGGGAAGGTTACATTCAAAACTAGTTATGAACGTCAGTGTTTATTAGGTCAATGAAGTTTAAACGCAGGCAAATACTGCAAACACCACAACATCCAGAAAATCACGTTGTTTTATTCCTTAACTGCTTGACTCACGTTTATAATACTTTTTCCCTACATTTTTGGCTGCATATTCTTCGGTCATTTCTTCATATAATACATTTCATGGTATCATTTTCTATGACGTGAAAGAAAGATACTTCAGTCTTTTCTCGAACATGGTTGAAAAGATACTGAGAGTAGTTTCTAAACTTCTTTGCTTTATCGTTCAATATTAGTAATGTCATGTAAGGTTTTAAGATGGTTGTCACAAAAACATCTCTCAGATTTTTCTACATATGAGCTGTAGGATTTGGATCTCCTTCCCTCCTCCCCTCCCCGCACCCCCCCCCCTCCCCTCCATAGACTAGTTTCTGGCTCCATACACTTTTTTTTTCTCTACCTCCCACGTACTTTCAGTGCCAGGTGCTTTCAGACAAGTTCATATGACCTCTGACCCTACCACTTCATGTCCCAACACAAGATGAGTTGGCCGTTTCCAGCCCAGGACAGCTAGCAATAATTTAACCAAACATGGAAATGACTGTGAAATGTATAAACATACCCTACTACATCCTAAATAAATAATCCCTAACTCAACTTTCTCTTCACTGGAACCCAGAAATGCCCACAGCCAATCCAGTGCTACCCAACCCAAGGGAGAGTTAAGTACAAAGACAGTTAAATATCTTACAAATTATGCAAGACATTTGGCCACAAGAACATATTCCTAGGGTGGCCCAAACAAGTGAGGGACTGACCCTCTAAGCTATCAGGGTGCTGAGAAGTTGCATTCACTTCATGGGAAACTTGCTCAAAGTCACCTGGGTAGCAAGTAACAGAGCTAAGATGTGAACCCCATCTTTAGTGGCCCAGATCTTATCTATTCTGTTATGTTAACCAGCATCTCATTTTATGAAACCTTTTCCTTCCCTGTCCCAGCTTGGCACTCAGCATCTAGCCTTTGGTCCGTATTTGCTACACCACAAATATAGGCATTCATATCCTGAGACAGATTTGCTATATTCCTGAGCACCCTTGGGCCAACTCCCTCTAAGACTCTGGAATTTAAGGTCTGCTTGAAACAAATGTTATCATGAGAGAGAACGTCCGATGACTATACATTCGACAAAGCTCACCGCCTCTCCTCCACCCAAGTTCCAAAAATCACGTTCCTCCTTCTCCAGCTAGGAACATTTCCCAGTCTGCCCCAAGGATTGATAAATATAGTGCAATCCTTGGGATGGTCCCTGGGAGCCATCGCTGGGAAAAGGTGGGACAGTCCTAATTAGAAGGGGACAGCCAGCAGGGGCCCTGCTCTCCATGCCCTGGCACCTGCAGGAGAAAGGCCTCCTCTGATAAGCCCTCCAATGTCTACAACCCCTGGCGGTGCACATGGGCGGAACTCGCTCTCACAAAACAAGTGTGTTTGCCAAATCAGGGCTGAAGTATCTTGCAAGGCCACTTGTTCCAGGAGAAAGACAGGATAAGGGAAGTGGCAGAAGCCGTGATAGGAAAGGAGTTTTTCACCCTAACAAGTGTGAACTGATAAGCCTGACCTGTAAGGCAAATGTTGAGGGTCCTAAGTACACCTCTCAGGCCAAAATTAGCTGAGCAAATTTGATTTGGCTTTCTGTGTTATAATGGGGGAAAAATCCTGGGGAGAAAGAAAACTCCGCAGGTGTTGCCATCACAGATGCCAGATTTGACCACTAGATTTTCCTACTAAATAAGTCAAGGGAATAATCTTTCTAGCATGCCTGAAACATAAGGCGCCGTGATAAAACTATAGTAATAATAATACTTCAGTCCTTACTATGCCCCAATCCCTGAGCTGAGTGTTTACATTGCTTCTTTCATTCGAGCCTCGCAAGAACTGTATGAGGCTGTTCCCACTTACAGGTGAAGAAAATGGGACTCAGAGAGATCCAGCCATATACCCAGCCCAGACACACAGCCAGCAAGTGGTGGAGGCCAGATCTGAACCAAGGCAGCCAGATGTGGGAGGACGCATACTTATCGACTCCCTTATACTAATACACCGACAAGTCCATCTCATCCTGCCCGTGTCTCCCTGCTCAGGACTTGCCCTGCCTTTCCGAACAGTTCCCATAAAAAGGGATGGGGGGCTTTGAGAAACTCTCTGAGTGTAATTCTATGATAGTAAAGCAAACAAGGCTATTTTTAGCACCTGCCACTAGTACCCTTTTCACTACCTTTTTTCTCTTAGGGTGCCTAGAATAAAACATAAGAAAATCAGTAAGGAGAGAAATAGCTGTATTGATCCCTGAAAGCCTTGGTACATGCTCGATTCCTCTCCATCCTTGCTTGGAGGCTCAGGCTGTGCAAAGGGAAACAAGGATTGAGGGGAGTGAGGCTGCTTCCTTCTGGCAAACTCAGATTACTGTGACGTATCTGAGGTCAAGGTGCTACCTCCTGGGGCTGAAACAGGTTCCCTGAGTGTTACTCACTTGTACATTTAAAAATCCAGCCAGTGTGGCTCAGTTGGTTGAGCATCTACCTATGAATCAAGAGGTCACTGGTTCGATTCTCAGTCAGGACACGTGCCCTGGTTGCGGGCTTAATCCCCAGTGGGGAGCATGCAGGAGGCAGCCGATCAATGATTCTCATCATTGAGGTTTCTATCTCTTTTTCCCTCTCCCTTCCTCTCTGCAATAAATTAAAAACATTTTTTTTTTAAATCCACCAGTAAGGTTTTGGAATGTTCTCAGGAACGGCAGCCATGTTCATGCAGCCCAGATAGAGGCCACAGTGGCAGTCTAATGCCAAGACCAAGGACATCAGCCTGGGGCTCACAGTCACCTTGGAGAGAAGTGGTGGGCCCAGGCCAAGGTGATGAGCGGGAACCTCAGAACATACGCTCAGACTCCTCATTTTATAGAAGGAGGAACTGAGACCCAGGGACCTACTGTGAATCATAGTGAAACCAACTAGGATTCCTGCTAAGACACTCTTTCTACTACAGGCCGCTGACAAGCCTGCCTCAGGGCAGCGTCACCCAAGTACACATCAGGATAGTTATCCCGAGATCTGACCTGGGGGTGCATTTTAGTGTCATATTGAGAAGACCAACTACCAAGAGAGGCTGTGCTCTTTTTCTCAGGTGGTTAGGTTCTCCCTATATAGCAATAAAAGAGTTATTTCAATGAACTCTAATTTATTCCTATAGTTGGTGACTCACCTACAGCAGTATGTGTTATCATCTTACCTGAGCCAATCGAGTTTTCTCTGGCTGTATAGTCCTCCGTAGAGATGCAGGGAGATTGCCTAGCAAGCTCTTTATTGCTTGTTCTAAAAGCAAGTCTCCTAGATGCCTATCCCTACGCATGTACTGGTATTTCTCACACGTGACACTCTCGGAGGGACCTTGTTGAACTAAATACACTTGGAAAGGTTGGGGGAAAACCAAACTATTGTTCACATAAATCCATCTTTGCCAATCGAATCTTTTTTTTAGGATATGCTTTTGTCTTATGTACTTTAAATATATTCTCATCAAAATCACAGAACAATAGATGAATCTCACTCAATTTATGGACACATCCACTATATAACCCAATTAGCAAAACCAGTCTTCACTGTCAAAACAACCAAAGTGGACTCGTTATCTGACAGAGCAAGCCTGCCTTCATTTTCTCAATCTAAATAGCTGTGTTAGTACATGTCCCTAAGACCATGGGGCATGTCCGAATTCTGTTTCTACGCTGGTGGAAAGCACGTAGGGAGGGCTCAGGTAGGTGTATAGAGCATAGAGCTTCAAGCCTGTGAATTTGTCACACGGGGGACATGAAGTGCTGCCACCGTCAGTACATTTTACTGACACTCACTTTGCTGTATCCTCACAAGATTCTCAGGAGAGCTGCATTCTTTGAAAATAAGTCAGGAGATGGAAGAGGTGAAGTGATTACATTTTCAATGAGCATAAAGGATCAAAACGTGCACACTCCCCCTGCAATAGATCTGAATTCAGACCATCCCAACAAGGGCCGAACACCAGGCTTCACCTTCTACGGGGCTCCGTGTAAAACAGGGAGAGACTCAACGCCCCAGCCTGGCTTTGAGGTCCTTGATTGAAGGGGTAGCTACTTACAGCAACAGATAGTTCATATTGTCATTCAACGTGGCACTGTAGAGTTCCCCCCGACCCCATCGGGCAAAGCCTCTTAGTGCGTGGGAGAAGACAGTTGAGGAAAGACAGTGGTGCGGAAGTGCTAGCATGAATCTCAGAGGATTGGCTATAGCAGATAATTCACATGGAAGTTAGGGCACTGGAAATCGATTCTCACAAACTCAGCTATACTCCGATTGGAAGACTTTAAGAAAAACCCCTACAGGTACCCAACGAAAGGACATATCAGAATGTTCATTGGAGCAGCAGGAATTTGAAAGCAACATAAATGTCCATGGATAAGGCAAGGGCCAATGCAATAGAATACTATATACCAGTTAAATGAATCACACACACACACACACACACACACACACACGCACATATGTGCATCTTGGAACTGTTATGTTGAGTCAAAGATAATTTTTAAAGTGGAGTATGATGTTAAAAACAGTACACATGTGTGAAGTACATATGTATAAAAGCATAAATACTGGGGAAGGAGTAGAAACTGTTTTTGTAACACGTTATCTTTTCAAAGGAGCAGCTCAGCCTCC
The DNA here is from genome assembly GCF_027574615.1 of Eptesicus fuscus. NCBI lineage: Eukaryota > Metazoa > Chordata > Mammalia > Chiroptera > Vespertilionidae > Eptesicus > Eptesicus fuscus. The sequence continues at coordinate 51,036,585 of NC_072489.1, forward strand.
TATGCTATTAAACTGGTTATTGTATTTCAAGAGGAAACAAAGAGACTGATTTTTGAATCTGTGTCCTGCACACCATTCCAGTCTCGGAGAAAGGGCTTGAGAGTTTTGACTTGGGCTCTGGTCGGAGAGTGAAGGAAACGAGCTGACCTTTCACCCAAGGCACTCCAGCAGCCCCAGCTAGAGGGTCTAAGCGAATGTCCATCTTGGACGGGGCTGAGTCTGGTTAGACGGCTTATCCCAAAGTCGTCCCTGATTTTTGTTTTTAATGAAATTTGAAAAATAAAGGATGTGCACAGAGGCTCCTGTAGAAGGGCCTTAATTTGTGCTTAGGAATGCATAATTTTATCAGGGTCTCCGTAATTAGATATTGTGCAATAGAATAAAAAGCAAATACTGCTCGTTCCATGGCAACAGCAGTCTTTAGTACCGCACTATCTTTGAGATAAGGAAGGTTTCCATAGACACACATAGCACATGGGGTTTTTTTAAATGGCCATCCAAGAAGAAAAGGGAACTTTCCCAATTGGTTTTCCCCTGTGAGTGCATGAACATGTGCTTTGTTCTCTTCTTTTTCTACCGCCTCCTGGATTTGGCTTGTGCCCTCCAATCCCTTCCCCCCCCCCCCCCCCACACACACACCCTCCTTTATCTGTCTGAAGAGTCAGTGTGGATAGTGAAGGCTCCGTGGCCCTGTAGAATAATGTCAGTGCTTAAACTGGTGTTTGGTGCAAAGTGCCTATCTTTGAGGAAAGAGAAAAGAATTCAGGTTGTGGTCACTTTCTGTGTAAGGACTGAAGGAAGATTTGCTGGGAATGTGGTCTGAGTTTGGGCAGAGAGCTCTGATGTGCCAGGACCTGGGTGGAAACACCAGACTGGAAGTCAGGAAGTGGCCTCACTCATCTCTGTGACCAGCACCTCGCACTGCAGGCACACAGTAGGTGCTCAATAATTAACTCCCTGCTGGTTAGCTAACCATATAGAGGGAAGACACAATGCTCAGTAATTACTAAGAAAAGACCCCGCAAGGTGCACCTCTGCCTCTAGACCAGAGGTCAGATGCCTGAGGGAGCAGGTGGGTCACATAAATGCGTAGGGTGAGGCATTACACAACAAGAAGTGGGGGGGCTTGGGGCTGACTACAGCATGCTTGGCCTATTAACAGCATTCAATCCAAGCTTTGTGCAAAGACTGACTAAATAAAACACTCATTTGCATTTCTGCCTAAGCAATAAGGAAAGCTAATTCCAGGACTGTGTTGTTTCGGTGAGAGATGGCCAAATCCAAACAGCTTAAGGACCATTCCTACCAAAGAGCTGGTTTTAAGCAGTTAACTGTGCAGGGCCAGCCCTGGAAACACCAGACTCCTTTCTCATAAGCATAGGTGTCTGATTGAAATCCCTTTGTATTGTTCAGCAAGAGCGGCCTAGAAAGGGGGAAGAATACCCAGCCGAGTAGGCTGCCCCTTAGGAGGAAGGGTCAGGGGGAGGCAAGAGCAGCTCATGGGTTTGTGGTCTGCTAACACACACATGACCTTCAAATCATCCCTTTAAAAACCGACCCGTCAACCACTGCCTTCTGTCCAACCTGCTGCCTCCCGGGGGTAATCTCCTGGAATCTGATTAACTGCGCCACCAAAAGGAAGCCCGATTGGTTATATGTAAACATGTTTAATACACATCCTCTTGGCCATAAGGTTTTTGCTTCAAGGACTATTGGCCCAAGTACCTCCTGTTGTTGTAACACCTGGCCTCAGATATTTGCAGATGTTCTGCCCAAGATACACCTGGGATGCCCCAGCCAGTTTGGCTCAGTGGATAGAGCATCGGCCCGCAGACTGAAGGGTCCCAGGTTCGATTCCAGTCAAGGGCCTGTACCTCGGTTGCAGGCTCTATCCCCGGCCCTGGTAGGGGTGTGTGTGGGAGGCAACCAATTAATGTGTCTCTCTCACATTGATGTTTCTCTCTGTGTGTCTCTCCCCCTCCCTTCCACGCTTTCTAAAAATCACTGAAAAAAGATATATCCTCAGGTGAGGATTAACAAAGAAAAAAAGATACACCTGGGCTGAATTCTGGGAACTATTTCTTTTATCTCATTCATTTCATTAATTACATTTAATAGTATGATTGGAATTGTTAGGGCAAAGCCCTTTGCAATTTAATTAGCATTGAGCAATTTTATAGGTGGCAGTGAAGTGTGCACCTTGAGAGGTTATTAAAGACATGTTAAGAGGTGAATAGAGATGGTGACATGGCGTAAGGACTAGAGGAACGCATGTGCATTCTCTTCTAAAGCACGCCAGAGACAGTTATCTCCACATGATCCTGAGAGAGAGATAGGGAGGAGCAATTGTAAAACAAACTACTCAGACCTTGGTAGGCGTCCTGGGGAGCATTGACACCATTTAAAATATTGCTCACTGCCGAGACCGGTTTGGCTCAGTGGATAGAGCGTCGGCCTGCGGACTCAAGGGTCCCGGGTTCGATTCCGGTCAAGGGCATGTACCTTGGTTGCGGGCACGTCCCCAGTGGGGGGTGTGCAGGAGGCAGCTGATGGATGTTTCTCTCTCATCGATGTTTCTGGCTCTCTATCCCTCTCTCTTCCTCTCTGTAAAAAATCAATAAAATATATTAAAAAATAAATAAATAAAATAAAATATTGTTCACTTTTTCTAAAATGTATGGTCCCATTGGAGGCAATTATAGTCACCTTTGTAAATAGGATCGATAGAAGAACTAATATTGTCCATCTGTCCATTAAAATGAAGAACTGGAATAAGTGTCTGGGGCTCCCAAGTGCCAACCAGAGATGATGTGTTTTAGAGCGGTACCCCAGGACAGGATCCACGTACCTGCCAAGTAAGAGGTTGATCTCTACTCTCCCTGATTATACAGTCACTTTGACATATTCAACCCCGTTCAGGTGGCAGCTCGTGCTTCCTTTGCTCAACAATGAGTTGCCACGAAGGTAGAATAGACAGAGGTTGGGCAGCATTCTCTAATGGCTACAGCTTACCTGGTCTTACCCAACAGGTACCAGGCGCATCTCCTTAACTACAACGTCAGAGTTCTTTTAACTCTGAATTCAGAGAGAAGGCAGATCTCTCTTCTCAGGTTGAGAAGAACCCAAGTCATAGTTTAGACATAGCTCTGCATAGGTAACATAGAGAACTAGAAACTGGAAACAGGGATAGAGAAACGGTAATATGCAGTTATGAGGAGTTTGCCCGTGTTAATTGCTGATTCCCACCCACTGAGCTGTGGTGACACTCATGGTCAGAAGCCCCCGGGCTGAGCCCAGTCCGGCTCCAAGCATAGCCTCCTCTCCATGGTCACCCTGACTCCATTTGGCCCTCTGGTCCTGCCCTGCACCACCCCACCCCCCCAATTCGTGCAATTTGAATTACACTATTTACCACTCTGAAACAGAATTAGTGTCCTAATTACAGAGGCATCTCCAGCTCACCAGCTGCAGTTCCTGAAAGAAAGACTCACAGATGTTGTCCGCTGCATTTCTGTTGCTCTAGCACTCTCTGGCCCGTGGGCCATTGCAGAAATCTTTGAAAATGCTGAAGGTCTGAGTCTCCCTCAGTGGGAATATTCTTTGGGAAAAAGCCCACTACAAATGCATTCCGTCCCCTGTTAGGGCAGCCAGGGTTTTCCAAGGCCTGCTTGCCTCAGGCAGGTGACGAACATCTTTCAGACAAAAGGCCTCCTCCACTCACTAAACTAGGAGTTGTTTTCTGTATGGAACTACCCAACCCCAATATCAGTGTATTTAGAATAAAGAACTATGCTGCCTGGTAGGTGTTCTGCTGTTTGCCTCCTTAAATTCCACGGCATGGGGACGATGATGGTTTGGCAGTCTCTCCTTTGGGTACAGTGCAGGCTGATTTCTGGTCCTTCATTTCACTAACATGGATTTTCCCCCCACTTGTGTGTGTGTGTGTGTGTGTGTGTGTGTGTGTGTGTGTGTTAGAGGCCTATAGCTTATAGACTCTGAAACCATATTTTACAAACCAATAAAATAAGACATGTGGCCTGAAAAAGGACCTCCCTCCCTGGATTTGTAGATATATTTTACAGAAAGGTTTTTATAAATTAAGTCAGACTTAGCTATGCATTGGAGAGATCACCTTTTAAAAAGATGAGATTACAAAAAATAGATACTGCCCCAAGAAGATGGCAATATATGGACATTCTACTTATATCCAGAGTGAAATGTACTGTCAGCTGTTAGACTTACAACTTATTTTTGCAAAAAGAATTCCTTCACTGGGTTTATATACATGAAAAAAATAAAGAAGAAGCTTCAGTCTTTTGAATATAATAATGAAACAACCCTTAAGCCACTTTTCCCAACTTTGGAAGAGGAATGAGTTGGAGTTTTTTGTGTGGTGTGTGTGTGTGTGTGTGTGTGTGTGTGTGTGTGTGTTTCCAGAGTTACTATTCTCAGAATGGTAGACAGTGTTCACATCCTAGAAAAAGTTTATTCTGCTAAAAAAAAAAAAAAATGAGCATTTTCCCTCCACAGTAAACAGCATTTTGCTGTTGAGACCAAACCTATAATTACTATTATCTAATAGTTTTATAGCACGGCATGCACTATTTGCAAGGAATTTTTTCCATCATTTTGTTTCCATTGGTCATTCAGAAATGCAATTCGGTGATGAAAATTGGCTATTTTCCCTTAGTATGGGAAAAGAGAGTGTGCAAGGTCAAACATAAACTCTTCCCCTCCACCCGCTATTTATGTTCTGCCTACCCAGGAACGGAGTAAGATTATTTTCTGTGAATATATGAGAAGAATTTGATATTTCTCTTGTGGATGGAAAAGCCTCCATGTTAGCCTATTTCTATGACTGCCCGGGGATCATAAAAAGAGAGAGAAAACCCTCCCAGGAAGAAACCCTTCCGGTCAGAGTGAATCTGAGAATTTCCATGCATCCTTTCCAGGGTCAAGTCTAAAACTGTAACAAGAACTCTGCACACCGCACAGGTGGGAATCTAGGAGCTGGGGAGGGATGACGCACACGACTATCTTCCCGCAGTTTGAGGTGGCCCCTGGCATTGCCTAACTGTGCCAGTTGGACCACCAGAGAACACAGGGCTGGCATTCCGGTTGGGGCACTGCCCTTTTGCCTAGACAAAGAAACCTTTGGGGGGAAAGTTGAGCCAAAAGCAAGAATGTAGACTTTCCTTAGGAGGAGGCAAGCAAGGGGGGAAGGGACTTGTTTATGTCTCAGGAAGTTATGAAATCTCATATGTAAAACACGCTCATATATATTGTTATTACTTGATTTAACACGCCAGGGACTTAGCCCAAGCCAGCTGTGACTCTCAAGCTGCCCCGCTCATTAAAATTCCCCTCCTCATTCAGACCCCCTCCCCCCATGACTGGATGTCGCCGGGCTTATTGTCCCTAAGTGGACTCCGCTCAATTCAGGAATGCGCCTGGTCGGTGCTCCCAAGAAGTTCCTTTTTAAAAGCATATTTTATACCTTTCCAGGGTCCGTTGTAGAAATTTTGGAAATTTCTGAAAAGTACCAAGAAAAAAAACGCCACGGCGCCATGTTTCTGTCACCTGCACACAGTGGCACCATTAAGACTTCAGTGGCATCAAACTGTTATTGTGTTTTAAGCATCCAAAGTAATCCTGACGAAACAGAGGTGCCCAGACCCCCTCCTGGAGGGCAAAGGTCACCTCTTCTCTCTCGTCCTGGCAGCTGGCCCCGCCCCAGCATTCAGGAGGCAGCTGTGTGTGTGGCATCCACAGACCTGGGTTTTGGAAGGAAGGGGAGGGCAGCACTGGAGAATGGGGCCCAGGAAAGAGGAAATGTGTCAGTGCTGTTACTCAAACAGCAACTATAAAGTATATTTCTCAACTATGACCTTTTTCCGCAATTGTCTAGCAATGTCAAAAAATGTGTTCCTGAGATGTTTTGGGGGCTGGGTATTGAAGAGAAGGTAACTCCATGCAGAAGATGAGCTCACCTACAATTCCGAGGCATCTCTTTAGCACCCATGACAGCAAGAAGCCTGCTTGGGAAAGTGGGCCCCTCAGTGAGCCAAGCCCGGGTGCTGAGGAAGGGCTGAGTCTGCCCGGCTGGGGCCACGCCCTTACCTTCCGTGTTTGATGGAGGTGGGGTGTGGTTTCAGGAGGGGTGACGGAGGAGTTGGGGTGTGGAGGATCCCAGCCCTTTAACCCACCAGGGCCTGTTCTTGAACCAAATGTCCCTGCTCCGAGCAGAGCCTCGTAAACACATTACAGAACTGCCATTCGTTAATCCCCAAACAGTTTTCTGTCATTTAATTAGAAAATTCATCTTATTTTGCCTCCAGGCCTTGTAGCCTTATTGCATTTGCACATATTTCAAAATGTTTCAAGTACTGACCAGATAACATTAATGAATATATTAGATAGGCAAACAGTTTTAAACAAAAAATAATAAACATACTTGTGTGTATCTGTGTGTATATAAAAAAATGTTAATTCCGTCTGGAGCCAAACAGGTAATTTTCCCTTCAGCGTTTTCTCAGTGGCTAAGACAGGTTGGCCTAGGAGCGCAGTCAGCCTGTCTGCAGACTCGGCTTGACTTGCATACCAGGGTCAGATTTTCCTCCGAAACAGACAGCGAGATGATCTGATTGGCTCCGGGCCAGGGCGTGCTCACAAGGGCTTCTTTGATGAAAGGGTTCTTGGTAAGTCCTGTACCAAAAGCAGCCTGCCACCCGCCTTTCAAAGATACCCATTTAGAGCCGTTCCCAGAAAGGGGGAAAAAACAGCGAGAAAAAGACAGAGGGAGGGGAGGAGGGAGCGAGGGCCGAATTACCGCAGGAATAATTATGCTCCCCGGCGTGGAGAAAGGGGGAAAGTTATTACAAGTAAACTGCTGGATGCTGAAGTAGCTGGTTGGCAAGTCTGTAAGAACATAAGGAATGTGCAATTAAGCTCATTAAAACATCATCATTATGCTTATCAATCTTTTTCCAAAAGGGGTGGGGCGGAGCGGTGTGCTAAGGCATGACCGCTTCTGCAGATAAAGATCCCGGGCTACCTCGTTGCATCTCTCAAACAGAACCAGCCATCGGCTCCCTGCAGCCCTTGCAATGGGAGGGCTGGGCCCCACTGACTCACACCGAGGCGTGCCTGAGGCCTGGATGCGTTTCCAGGAGGCTGGCTCCGCTCCTCTCCGCCGGCATGCTTCTCGTCCATGTGATCCCCTTCAGACAAGCGTGTCTTTATTAAGCACCTACTACATGCCCACCTCTGGTGTTCAGGGAAATTCGGCAATACTATATATGATATGAGCCCTGCCCTCTGGGCACCGTTCCTTGGTTGGGGTGGTGAGACCTATAGCATGCACTCTTTAAGCCAAAAATACGCATGGAAAGGCAGCCATGTGGGAGGGCCCTGCTAGGTGCTATGGGTCCAAGGGTGAGCAAGGAGGACACGGCCAGCCCCGCCCTCACCATCTAGCAGAGAGGCCCTTAGGCCCTCCGGCAGTGACGTCAGCAAGGCGGAATTGCTACCTGAGGGGGCCGAGACGGGGAGGCCGAGGGTTAGTTCGAGCACAGGGTGAGGGTGGCAACCCCACATACCGCTCGCTCATTTGCCACATGAAATTTTAAGCTCCTCGAGGAAAAGCAGTGTCTCTCTTTTGCTTTCGCTTTTTCTGTCTTTGCTGCTGTTATGTTTTATGGCAGTTTAATGTAATGTCTTTTCGTGGAAACTAGTCCCATACTTCAGAAGAATATAAAAAGAGAATTTAAATTACCTGTAATCTGACCACCCCAAGACACCCACTCTAGCACTTAGATCTAGTTCCTTCCAAACTTTTGTTTTTATTTTTGTTTTTCACAAAATCATTTGGAGTCGGTGTTTGCTTTTTTTAACTTTTTCCACTTGACAGAATGTGAGCATTTTCCGTATGGTTAAATATGCCTCGAGCCATTGTTTAGAATGTCTACACGGTTTAATCTTCTGGACATTTTGTTTGTTTCCAGTTTTTCGCCATTATAAATAATGTTGCCCTGAGCGTGTTTCTGTATGTGAGAATTGTCACTTACATCATCTCCCCCACAGTTATTTGCCAACAGCATTTATGCAGTAACCACCTGTAGCGTCAAGGAAAGCTACATAAGTGTAAGTGTGGGGCCCGCACCGGAGCTGAGCGGAGCTGGAGAACAGAGGGCTCATGGGGGATTAGCATGAACAGGGAGGCTCGTGGAGGAGGTGGATTTGCACAGGGAGGTCCGATGTCTTCGTCTGGCATTACTGCAGATTGTCTCCAAACCCATGCCTTGCCTTTTCTCTGGACATCTGTAAGGAACACACCTTTTTCTCCAGCGGCTCGGTCCTGGCAAATTCCTTCACCCAGGTGTACACAACGCCCAGTTCAGTGATCCACAGACCTTTCCCGGCTTCAGAATCACCAGGGCGCAGGTTAAAGAGACAGACTCCTGGTCCCCATCGCAGCCATGCTCAATCAGAACCTATCGGGTGGAGTCCAAGAATCTGAATGTTTAAAACACGCACGCTGGTAATTCCAGTGCAAGGGGTAAAGATCCCCGGATGCAGGAGGCAGTGCTGGCTGCAGCCGTGCTGCTGGGCACACGCCGGTCAAGGTGTGGGCTAGACTCTGGCCCTGTCACTCACCGCCCTGTGCCCTTGGCCGAGCCTCTTTGCTTCCTGAGCCTGTTTCCTCATCTGTAAGCGGAAGATAACAATAGGAGAGCCCTCCAAGTGTAGTTGTGAGCATGAAATGAAGTGCTTAAGACTGAGGTGCTAGGCCCCAGCCGTGGCCGGTTTTTGATGAGCGTTTCTGGTCATCGTTATTACTGTTCATACGAATCACTGCTCTCTAAAACATGGTGGCCTGCGGGCCTCTCCTTCCTTAGCCTTTTGTCTTAGCTGAGACCCTGTTTTGCAAAGTGGCCCCCGAGATCAGTGACCCTGCGAGACTCCTGCCCTGACCCCTGCCATGCCTCTGCTGGTGCCCACCGTACTTCCCTAGGCCTCCCGCCGCAAGAGGGGAGCTGGGAGCTGATTGGTGGAAATGCATCCTTGGTCGGGAGCCAAGCTAAGCTAAGGAGGGAGGGAAGATAAGCCTGAGGAAATGCTGATGTGCGGAGGTGTGACTGGAGAAACACCAGTGCCCTCCGGACCGCAGAGAGCCGGCCGGACTTTAATTCCTGGTTTGATCAAAGTCGTGTAAAAATGGACCCCAAAGGTCTTTAGATGGAAAACTAGGTTTTAGGTTTCACATATTCGCTGTAGTTAAAGCCAAATGTTCATTCCTCTCAAATTGTGTGGGTGGATCACTTTCCTCCCACTGTTGAAGTCTCGTGTTTTTAGCTGCTAATAAACTTAATAAAATCCATCGCTGACTTCCCCCAGTGTATTAAGGCCGTTCACATGCACCACCGAGCCAGCGACAGGGGACACCGTGTTAGAGAGTATTTTTGTTGGAAGCAGACAGCACACACTGTTCATCTGCAAAATGCTTCTCCAAGAGGCCTCTGTGCTGCAGTCCCGAGCTTGCGAAGAGCCTTCGCTCTCAGGGATCCTCCCAGTCAACCATAACACCTACACTGAGTGTGAAGGAATTCTGTTTCATTGGTTCAAGAAGCAAATTCAAAGGAGAGGTATGCGTTTCTGCTCCCACGGGAGCTCCCACCTGTCCCCGCCCCACCCCGCCCTCGAATGCCCAGTGCCCCTAAGGACCCCATGGTTCCCCGCCGGCCCATCCAACACTCTGGGGCTGCCCTGATCAGAAGAGGCAGGGTGCCTTTCCAGGGTGTAAGAGGCCCCCGTATCCTCAGAGTGCTCGGCAACTGACTGGATGCTGTAACGAAGCGAAACAAAAATGCACTTCGGGGTGTGGTGAGCAGAGCGGGGCATTTTCTGGAGCCTTCTAAACCTGAGTTGCAAAGAACCAGAACTACGGAAGGCGGGTGGTGAAGACATAAACAAGGAAAACTATGCAGAAGTCCACCCGGGGAAATGGAAGCCAGGGAGATAAAATTAGGCACTTGACAGTTTCGATAGTTCTGTCCTAAAATGGCCCAGGGATCCTCACGAGGCGTAGCATTTTTCGGTATGGGGGTGCCTGGCGTGTGTGCGCTGGGGCGGGGACAGAGATGAGATTTTATTTTAAGCAAAACCAAAAAGTTGGAAACGATCCAGATGTTTGTTGCTAATACTGAGTAAGTTCCCATTAGGTTGAAGAATGTGGAACAGGACAGAACGCCCTTCCCTGTCGCCCCTAGTGTAGCGACAGGCGCACCCATTTTACAAGGGAGCGTGGATTTACCCTTTTTCCTTTGAAGGTCTAAGAAGGGAAGGTCAGCCTCGCGCCCAGTGGCACCCTGTCCATCTTCAGGAATCTGTTGCTTTTTCGTGGGGTGCCTGTGAGGTCTTTGCTCTTCTGTGAGGTGAAAAACTAGAAAATGACCATGCCATGCCCGTGTTTGCTGAAGTGATCACCCTTAGGTTGTGTGGGGCTTATCTCCTGGAGTAATCAGCATGGCCCTCTTAAATAGAGCTGTCTTAAAAACCCAGATCTACCGGTCAGATTTGTTTTAATTTCGGTCTAACAGCTTTAGGATTACCCCTCAAGACTCTAACGTCAGGCTTTTGTACAAACAAGGAGCTTACACAAAACCCCCATTATCATGGTGGCTGGGGGTGGGGGGAGGCCTTGTTTGGTTGATTGAGTTATGATTGTTTAGGGAACAAATAAAGGCTTTCTTTCCTTAAACATAACAGTTATGTCTTACTCTGGCTAATAATGCCACATTTTCTTTTCTTTTTTTCCTAGCCTGACATTATTCTTAATGTCAGTGCAATGTTTTACCTCTAGGTTGAAATCCAGTTTTAATCCTGTAAGCTAGAAAAATAAGTTCGATCCTACACAATTGAGTTTTAAAACTGATTCCGTTGCTGTACTTATTACCCTTGATGGCTGGTCTTTCCACTCCCTCCCCCCTCCCTTCTTCCCCTCCTCCTCCTGTCCCCCTCATCTTCCTCTTCCTTCTTCTCTCTCTCTCTCTCCCCCTCCCTCTGTGTGTGTGTGTGTATGTGTGTATAAAAATGTAAATTAATTAAATGTCTATATGTATATACCTCTCTATGTGTGTGTCTCTACACATGTAACAATTTCATTCATGCTGTAAGAACCGATCCTACTTCATTTTCTGAATATCTACTCTGTGGTCTCAATAAACTCTTTTACAATGAACTGATTTACTGCAGATCTGGGCAGTATTACGCTTTCCCCTGCCTCCCTCCCCTCAGAAGTTCAAGTTCTTTGACAATTATTGCACAAGGTACATTTCAGTTTTACTTACTATACTTTTCTTAAAGTCTCTTATAATCACAGTGGATTGGCAAGTTTGGGTGCGGGTGGGTTGTGCGATTTCAGTGGAGGGTAGCCCACCCTGGTACTAGGATGCTGCAGGTCTCGCCTCCTGGGGCATCACGGCCTCAGGCCCCTTCTCTGAGGTCACCCTCCCAGCATGTGCCTGAGCAGTCCCCACCGCAGCCCGAGATCCAGGCTCGCTCTGCCGCCACAGGTGTAGTGGTGGCGCCTGAAAACCAACTGGAAAGTGAATTCAGGGGCGAAGCTAGGCAACACCAGGCCGGGGGCTTTTTTTTATTCGGAAGTGGAAAACAGATAGGCATCCAGAAACAGGAAGACAAAGAGGCCCCTGCAAGTTGGAATAGGAACCACACTGAGGGCTTCTGAAAGAGCCTCTGAAATGACTGTGGGTCTGAGGCACTGGGTGCTTCTCGAGTTCTCTAATTCTGTCTTTAAACATACGTTCTGCCAGTGTATTTGGGTCGGAGATTTGAATTAGGATATTAAAACTTCAACCGGACTCATTTTAATTAGCTAATTGGGCATTTTGAAAGCCCTTCAGGTCATGGTAATTATGCAAAGGATAGGCAGTCATTAGCTCTCTCTCTCTACCAATTTCTCATTAATACCTACCTGGAGTAGAGTTGATTAGTGCGAGGCTATCCCTGCCGAAAAGTGAACATTCTCACTTGTAAACGTGATTTCTTTTCGCTCCCGGCTGCTCCCGGAGGTGGCGTGAGTGTTGGTCCTGGACAGCAGTGCCTTTACGGTTCCGCATCACGTCTCCCGCACAAGGGACAGATCGAGACGTTGAAATATCACTCCTCCAGCTCATCACAGCCTACCCAACTGGAGGAAACCTACTTGTTGTTGTTTTTTAAAGTCACAGCAGGAGATGGTTTTATGTGGCCCTCACCCGGCCCAGACAGTGCCTGCCACTTGGCATCAGGCTCAGAAACCCATTAGCGGTGCCACTTCGGTTAGTAGAGAATGAATGGCTGAGCGTGTGGCCTCCTGGTAGACTTTAATGTGGCATTGGCCTTTGTTACGAGTCTCAGGTCCAAGCATAATTTTACACGCCCCACCAGCGCCAAGGTGACGGGGTTGGGGTGAGGCCTTGCTTCTCTCCGGCCTGGTTGTACTGAGAGCATGTTGCCCTGCTCTGTAGCTTCGAGAAGGGAACTTAATGGCCTGGTGGCAGTCCGGCCCCAGCTTCACTGAGCTGTGGGACTCGGTATGTGGGAGCTGTGGCTTCGTGTCAATGGAAGTTCTCTGTGTTAGAACATATCATATGCTTAAACCTCATCTCAATTGAAGCTCTCAGGCGGGTGTTATTTATACAGGGCGTCCCAGAACAATGTGTACACACTTTAACAGCTGATATAGCTCAAGTGAGGTCTCTTTCTTTTCAGATTTAGCCCATTGGAATTAATAATGGCAGCCAACGTGTGTGTATACATCTCGGCGGGGGGGGAGGGGGTGGGGGGGAGTTACACCCTGTATATGCTACCAGGTCACTGAGTTTCTGCCACTGACCTCCAGCCTCACTCTTTTACCACCTATTGCCATAGGACACCAAGGACATATAGGGAACCGGTGCCAATCACACACTTGTGCAGTGGCCTTTACAATCATCTCAGTGGTTTAGTCATTCGATTCATGCCATCGCACCCTCTCTAGGAAACAGCAGGCCAAGAATGTGTATGTTCTCAGGGCGAGAAGGAAGGAGAGATGGAAAGAAATATTTTCTTTTATTGAAAGACAGATTTTTAAACTGCAGTTATGCCTGCCAGCGAGTGTCTCCAGCATCCCTGGGAGTTATTTGAGGTTCCCCATAGACCGATGCCCAACCTGCAGCGCTGGGGAGGGGCGCTCACCCTCCGTGGGTGTGGCGGCCTCGGGAAGTCCTAGTGAAGGTTAGGGACTTGTCCTGTTCTGTGCCGGAAGCTCTTGGCGGCCGTGTGCATGCATACTATCAGTCACCAGCTCCTCCGTCCCAGGCGGTGCCTGTAGTGCCTGTAGTGCTTGCTCACTGTAGCCAGCTGCAGGCCATTCTTGATTGACTGTGGGATGGAGATGACGCTCGGCATGGTGAATCCGAAACGGGGAATAATGTTGGGAGCATTATCTCTGGTTGGTTTTGTTTTTATAAAATCGCTTTACCTTCCTGGTTCTGTTTTGCTTAAGCTAAACTTGGTGTTTAACCTGTTATATTTTAAGTCTTCGTATTACATAATGGATTGAAAAATATTCGAAAAATGACTGTGAAGAAAATTAAAACCACTTATCATCACTCTATTAAAAGCCTTTTGTTGAATATATGTCTTTTTCTCTTGCTCCATACACCTATCGATATACATTTTTTAATGAAGTTGAGCTTTTTTCATTTTACTAAATACTGTCATCATTGCGATTATGAATTACTTGTGAATCGATTAGTTCATCTCAGCAGCAGCTTTTTTATGGGCTGCTTGGTACTTGGTGTTCTGAACGCACCAGTTTACTTAAATAAATGCCTATTGAGGAACATTTGCATTATCGCAAAGTCATGGTAACAGCGTTACGGTTAGTGTTCACTCTTGTAAATCCATGTACCTGCGTGCACGAGTCCTCATATATCCTAGAGTTCATGACTAAGGGTGGAGGTGCGGGTTCATTGTTCAGTTTTCAAAATGATGCCAAACTGCAGTGCAGAGAAGCTGCGCTAACACGCGTTCCTACAACAGCGATCATCCGCGTGTCCTTGCCGGTTTCACAGTTGCCTTTCATCTTCACTAACCCGATAAGTGGGGGGTGTGGAGGGGACAGATGACATCACATCGTTTTACCAGATTTTTTGTTTACCAGTTGAGGTTGCGCATGTTCAAATATTGCCACTTCTGCTTCTTCTTTTGTAAATTACCCGTTCATCTCTCTAACCCATTTCTTCTTCTATTATGATATTTACCTTTGTAAATGTTACATTCGTTTATTTTTAATTTATTGAAAAATATTTCTTGAACACCTGTTATGTGTGCTCTGCACTGCTTTGTGCCGGGAAACAGTGGTGAGCAAGAAAGACAGGGCTGCTGCCCTCAATTTAGTGCGGGAAACACGTTAACCAAATGCACAGATATGAGAGTGTAATGGTCATGGATGCCATGAGACAATGGACTATGTCAGCAAATGGTTCCCACACCGTAGCAGGCATCGGAATCGCCCGAGGGCTTGCTAAAACACAGGTTGCCAACGTTACCCCTCACCTTCTCCAGAGTGGCTGATTTAGTAGGTCTGAGGGGACCCTGAGACCCCAGGAGGCGCTGACGATGCAGGTCCACAGGCCACGTGGAGAACCTCTGCTCTGGAGATTTAACCTAAACACGGGGGACAAGGTGGCTTTCCCAAAGAAGTGATGCATGAGCTGTGGTTTGAGGGCATTGCCTTCATGAGCATCACAGATGTTCCTGTCCTAGCAGAGAGCTTGTCCAAAAGCCCTGTGGCAGGAGGGGGCGTGCAGAGAGCAGGAGACAGGCCCATGTGTCTGGTCAGGCCAGAGAAGAGAGAGTGGTATGAGAGGAGGTGGAGCTCGTATCCAGGGCCAGACCACTTAGATGGAGTAGGACATGAATGTTAAGGAATTTTGATAAGATCAAGCATAAAAGGAAACCTTAGGCAATGAAGTTGTTTTGTAGAAATAAACAAAAAGGAAACAATGGCCCGGCCGGCATGGCTCAGTGCTTGAGCATCAACCTATGAACCAAGAGGTCACTGTTCTATTCCCAGTCAGGGCACATGCCCAGGTTGTGAGCTTAATCCATCCCCAGTAGGGGGGTGTACAGGAGGCAGCCAATCAGTGATTCTCTCTCATTGTTGATGTTTCTCTCTCTCTCCCTCTCCCTTCCTCTCTGAAATAAATAAAAATGTGGGTTTTTTTTATAATTGACACTAAGCAATGGACCAAGTATGTCAACTATACATAAATAATGAAAAGCTGGTGCTTTCAAAGATAAACATTATTATTACAGAGTTACTTGAAATTCTGTTTATAAACTTTACTAACTCCATGAAAAGCTGATTTATAAACTTGGGTTCAGATATAATTTTAAACTTAGCAGTTAGAAAGAGGCTGTTTCTGTAAGCAGATGGTCTCTGATTCTTAACTGTGGTTGCTCCAGGCAACCTCACCTGAAGAGGAAATGCTGCATTCACATTAATCGTCAGTGGGAAAAGCAGGGCCCAGATCCCCATTGGAAAGAAGAGAGGGTCCGTGCCCTTCAGAAAGGAGAGAGAGATACTTCCTTTGGATGAACAAAATATGCTCAAGGCTTTCCTGTTGTCCGTAGGACCGAAACTTCTCGCTGGATTCTGTCAGAAAGAGGAGGGGAAGTGGTGGCTTTCAGCAAGGATGATGGCAAACACGGCCCATCTGCTTCTCGATCTCTTCCGCCGGCAGCTGGCGGAAAGGGGAACTGGGGATACTGTCATCTTCTCAGTGGTCAGAAGTGTTTTACGAAACTGAGACTGGCGCCGTGGCGGGTAAATTGGACGAGATGAGAACCAAGGATTTCTTTCTTGGAAGCCATGGAGGGAAAAAGGAGGCAGGACGAGATCCGTACGGGTCGCACTGTAGTGAGAACGGTGTAGCCATAGCGCGTTCAGGTGCTGGCTCTTTAAATCTTGCTCCACGCCTATTACGTAGCCTTCGAAACAGAGTTTAAAGGCTACTAATTTCTTAGCCATTTGAGTTTTTATTCTTTAAAAGGGAAATGCTTTCCATCAGCTTCCCAACCTGTGCCTGAAACCTGACATTTCAGACCACGTGGTAATAATAATAATAATAATAGCGATAGTAGCTAATATGGACGGAGCACTTACTGCATGCCAGGGACTGCGCTCAGCTCTTGGTAGTGTTTTCCCCTTTTCGTTCTCACAACAACCTTTGGAGTAGGTAGTTTTGTCCTGACCTCTTACGGATGGTAAAACGAAGGCCCAGTCATACAACTAGTCAGGGGGGATTTGGGGATTTGAACCGGGATGGTCTGGACATGGAGCCCATGCTCTGAACCATCCAGCTCTTCTGTTTCTCCAAGTCTCTACTGGGGGGCAACAAGCAAACTCTAGTTGCAGACTTAGTGCCTAAAAGGAAATAAGTGCCTACTCAGTGCTAAGCATGAAGCAAATGCTGTCAGGATGAAAGCATGATAGCGAAATAATTCTAATATGTTGTCTAAAATATATTCGTCCTAGTCTTGAAGACAGGGAGGCACAAACTAATGAGCACAGTGTGGAGTATGCTGGGACAGTGGGAGCAAACACTCTAATGATGAACGCTTTCAACAAAGAGGTCCTTCCTCCCATCATTCCTCCCCTCCTCCTCCCTCCCTTCCTGTATTCTCCAAATTGTTTTTGTCACAATGAAAAAATAATCATTTTAAAAATTGTTTGAAGGTCAATGGGACATTTAATCAACTTGTATTAAACACTAACTCCATCTAAAACATGGTGAGATGGTGTAAAGCCCAGAATGTTCTGGACACTCAGCCCAGTCCCGGGACCAGTCTTATCGTCAAGCCCCTTGCAGGAAGGTGAGTTGAGGGGGTCTGGGTGACTCTTGCTTCTCTTTCTGTTGCTTCAAGCAAAGCTGACAAGCATAGGGCAGCTGCGGAGTGTCTGCCAGAACAAGGATGTGGCACCTGTTGGGATCCTGGTCTCCCCAGAAGCTCAGATAAAATGCATCCCCAAGCTTTGTGCCATGAACCATGGGGCACCTGTGTTGGGAAGGCATGACCCTACATTTCTTCCCCCTTGCATCCTGAAGCCTTTCCTAAGACGTCGGTTCCTGTACCCCAGCCACTTATGGTTGGTGACCCCAGGATCAGCCAGCCGCCTTCAGCCCCAGTCTTCCTCACCCCTGTCTGACCACAGTGGCTCCCTGCTCCCTGGAGATATTTGCAAAGAAAATGAAGTGATTTACATAATTAAAACAAATTGATTGCCGAGTGTGAGAATCCATTGTGGTGGCAGAATGGACCGATTTAGAGGCTTTGTGAGACGCAAGGCCCGGGGACTGGGGGTATGGCTCTCCCAGCCTGGAAATGTAATTAGGGCTCCTCACAGCTCTTTCTTGGAGACTTCGGTGATTAGAGCAGGACTTGCAGTGTTTGGGGAGGAAGCATGGACCAACGTAGAAGACTCTTAACTTTGCATGTCAGCCTGCTCAGCTCTGAGCACATGAAGCAGCTCCTGGAGCAACTGCTGGAGGGAGCGTTTGGTGTCCCCCTCCAACCCTCCCCATTGCATTTGGGGATTTCCCCCTTTTTGCCTGTCTCCAGTCTCTATCTCTCTGTTCTGTTTTTCTTTTTGCCACAGAGAAAGCATCTTTCAAACCACATTAGGATTTCAGATTAGAGGACACCAAGGGGACAATGTGAAAACTAGACAAGTAAATGCAGCTGTGTGATCCTAGGTTGAAAACGGGTTGGGGGTGGGTGGCGGGAGTCCGTAAAGGGCATTGTTAGGACAATGGGCAGAGCTGGAGTGCAGGCTGTGGATTTGATGTCAGGCTTATACATTATTGAAGTTCCTGATTTTGGTGAAGGAGCTTGAAGTCTGTGACTCATTCTCAAAGGGTTCCTTCCCCATGAGATATGCAGAGAGAGAGAGAATGGGAAAGCTTATGGGGTGAAATAGCAGCAATCACTAAATCTAGGTAAAGGATGTAGGAGCTCATTTTATCATTCTTGCGACTTTCCTGTTAGGTTTGTAATTATTTCAAAATGAGAAATGTTCTTTTTTAATCCCATTAGGAAGTAATGCCGGCCTTGTAGGACTGACAGTTACTCATGTCTTAAAAGAAAAACTAGGAGGACTAGAAAAGATAAACCACACGCCTGCTCCAGATAATTTCTGTGTGAAGTAGGGAGAGCCAAAATTCGTGATTAATCACACCCAAGAGGAAGATGAAAATCCATTCCCCATCGCAGCCCTGCTGACTGCGTGTGCACACGTGTGTGTGTGTGTGTGTGTGTGTGTGTGTGTGTGTGTGCGCGCGCGTGCCATCTCAGGGGCCTCATTATAAGGTTATGGCAGCAAGAAAGTGAGCCCTTCTGTGAGTGGAAGGACCTGCACTGCCTGTAATGTGAGGGAAGATGGTGTTTGATTTGCAGGGTCTGCTGGTCTCCCATTCTCACAAGGAAGCAAATAAGTTGACTTGGAATCCAAGTGCTATTGTAATGTCAGATGAAACCATGGAATTGCCATGTCTTCATCTTAACTAGCCTGCCTTGCCAGCAACAGCCTCCCAGGCTACACCGGGAGGTATCCCCCTATCCATGGGTTGGAGGTCCTGGGAAAGGTAGAGCGATGGTGAGGGCTAAAAGCCTTCCAGGGATCTCCCTTAGGTTCTGCTCTGGGTGTGGTGTCAAGCATGAGGGCCAATGTGGTATGCACAAGGGCTTTCCTTGTGACACTGTCCCCAGTCTGTGCCACTCATTGCTCTGTATAGAATGTGAAAAGGTATGTAACAAAGTCAAGTGTCTCACCTTGCCTTTACCTTCCTGATGGAATACGACAAAGCTCAGAGCATAGCCTGGGAGGGCTGGTAGGAACCTGGGAAGAGATCCAGTTCAGAGGTGGCATACTCAGGCACCCTTGGGAACCAGGTAGGCCCACAGGTGAGTAAGATGAGCCACGAGGTGATGTAACAGGAGAATAAAAGTCAATGGAGAGGGCTTCTCCGAATGCATTCCACTGCTGCCTTGGGGGAATGGGGCCTGCTAAGGTCAGATTTGCCACATTTCCCAGAATGCCTGAGTTCTACATTGCAAATCTCCTTGTTGGTAAATACTGGCAGGAATTAAAAAAAAAAAATTAAGAACTGAACAGGCCAAACAAACACATCTGGCAGGTGGGACCGGGCCACAGGCTTGCCAGCTGGCAGTCTGATCTGTTCCGACCCATCATGTTCCATGTTTGACAATTGTATTCTGCAAACAGTCATTGGAGTCCAGCAAGGTGCTGTCACCCGAGAGGGCCAGGGACTGGTCTGCGACCACCACGCAGGGTAGTGTCAGAGGTGGACAGACTGCAGCCACGTGTCAAACTTGGGCACCAACCATTCTGGTTTGACATGAAAACAAAAGTTTGGCTAAAGGATCCAGCCTCATGAACAGGAGTAACTAATGCCAAATGTTTTTTGAAAAGAAAATTAATTCCATCGTGAAATCTCCTAACATCCTACTCTGCCACATGTTTATAGAAATACCTCCTTAAAACTCAACGGGTATGTTTCTTCCTAACCACAAACAACATGCTCTTCAGAAACAAAGACGTGTAAAGATGGGGTTCAGAGTGTCAGCTACAACTGCTAAAGTCCCCCTCCCCCACTTTTAAACGATTTCTTTCTAAAGAAATTTCTAGCTTCTATCAAAAGGAGTTTCTGGCTCTCCCTGGGAGCACGTTGGGGGGTTTATAACGGAGAGGCCTCTGGATTCCCCAGGCCTTCGGGGGGGGAGGGGAAGGAAGGCTTCCATGCACACCCCAGCCCCCTTCCCAATGCATTGTCAAATGTTCACCTGCAAGTAAGGCTTGCCTGTGCCTGGGCTCTGGAGGCAGACGGACTGGGGTTCAAATCCAGAGCTTTGTGGCCAACACTCCTTCAGTTCCTCTTGTTTAAGTGGAAGAAGAATGGTACCTCTTAGAGGCCAGTTGTAAAATGGAATGAGAGAACTTCTGCATGGCACGGCATGGAGCTGGGCCTGCAGCAGGTGCACAGGAATGAGCGCTCATTGTCCGCTCTCCTTGTCTTCAGCACTCGGGATGAAGGAGAACGCATTTCCAACATGAGCAGCGTGCCCACCCACAGGGCAGACCCCTCGGAGCCGGAGCCGGGAAAGGGATGTGGGGAAGGTTGTGCCCCCACCCCACAAGAGCAGCTCCTTAAACAGTCTTGTTTTGGGTTGTTTCCGGGTGTGTTTGTTTTGTTTTTTGTCTTGCCTATTTATATTTGTATTGATTTCACAGAAGAAGGGAGAGGGAGAGAGAGAGAGAGAGAAACATCAAAGGTGAGAGAGAATCATTGATTGGCCGCCTTCTACATGCCCCCCACTGGGGATTGAGGCCACAACCTGGGCATGTGCTCTGATCGGGAATCTAACCGTGACCTCCTGGTTCTTAGATGGACGCTCAACCACTGAGCCACACCAGCCAGGCATGGGCGGGTGGGGGTTGTAAAGTTTTATCACCTTTCAGTTCAACCGTGTAAAGCGTATAATGCAATGGTTTTGAGATATTCACAGAGATGTGCAACCATCGTCACAGTGAATTTTAGAACATCTTCATCACCTCTAAAAGAAAAAGTAACCCCTGTTAGCTGTCACTCTCCAATCTCCCCATCCCCCCAGCCCTGAGCACCCACTAATCTACTTTCTCTGTAGGTTTACCTATTCTAGATATCCCCTGTAAATGGAATCATATACTATGTGATCTTCTGTGACTAACTTCTCTCACTTAGCATAATGTTTTCAATGTTTATCCATGTTGTAGTACGTGTCAGTATTTCATCCATTTTTACGGACGAATAACATACCACATTGTCTTTATCCATGTATCCACTCAGCAGTCTGTGGCATTTGTGTTTCCACATTTTAGTTATTGAGAATAATGCTGCTGTGAACATTCATGTACAAGTCTGTGTGTGGACGTGTATTTTCCTTTTTCTTGAATGTAAATCTACGGGTAGAATTACTGAATCAAATGGTAACTCTGTGTTTAACTTTTTGAGGAACTAACTACCAAACTGTTTTTTCAGAGCAGCTGTACCCTATTGTAGTCTCACCAGTGTATAAGGGTTTTGGTTTCTCCACATCCTCACCAACACTTGCTATTGTCTGACTTTTTTACTGTAGCCATACTGGTGAGTGTGAAATGGTATCTGATTGTGGTTTTGACTTGCATTTCCCTGATGACTAATGATATGAAGAATCTTTTCCTGTACTTTTATCCATTAGTATGCCTTCTTTTTAAAAAAACAAACAGTTTTTTTATTGATTTCAGAGAGGAAGGGAGAGGGAGAGAGAGATAGCAACATCAATGATAAAAGAGTCATTGATCTGCTGTCTCCTGCATGCTCCACAGTGGGGATTGAGCCCGCAACCCGGGCATGTGCCCTTGATTAGAATTGAACCTGGGACACTTCAGTCCACAGGCTGAAGCTCTATCCACTGAGCCAAACCAGCGAGGGCCACTTGTATGCCTTCTTCGGAGAAATGTCTACTCAGATCCTTTGCCCATTTTAATTGGGTTACTTGTCTTTTTACTATTGAGTTGCAAGAGTTCTTTATAAGGTCTAGATGCAGGTCCCTTATCAACTATATGATTTGCAAATATTTTCTCCAGTTCTGTGAGTGGTCTTTTCACTTTCCTGATATTGTTCTTTGAAGCACAAAGGTTTTTCATTTTAATTAAACACTATTCATCTATTTCCTTTTGTTGCTTGTGCTTTTGGTGTCATATTCAAGAATCTGTTGCTAAATCCAAGGTCACAAAGATTTATGGCTATGTTTTCTTCTAAGAGTTTTATAGTTTTGGCTCTTGCATTTAGGTCTTTGATCCATTCTGAGTCAATGTTTATATATGATCTGAGGAAAGGATCTAGCTTTCTTCTTTTGCACGTGGATCTCCAGTTGAATAGCCATGTTTTAAAGGGAAAAAAATGAACGGTGGCATGATGTGGTCATCCACTAAGACTTACCTTAGCCCAGCCCACCTTAGAAGCCCATTGGCTAATCTCAGGGCAGGAAGGGTCAGCTTTACAATGGGAGAGCCGCTTCAGAAGCTCTAGTCTGCAAGCCATGGAGTGTAACCCTAAAGTTGATAAAGTACACCCACTAAGTGGATGAAATAATAAATACAATGGGGTAGTGGTTTAATCACCCTAATTTATGCCCGTCTCTTACCTCCCTGCCATCTCTGAGACTTTTGGGAGAAGTAAGGTATAATAGAAAGAGAATTAATCATTTGTCAAAGCTAAGAGCTGATTTGTGGCCACCCTTGTGACCTTAGATGAGTCATTTAACCTCCTGAGCCTTCGTCTTTTCATGTCTAAAGTGAATAATGATACCAAGTTCCCAGTAGTATTGAATGGGTTAAAGAAAGCATTCCCAGGGGAGGGAAAGCACATGGTACCTGGTGTCCAGTGCCCATACAGAGCATGTGAGCTTACCCTTACCATGCTTCTCTCCCTCTTCCACCACTGACCAGGCGAAAAGCTAACTGTGCCGGCTACTTCAGGTTATAGAGGCTAGAACCCCAGAATCCAGACAGTAGCCAATTCCAGAGGCACAGACCACCCCATAAACTATCCTGTGCTAGCCCCATCCCTCTACTCAAAGCATTAATCCCAGGAAGTCTTAGAAAAGAGCGATGCTTGGACGCACCCCATCTTGGCTGAGGGTGTGCTGGGAAGGTGCTCAGGCCTCAACACATCTCAGTGTTGCAAGCAGTACCCTGGATCCTTTCAGGACACCATTGATTGGAAAGAAAACATGTAGTCAGCATAGCCTTCTACATGGAAGAGAGGACCTTCAGAGTGTGAACTGAGATTTTCCCCTGGGCCTGCAATTCCTTCCAATGATGCCTTACCCTTGAGTGAAGGCACAGCGTCATTGCCAGGATCCAGCATCTTACCTGGGGTGGGCAGCAGAGGGCTGGTGGATATGAAGACCCTGAGAGCAGTAGGAAGAGCTATGCAAACACAACAGGACACGAGAACCCATGAGGAGCCACTGGCGTACATCATAGGGTGTTAGAGCTGAGCAGGACGGCCTCGTTTGACATAGAAGACACCTACATCTCGGAGACACTGAGCGACGGCCAAGGCAAGGCAACGAGTGGCCGCAGTTAGGTACCTCGTGCGCATGCCTTGGGTACCTAAGGCCAATGATGCAGGTTGTTGGAGAAGGTGTCCCAAGAAAGAGGCTGTGCGTTCAGGGTTAGAGCTGAGGCCACCAGAAAAGCAGCTCAGGAGCTATGTCGTTGGGGAAAGGGATGCCAAATAGACATTGAGGCAGAGGCACAAAGGCTGGAGGAGGCTCCTCTGCCTCTCCATCGTGTCAGAGGTCCTTCTCGTAGGTTATTCCATCTCAGCTGAGACTTCAGGATACCAGAACAAGATGGTGGGACATCCATGACCCAGGCCTGGCTCTGCCGCTGACCGTCCAGGGACTCGCCAGGAGCAGCACTTCCCCTCCGAGCCCGGGTCTTCTCATGGCAAATGAGATGGGAGTCAAGTAGGTGAACGTGGAGGCCTGTGGTCCTGGCCAGTCTTCAAGCTCAAGGCCAGGTCATGCTTGGGGTGGTGAGTTAATGTAAGGATGAACAGCTTGCTGTGAGCACATTGAGAAATAAGTTTGGGGTGATGATTTTAAGTTCCGCTGTCTTTTTATGCATCTGTTCGGGTGATACTTTTGACCCGATTCATAGAGAGTTCACCAGCCCAATGTACAATCTTAGGAGATAATTGCAATGGATGAAAGTCTCTTGAGTCAATTAACTCTTATTACCTGGAAACCATTTATAAGAGGCAATAAATTATTGGGACAACACAATTAGCAGTCCCACAATAAAACGGGTTTCACGTGTTTGCTCGCAGGCGCCCCCCCCCCCCCCCCCAAGGGCCCGCCAAGTTTAAGGGCACGTATTTGAGAGGATTGCTGTGCCCTTTGTGTTCACAGGCGTGTGTTAACATGCAGACATATCCCAGGCTAGACCGAGGCAATGAAACAAGCTTTCCACGCCTGGGAACAATGACGCCTGTGTCACGGCCAGTCAATGGCCGTTTCAGTGCCCTGTACCTAATAGGCCCTCACCGAATGGTGGCCAATCTGCTCAGTGATATTTGAGGCTGGATCTTGGGATTCTGTTTAAAGACCATTTCTGACACTTCCACCCTGGAATTTAAAAACTGAAATCACTAGGCATTTAGAAAGACCCTTTTTCCATCAAGTTACAAGTTTTAGCGTGGATGGAGTTGGGACCAAAGACAAGTTTAGATGTGGACTCCAGGAGGTACCACTGCCATGCAAGTAAGCTCTGGGAGCCCCATTCTCTGTTATGTTTGTTTAAATCTGTGAGAGGATCGTCTTGTCCCTGAGGTGGCCCAACTTGAGTGTGTCTTCAGGCACTAAGAGCCTGGGCCCCTTTCCACTGAATCGTCCCACCATTTGCTTATTAAGTGAGGCCAAGATTCCAGAATCTTCTGCATTCATCTACCTGGCATCTACTCTCACTGACCTTTCTCAGTGCTTCTGTCATCTAAAGCATTTTTCCCTCCCCTGTTGCATTATAAGCACGATCTAAATTCCTAAATTCCAAAGGAGTGGGATGGAAAAACAAACCCCAGAGTACAACAATGTTAATGATCAACGTTTTATTTTTATCATGTTGACTTTTTCAACCGCAAGCTTAAAGAATTATCAAGGCACACCGCATTTGTCCAAATAAGCTGGAAATAATAGACTGACCAGAACTGGTGCTGAGAAGGCAAATTTATAAGTCGAGTAATTGAAAATGTAATAAAGAGGGGGGGAAAAAAACCAAGTTGCCGTAGAATGTGGGTCTCTTTTGTGTGTGCGTCCAACTTTGTGGGTTTGTTTTTGTTTTGTTTTTTCACATCACCAGATAATTTTATGATCGCCTGTCTGTGACTTCTTCAATGATGATAAATGTGCGATCTGATCTTTCAGAAGAATAAGCAACTCCTTGTTAATTAATTTATACAGCTGTCAGTGCAGCTTTCTCTCTCTTTGCACTCGAAGTGTTTCCCTGCCATAGATTTTCTTGCCTTTCCTGGCAAACCTCCAGTGAGAGCCTGGGATTTATTAGGCTGACTTGGTGCAAAGTCTATTGATTGTGGCCCCGAGGGTAATAACTAAATAGAGCCGGAGCAACAAGTCAATAACACCATTGTTGCTGCAGCCGGCATTCACTGGGGGAGCGAGATTGTTTTACAGCAGCCGAGGGTAATCATGGGCAGATCAGTGTTGAACACGCGCTGCGTGCCCCGTGTTAGGGCCGAGGACTGTTTGAAAGCTTTCAGCGGGATCGCTGGAGAATCGGGTGGGGTACTGGGATTATGAACCCCGTGAACTCCTTCATTACAGCTTAAAGGTTGCAACTTCAGTTTTTAACATCTGCTGCAACCTCAGGGAGCTCCAGAGCAGGGCTGGTGCACGGGAGTACATGCACGGGCCTCGAAGTGGGCCGCTCTCTCTGTGTCCCAGACACAAGGTGGTTATGAGCAGATTCTCTCACAGCTGCTGTCTTCGTCCGTCCATCCATCCATCCGGCCTGCCAGCCAGCCATCTGGGTGGTCCATCGTTGTGAGGCCCCATCCCTAGCTTCTGATACCCTAGAATATGCTCAACAGGAACCAACTTACCAGGAGCTATTAGGACCCCAGAGGAAGTCATATCCTCGTCATTTTCTCACTTCCAAGACCTGAGTTGCACTGACTTCATTTTGAAAACCATTTTCTTAAGGCTTGCTTCGAGAGAGAGAGACACCAATCACATCTTTCAAAGCTCTTTGCCAACTGCTTGAAGTTCAAAACTCTGACTTTCACGTACCTGGTGATTGTTTTTTTTAATTACAGAAAGTAAAGTCAGAGTCCCCACCAATGCCTGTCTCTCTTGCCTTTTAAAGAGTCCTCTCCAGGCCTCCTGGGAGAAAGCTTTTTCTGTGCCTGGAGGACTAGAAGGTCAGGAGACAGGTTGTGGACGTGGCTGGTGCCAATCTCTGTCCCAGCCTCCCGGACTCATCTTGTCCAGGTGGTGTTTGAATCAGTGATGTGGGCTGGATCCCTTAGGCCACCACAGCCCACACTCCAGGGACTATATCCATCACTGATGGCTGAGAAAGTGCCTTTTCTTCGGTGGAGTGTGGAGACAGCCACGGGGCAGCCCTTTGAGTCTTTAACATAGAGTATTGTGGAGAAAAAGGCAATTTTGGGCAAAAAAGTAAAACCAAGACTTCGCCCCAAGGCTTGCATTCTGACCGTAATCACCAGTAGTCTTTGGTGATTATCGCATTTCAATTCCATGCCTGGCCTTCATCAGTTGGAGACAAAACTCCGGCAGGGAGGGAAACTAGCCACTCTGCCCACAATCATGAGAGCATCAGGGGTCCCACTGGTCTCCACAGGACTCAGGTTTCCGGACATTGTGGCATTTGTCCCCTGGCTCCTTCCTAAGGAAGTGCTAATGTTACATTAGATTCCACCTGTACTGTCATTGAACTGCCACAAGTAAATAGGAAATATTGATGATAGCAGGTTCCCTAATGACCTTGGTACTCACATTACTACTCTGTGTGACTCTGACCTGGAACTACCAGTCGGCTGGATAAGTACCACCTCCTTTTTAACTTAATAGCAAGGCCATCATTGCCAAGGTGTTGAACTGAAGAACCATGGGATGGCTTCGGGGAGGCAGGCACCTCCGAGCAGTTGTTAGTTTCTTCTGCTGAGGCCGTCAGCCACCATCACCCTCATTCATCCTCCTCATAAGAGTGGTGCCCAGATGTGGCCACCTGAGCCAGTTACCCGCAAATCCCCACAAACCTTTGCATGTCCCAATCTAGACTGAATACAAATATTTCACAGGACGTTATATTTTTTAACAAATTTCATTATCCTGTACAGGACTAAGACTTTCTCCTGTTCACTCCTATTTGGCTAAAGGTATCCTTGGAAAAATCTGTGGCAAAAATAAAACTGGGGAGGGTTTTTTAAAAATGACTTGCAATATGGCTCGCTTTCATGAAAGGCTCAGAAGCATGGAGCGAATCCATTAGGTAGCATTCCTTCTGGAAAAGTTTTATGTTTGTTTCTTTTTTGAGAGTTTAGTCAATACTACCATCTAATTTATGAGCAAAGGTGGCCACTTCCTCCTCCACTGGGACGCATAAGTAACTTTCTCATCAGACATTTTTGTGTCTGAATGAAGAAATTCCTGTCCAGTCTGCTTAGGTTCAGCCCTGTGATCCAAGCCGTTTTTGACACATCCCTATGACCTCAGAGTTGATAAGCTCTGGCAGAGGGAAAAAATATGCAGGAGAAGTTCAGGAGTCTGGGGGGCAGGGGGGATGATCATCTAAGTTGATGTGTAGAATACTCTCAAATCCTCAAAGAAGATGTTTTGTCTGCGTGGCTGTGGAAACCTCACGCAGGCGGTATCACAGCTTGAAAAGGGAAAAGAGGGAAGGAAAACACCCAAGAATACACGCATTCGCAGTCCTTTTGGATGATAATACCAGTATCTCATCTCAAGATTTCCAATCGTGGAGGCCAGATACTCCGTGATTACCACTCTTCCAAGTGTCAGAGGCCGTCGGAATCTTCTCGGAGGGAATAAACAAGGCGATAAACAGCTGAAAATAACAGCTTTGTGTATCTGCTAGGTGCTGAGAGGTCAAAGGGAATGATGTTTGAGCTCATCAAAGGGAGTGATGCGTGAGCTCATAGGATGGGGCTGCCAGATGTATCTTTTGAAGGGGAGACTGGATTTTGACACAGAGACAAACATGGCAGGAGTTTCACAGTTGCGAACTGACTGGTGGTTTTTCTAACTGCCACCAATAGAGCAAGTCTATTGTGAACACATCTCCATGGGAGAGATCGTCCGTCCTCTTTTCGCCTCCTGGGGCAGGATATTTCAAAGTCATATACACTCATGAGGCCAATGACATAGGAATCAGACTGAATTTTCAGCTGATCCAGACGTGAATTTAGAGGCTACCCCGTAGTCTGTCAGCACGTGTTCACCTGCTTTAAAAAAATATATGACCATCTAGGCAAAAAATTTCTGTGACAATCAAATCTGCTTCAGCAACTACAGCCAGCATTCGTTTTTCGTCACTTCTTGGTTTTTGTTTCCTGCATCTTGTGGTTTGAAGTTAATCTGAAAATAAAGAAAAATACCTATATTTTCAGGATTGCTCTTTTACGGAAGCCACCACGCTCTGTAGAGCCATATTCCTCATTTACCTTGTGCTGTTGTCTGTAAGAGCTCCCACTCTTTGGGTTTCTTGTGGACTATTTTTCTATCAGGCTATTTATTACTTATTCAGTTCTGAATTGCCAATGTCAATGGTCTAATTCTCAACTTATCTGTATGCCTGGAATTTCAATAATTGAAGATTTGGGTGGCACCAGGATGTTGGTAGAAAGGGAATTTAGCAATTTCACGTACAGTTTGCTCAAATGCATGCACATTGTTTTGAATAAAGCTTTCAAACCTTTGAAAACAAAATTTTCAAATAAGTTCATTTTTCTCCTTTGCCTTCTTTCAGAGGGCATCTCCAGTTGAGGTTTACTCTACCATCCAACATTTACCAACTGTTGCCCACGTCCTAGGTAGTAGATTCAGAGCTAAACATGTATAATCTGATTTAATCCTCACATTAACCTTATAACATATATTATGTTGTTTCCATTTAATAGATTAGGAAACTAAATATTACTTAAGTTAGTAACTTTCTCAAAGCCACATGGCCAGTAAGAAACAAGATCCTTACGGAGCCCCACAAGGCCAGCACGATCCAATCTCTGCCTCCTCTTCAGCTCCCCTCCTTCCCATCATTCTCCTCTCTGGACACCCTGCCGTCTCACAGTCCCTCCAGCATGCTGTGCCACCTGCCTGGAGTCTTTTTCCGTCCCACCCTCCCCCATTTCCTGTTGACCCAGTGCATCCTTCAGATCTCAACGCAACATCATCACCACCTTAGGGAAGCCCTCTCCAGGGCCCTCGGCGAGCTCAGGCTTATGGCAGCCATAGAGGTACAGCCATCAAGCCAAGAGGCATGCAGTAGCTCCAGGTGTTGGCACCTGCTGGTACCCAGCTCAGCAACTGAGCCCAGCCTTTGCGTGAGCACAGTGGGGTCCTAGGGACAAGACGCTTTTGCCCACTGGGAGTCCTCTGATGGAACGGAGCCGTCTTTGCCCCAGCGCTCCTCATTGGGTTGCCTGAGATTGGCCCACAGCTGCCACGTGGTTCCAGGCTCTACCTGCCGGTTGCTGCCTCTTCCCCCTTTGGCTTTCCTGAGATTCAGAGCTGTAGGATGGTCAGAATCCTTCCCCTGCCCAATCCTGCCTCTCCCCTTTTATCTTTCACAGGGGATACCCTCCAATAAACTTCCTTCACTCCTAACTCCATTTCAGCACCCACTTTTGTAGAAATCCTACTGACACAGGCCTGTCTTCCGGACTCTCATGGTTTCCTATCTGCTTCTCTTGTATTCATGGTTATGTGGCACTTACAGTTGGAAATTGTACTGTGTGTGTGTGTGTGTGTGTGTGTGTGTTTGTTTCAGCGAGGTCTGGAAGCTCCATGAGGCCAGGCCCCTGTCTGATTTTGCCCATCATTGCATCTCCAGACCCAGATCTCTTCCCTTTTACCCCAGGGTGGAATTCCATCACTCCCCCCACCCTGCTCTGGTGTGTGCTCCACTCTGGGTCCGGGGCCATAGCACCGCCATTAACAGTTGAGTGCTGAGCCTGTCCACCCAGCACTGAGGGGGAAGGTGGACACCAGCGCTGACTCGAGAGCATCGGAAAGGACGTTTCCATGAGGCTTGGACCAGGCCGGCCCTGTGTTCAGCCCTTTAGCTTCCTTTTTCCATGTGGATGTGCGTGCCCTTTGG
The DNA here is from genome assembly GCF_027574615.1 of Eptesicus fuscus. Taxonomy (NCBI): domain Eukaryota; kingdom Metazoa; phylum Chordata; class Mammalia; order Chiroptera; family Vespertilionidae; genus Eptesicus; species Eptesicus fuscus. The sequence continues at coordinate 51,066,619 of NC_072489.1, forward strand.
TTTCCTTTTCCCAGTGGACGCTCGTGCCCTTCCTCCTGGAGGAGAAGATGGGACGTGAGCATTTCCAAGCCTCTGAGTGAAAACATCTGCTCTCCATTCTTCCCGTCACAGCGTGTTAGTGAAGTCCCGCTGAAGAGCAGCTGGAGTTGACAAGACTTGTCAGAAGGTCATTGCCATCATCTGGCTGCTAGTGGGTGCCCTCACCAGATGCCAATCTGGGTGCTCGCACTTGGGCCACCTAAATGCCCTCCAGACTTCTCATGGGACACAATGTTCTCCCTTCATCTCTGCCCTGAGCTGCTAGGGAGTGTGGGCCAAGGGCCTTTCCGCTGCTGCCATAGTTCATTCCCAAAGGGGGTGCATTCCTGACAGACGGCTTGTCCGGGGTGGTGTTGGGGGAAGAGGGCTGGCCTGGTTAGATGGCTCCTAAGGCCCCTTCACCTTCCAGTTTCAATTCTGTGATTCAGTGATTGTCACCTTCAAAATATAGTGTTCATGGAATCACTAAGATCCTTGTAAACGAACTACTGCCAAAGCAAAAGGGTAGAACTTAGCAAGAGAGAGGTTTACATGCACACACACCAAAAACGTGTGGACATGAATCTGGCCATCCTGAACAGTCACGGTTGTATTTTCTCTCTCGAGTGAATTCCGAAGCCATAATTAAGTGAAGACAAAAGCATATATACATTGAAAGAAAGGCGTATAATCTTCGGGATAATTCTGAGGTCATTAACACAGCAGAGCTGCACGAAGGCCTGTGTGCAATGAGTGGAATTTTCCAACATTGATTAAGCTGGACTCGAAGAGAACTGAGTCTTTGTCTGAAAGCTGCCAAATGAAAACAACTTTGGGATATTTAAATGCAGGTTGGAAATTGGTTGGAGTAAGGGATATTTAAACCACAGCTGTTCAAGGGCTAAAAACATATGAACGTGTGTGCGTGCATACACACACACACACACACACATGCACGCACACTGTGCCTCTGAAAACAAGTTAGCCAAAGGTGTACATTCCTTCTAAGTTCTCATGATCAACAGATGTAAATGTTCACGGTGTTCAGATGAATTATGGACCCTAATGAGATTTCAATACTGAGCAAACAATAAAAATTTATGCATTGCATAGTTGCCGTGGCCTTTGGCTCCACGGCTAGTGTTCCACCCTTTCAACAGCTTCAGTAATATAATATCCAGCTGGCTTTGGAGGTAAGGAAAATTCGAGGGGTGACTTGAAATTGTGAGAAATTATTTGATGGATTACTTTGTCAGAGTAATGCACGGCCTTGGCATAATTACCGTGGCCACCTTAACCCTGGAGGCAGGTGGTGACAAAGGCTTGCAGGGCCTTAGGTGCTGAGCCGTTCCCAAATGTGCTCCTTGCCCTCCTGGTCCCCGGTCCGTGGTGTCGGGGCTCCTTGAACCAATGCCCTAGTCTGCCCAGCGTGTGGGGCAGCCGAAGGGCTGCGCTCTTCCCCAAAACTGTCGTCTGCGTCCGTGCCAAGGGAACCCAACAAAAGGCAGGCTGACCTTGAAATAAAATGGGGCAAAAAACGGGAAGTGGATGAATGATATCTTTTAAAGCAGTATGTCTCAACACAATGGTGGACACACAGGCACGCTGATCCTTTTCCTCTTCTCTCTCTCTCTCTCTCTCTCTCTCTTTTATCAAGTCAGACCTTGAACTTAATGGTTGTCTGCCTTGTACTTCATAATGTTCAAATCTTACCATGTGATTAATAGCAGATTCCCCGTGCGTACGTGTCAGAGACCACATCTGTAGCAAATCTGCCAGCATATTTTTTCCACTAGTTTTACTTTGGAACCATAAAGTCATTCCTGTTTTGTGAATGAGAATAAACCTATTATGCAAGAATATAGCTACACCCAGGATCCACTCTTCGGGGAAAAGCCGTGGCCTATATGACAGGGCGGCTCACATTTCAGTGTTCAGGGGTGCTTCTCAGCGTGGCCTTCAGTGGCGAGAGACCACCCCGCCCCTTTCTGGGTTTTATTATGATAACAGAAATATATTTGCAGCATGTTGACAAACTCATTTGGAGTAAACAGAGTAGTCTTAATTGTAAGTTCTAATGTTTTATTGCTAAATTGGGCGATAAGTCAATGTTTCAATTTGGCACAGCCAACCGCATGTTCTCCAAAAATAGCCTTCGACACTTTTTAAAGCAAGTCAGTGGTGTACTTAGGGTGTTCACAAAAGGCTTCATTCTTGTCTACAAATGGCAAAGCTCCCCTTCATCCCAAGAGTGCCCAACTCATGTGAGGTGGGAGAAAAATAGAAGGAAAAAAACTTCCAGTTTTCCGGCATTTCTCCAACTCTTACTCTGGTCAGAAAGGGAAGATTTTGGAGTATATGGGGAAAGCTTGCCTAGGAAAGGTTATCTTGATTTTCATTTAACACACCCTCCCAGTGACTTTTCTAAAGGCTCCTCATAAGTATTTCTGCATAACTGAGACACGGATTCTACCCCGGAGAGATCTCGGGGCCGTTCACGTTACACCCCCAAATCCATGTGTTTTCATGTCATGGGAAAATCCAAGATGCCAGCAGATCCCTCGGCCCCTGATGGCTTTGGGTTTTGGTCTTTTCCTTGTTCTCCACTGTAAACTTATACAGAAAAAGACCTCCGCACCCCTGAGTATAAGCACAGCCAATAATGTTTTCCCACAGACGGCAATGGTGTGGCTAAGCAAGCCCCATGTGGGGTGGGGAAGGGAGGGGAGAGGGACTGAGGGGGACAGAGGTCCATAAATTCCATAAATGACAATGAGGGGCTCACTACGGTACCCCCAGTGCCTTCCAGGGGCGGCCACTTCTCTTGAGGCTTTGTGAGCAGAATGACGTGCAGGCTGACACAGAGAAGCCACTGCCCCAACATAGGCACACAGTGTACAAACCCTGTTTCAGAGCCACACAAGGGCATGGCTACAGAAATAATATCAGCCCTTTTCTTTCACGGTGGTCACTATGTGATACTGTCTGCATATGGTTTATCTTACGCAATCCTTACCACAACCCTATAAGAGAGGCATTCTTATTATCCTGAGGCCCAGAGAGGTAAGGACCTTGTCCAAGGTCACACAGCTAAAGAGTGGCAGAGAGCCAGGATCACACCCAGTTCACACTCTTGACCTCATACTATGCCACGTTCCATTGTTTGGAAGTTGCCTAGTCTTGTCTTTTAGCATAACCTGATCCAAATGTTTCTGCCTTGGCACATTCTCTTCCACCTGTCAGTATTTTACTGTAAGTTACTAACTTCAGGTAATTTTCTGTTCTCTTGAACTGTTTTGCTTACACAGTTCCGAAGCAGCTCCTACCACACTGCATCTGCGCAATTTTGATAGTTGGGGTAAACAGACGCCTTGGCCCAGTCATTGAGTATGATGTTAGCTGCAGGTTTTTCATAGATGCCCTTTCATCAGATTGAGGAAGTTCCTTTTTATTCCGAGTTTATGGAGAGTTTCTATCAGGAATAGCTGTTGGATTTTGCCAGATGTTTTTACTATGTCTACTGAGATGATCATGTGAGTTTTGTCCTTTATTCTATTAATTGTAGTGTATTGCATTACTTGATTTTCGTTAAACCAACCTTGCATTACTGGGATAAATCGCATTTGGTCATGGTGTTTGATCTATGTTGCTGGATTCAGTTTGATGATATTTGTAAAGCATTGTGGTGTCTTATGTTCATGATGGATATTTATTGTGATGTCTTTTGTTTAGCTTTTGTATCAGAGTAACGCTGGCCTCATAGAATGAGTTGGGAAGTATTCTCTTCTTTATTGTCTAAAAGAGTTTTTGTAGGATGAGTATTATTTTTTTGTTTACATACAATAGGTTTGTTCAATGTTGTTTCATTATAACATTGATGTGATGCCATAAGAATTTAACTCTTGATTATATCAATTAGCCTATAGTAAAATTGATTTCATTATATTTGATTTCATTTAAAGTCATACAACCTATCGATGATGCTAAGTGAGGCTTGCTGTATGTCAAGCATGTCAAACTCAAAGATTAACATGGGCCAAATAAGTTTATGTGGGCCGCAAAAAAACACATCTTCAATTTTCATAGAAACATTGGTTTATTTCGATAGACATTCTGAATACAAAGGGCTAAAACAAATGAGTAATTGTTAACATAAAATAATGGGACATTTTAATAAAATTAATTTTTTCTTGAACATTAACTTACCAGCCACTGAATAACTGCACAGATTAGTAAGCATAATACAAATAAACCTATTTTTCTTGTTCTCCGAAAGCGAAATATTTCCTGTTGCGCACACCAAACATGTCAGTTCAAGACTAAGATGTGGCAATCGGCTGCTAAAATATTCACTGCTAGTACTAGTAGAGAGAAATGGTGCACGTGCACGTAAAGCACATAAGGGAAATTAATGCAACACGATTATAGTAATCAGTCATTAGCGAAAGTTGTCATTCGTTATTAATAATTATGTATAACAGGATATTGTAAAAATTAAGTTACGAAATTTTTATTAAAATGTTTCTTACATACTGTTATATTGGCTGGACCGCAAAAATATTCGTTGTGGGCCGCGAGTTTGACATGCTTGCTGTATGTGATAGAATCCTATAAAGATATATGCAAATGGTCATTACACCGTGAAGCGTAATGACCGAACACGTAATGATTGGATCATGGATCAGCAGGAGGGTGGGGTAGTGAGTTACAAGCGGGCAGCAGAGAGCTACAGGAGGGGGCAGGGCAGCAAGCTATGAGGGAGGGACAGGGGGCGAGGGGAGCTATAGAAGGGTGGAGCAGCAGGCAGAGAGCTACTGGAGGGTGGCAGCGAGCTACTGGCACACGGATTCGTGCACAGGGCTACTAGTGTATTATAAAATGCATGTATTTCTAGGGATTTGTCCATTTTACCTAAATTGTCTAATTTTTTGGCATAAAATTTTTCAGAATATTCCCTTATAATTATTTTCATTTCCGTTCACTCAGTAGTGATGTTCCTTTTCATTCTTTATATTGGAAATTTTGTCTTCTTTCTTTTTTCTTAGTCATTCTAGCTTTTGGTTTCATTGGTTTTCTCTATTGTTTTCTGTTTCCTCTCTCATTGATTTCTGATCTAACCCTTACTCCTTTTTTTCTGCTTGTGTTGGGCTTAATTTGCATTCTCTTATTTCTTAATGTGGTAGCTCAGATTATTGAATTGAAACTTTTTTTTCTAATTAAGCAAATAAATTTCCCTCTTAGTTTTGCTTTAGTTGCATCCCACAAATATTAATAGTTGTTTTGTTTTCATTCATTTCAAAATCTCTAATTTCCATTATAATTTCTGGTTTGACTCATGGATTCATTATAAGTGTTTTACTTAATTTTATAATAGTTGGGGATTTCCCAAATTACTTTGTTTTTGTTATTAATTTCTAAGGTACTACTATTGTGATTGGAGAATATACCTTTTATGATTTCTGGTCTTTTTAATTTATTGAGACTTGTTTTATGGCCCACATATGCTCTATGCTGAGGAATATTCCACGTGCTTTTGAAAAGAATGTGGATTCTTCTGTAGTTAAGTAGAGTGTCCTATAATTAGGTCAAGTGGCTGATAGTGTTGACGTCTTCTATATCTTTACTGATTTTCTGTCCAGTTATTCTATCAGATTTTTTCATGTGCAGTATTGAACTCTTCAAATATAATTATTGAATTTGCTATTTCCCCTTTCATCTGTCAGTTTTGCCTTAATGTATTTCAGGATTTGGTTGTAAAGTGTATATATATTTATAATTACCATATCTTCCTGATGCATTGACCCTTTTATGTTTTGAAATATCCCTCTTTGTCTTGGGGAATATTTCTGGCCCTAAAGTTTATTTGTCTGCTATTAGTATAGACACTCAGGCTCGTTTATGGTCACTGTTTTCATGGTTTATGTATTTCTATCTTTTAACTTTCCACCTACATGTGCTTTTGAATCTAAAGTATGGCTTCTGTAGACAGCATAAAGTTGGATTTCTTTTATCCAGTCTGACCATCTGCTGTTTGATTGGAGTATTTAGTCCAGTAACATTTACATGATTTTTTTTTTGTCTTGTTGGATGTATATCTGCCATTTTGTATTTGTTTTCTATGTGCCTCATGTTTTCTTTTCTCCTTTTCAGCTTTCTTTTATAAAACAGATCTTTTTTATACCATTTTAATTCATCTGCTGATTTTTTTAAAGCTACATTTGTTATTTTCTTAGTCTTTTCTCTAGTAATTGCAACGTATATCCTAACTTTTTACAGACTACTTAAACTTATAACCGACTTAATTCTAATAAACATAGCAATTTTATTCCAGTGCAGTCAACTTCTTCCCTGTTCATTTGTACCATGATTATTATAGCTATACATGTCATAAACTCAACAATATTGAATTATTACTACTGCTTATGCAATCTTTATGTTTTTTAAAGAAATTAAGGAAAGAGAAAAATATATACAGTTGGTTTTTTTTCTATTTACCCTTTCCAGGGTTCTTCGTTTCTTTCTGTAGATTTGAGTTACCAAATCTGGTGTCATTTCCTTTCAGCATGAATAGCATCATTTAGTATTTCTCATAAGGCAAGTCTGCTAACAAAAGAAATCATTCTTTGCTTATTTGGAAATGTCTTTTTGTCACACTCATTTTTTAAAACATGTTTGTATTGATTTCAGAGAGAAAGGGAGAGGGAGAGATGGAAACATCAATGATGAGAGAGAATCATTGATTGGCTGCCTCCTACACACTCCCTACTGGGATCAAGCCCACAGCCTGGGTATATGCCTTTGACTGGAATCAAACACAGGACCCTTTAGTTCCCAGCGCTCTATCCACTAAGCCAAACCAGCTAAGGCTCACTGTCTTTTTTGATGGATGGTATTGCTAGATATAGAATTCTTGGTAGACAGGTTACATCCACCTGCCACCTTTCACCACTTTGAATATCTTATTCCACTGTCTTCTCCCTCCATTGTTTCTGATGAGAAGTCAGACATTACTCGTATTGTTGTTTATCTGTACATAATGTTATTTTTATCTTGCTGCTTTCAAGATTTTCTCTTTCTGCCATTATTTCTTCCAAGATATTTTTCTGCCACTTACTTGGTCCCTTCTCCTTCTGGGACTCCCATAATTAGTATGCAGGTTATTGTCACACTGATCTCTGAGGTTCTGCTCATTTTTCTTCAATTTTTTTTTCTTTGTCTTCTTCAGATTGGATAATTTCTATTGACAAATGGTCAAGTTCACTGATTCCTCTTCATTTCTTCCATTGTAGTTTTCAACTTTCATAATTTTTCTAGTTCCTCTTTCTCTATTGTGGTTCTTTATTTGTTGAGATATCATCATGATAATTTTTTTAATTGTTTAAGCATAGTTTTCTTAAACTTTTTCAATATATTTATAATAGCTACTTTGAAGTCTTTGCTAAATCCAACATCAGAACCACTCAGAATCAGATTCTACTGACTGTTTTCCTTCCCCTATTATATATTGCACTTTTTCTTATTTTCTTTTTGACATGTCACAATTTATTTGTTGAAAAACTAGACATTTTAGATGGTATATTATAACAACTCAGGTTCTGATATTTTTAAGTAGCTTTCCTGAACATAATATACAGAATCTATCTCCCCTGCAGGTTTTTGGGGTTTTTTTTTACTCTTATTTTTATTTTATGAGCCTGGATTCCTAGGGGGTTTCCCCTTTATGTGCATAGCTTAGTGGCCAGCCAATGACTGAGCAGAAGTTGTACCAAAAAAACTCCAACCCATAAGGCTTCCATCCCCTGTCAAGTGATTTGTATGTGTGTTGAGGAGCACATTCCAAGTTCAGCCAATTCTCAAAGCCTTGGCTTTGACTTTTCACTGGAGTCTCTCAGGTCTTCCCACTACGTGCACATACTTTGCAATCAATAGGAGATGTACATAGAGCTCCCCTGGCACAACTATGGCTGTCTCTCATTTCCAGTATCTCCACATCACATTGCTGTTAGGTCTGTCGCTCACCCCAGCTGGTACTGCAACCTTGGGCTAGCAGAACTGTGGACTTCTCCCCATTCATCTCCCTACCAAGTTTGCTACTTTTACTGACAGTGATACTGGGCCTGGGTTTTGCCCTCTGCTCCAAATCAAGTCAGCCTTCTCTGGCAGCCCTGCCCTGGTAACGCCATCATTCTAGCCAACTAAGCTAGGGGGCGAGGTGGGGATGTTCTTACCTGAAGTTCTGCCAGCTTTCTATGAATAAACACTTCTCAGTTTGTGGTGGGGGGTTTTGGTTGTTTGGTTTGTTTGTTTTTTGACTTCGGTCATTATTCGGAGCCCTGAAAAGGCTGTTTCAACGATTGTTCACATTTATACTTGTGGAGGGAGTAAATTTGCCAGCCTCTTTACTCATAGCTGGAAGACCCCTGGTAGAGGGATTTTGCTAGTCTATACAAAGTTTCTATAAAATCTTTAGGGTGTGATTGTAATGCAAGATCTCATCTTTGACTCCTTGTGCACTTTGACCCCTTATTTCCCAGAATGCCAAGCCCTCCTCCTCAAAGAGCTTTCAGTGCCTGAGGCTCCCTGAGATGGGTAATGACCAGCTCCAGAAGGTTTCATTCCACTCATTCCACCATGGACAGTTAGACTGCCAAGTCGTATCTCCGCATGCTTATATCCGCTTCAAATCCAGGGCAGCTCTTTGCCCATTAAGTCACCCGAAGGCAACAGGTGGGACCTGTTGGGGGCAGACCTGTTGAAGAAAAATGGCCTAGTCATTGGCTTGTTTCACTTCCATTTTTCTCTGTCATCTGGGAATACAATATAGATCATCTCAGGCCCAACAAAAGGTACATTCTGATATTATTTTCAGTTTTTTGTCTTGACAGAGAAGACTAAGCATGTAGATCAGAAATACCTACCACAAAAATGAGAAGGATGGGCTCAGTGGAAGGCCAGAGGGGGTAGCACTGCTTGTTCGCTTTCTCTCTATATATTCCTTTCTTGAAAAAGAAAGAAGTTTAAACCCCACCACCCACTCGTCAGGTGATCGGAGACTGGAGTTGTAAAAATGTGCTGCAGGCAGAAGTTCTGAAAAAATCCCAGAAACTGTTGAAAACATCTCTAAACAAGGTATTTTTCTCCTGCACCTTTCTTGCTAAAGGTCCCAATTGCTGCCAAGAAAACTAGTGAGAATGTTAGCTGCCAAATAAAAAATTTATGACAGTGTTTGGCAAAGGACTATCTCGCTGCTTGTTTTATACATTTCCACAAGGCGCTTGAAGGCGGCCTATTTTCCTTCACCTCCTCCCCCGCCCCCCACTTTGGGTACATATAACTTACCGATCACTGGGTCTGTTCTCTAATGAAAAAGCAAACCCCTATAAAGTAGGATTAAACAATATAACTTTTCTCCCCTTCGGTAACCTCTGAAATGTGAGCGAAATGTTTTCCAATATGCCGTGTTGCAAAGAAACAGAAAGGGTTTGCTTTGTTAGAATAGACACACATGGAAGAAAAAGAACCTTTCCATTAGAAAACATAGACTTCTTAGTGGCAAAAGGCATCCTTGAAATCCCCGTCCTTGCAAACGTCCACTCCCGACACTTGGCAGACAAGGAAATGGGGGCCTAAAAGGAGACAGTGTTCTGCCTGAGGTCACACAGCCAAGCCCACCTGAGACCGGAGCCTGGCTGTAGCCTCAGCCGCCATGCTCAGCCCCTCACTGTGCACCACAGCCCAACATTGCTTTTGTGTGCTTGGGCTCTCACACACACGTGCACTTGCAGCATGTTTTACAAGCACTAGAATTCCAGGCTCTTCTGCTTAATAAAAATGAAAACATTTCCTTCCCACCCTGGCCAGTGTGTCACAGTGGTTAGAGCATTGGCCCTCACACTGAAGGACTGTGGGTTTGATTCCCATCAAGGGCACGTACCTGGGTTGCAGGTTCATTCTGGCCCCCAGTTGGAGTGCGTGAGGGAGGCACCCTATGTGTCTTTCTCTCACATCAATGTTTTTCTCTCTTTCTCTCTCTCCCTCCCTCCCTCCCTCTCTTCCTTCCTCCCTTCCACTCTCTCTACAAATCAATGGGGGAAAAAATATCCTCGGGTCAGGATTAAAATTTTTCTTCTCGAATATTTTTTTACAAAATCTAAGGCATAAAAATGAGTCAAGATAGGGCTGTGATGCTCCTAAAAGGGCACCGCCTACCACATCACTCCAGCCTCGTGGCTGTGTCGTTAACACTTCCAGGAGCCTTTCCGAAGGGCGGGAGGGGGATGCTGCATTGGGGGGGGGGGGGGGGGTTCTTGCATCGAGTCTGGATGTTGGTAGTAATAATTACATAGGCTGGTGGTGAACACCCTGAAATAGTTTGCCTGCCTGTCTGAGGAAACAAAATGATCTGTCTCAGTCTTTTCAAAACAGTGATCAGATTGTGCTTTCGGTGGTTAATTAGTGCTGTTCGCACGCATGTCATCCTTCCAGCCCGTGCAGAAGCCTCACTGCACCCTCGTTCGTGGCCTCCTTCAGTCTGTCGAGGCACCTGCAGTCACTGTCACACGCTCCGTGATGTCCCAGCGCGGGGCTGGCGCGGCTGCCTTGGGCTGCGGCTGTGTTGCGGAAGCGTGTGTTATTTGATATGAAGTGCTGTGGACAGACCAGGAGTAAGCGGATTATTTCAGACAGTGTTAGGAGGCAACCGGAGGACGATTAGCTCGACATGAGGCATATAGCATAAGCAAATTAGAAAACCTCCCCAATTAGTACAGGAAACCCAGATTTGTGCTGTTTGTGATTTGCTGAAAGGCAGAGCGTCGATGTTCTGGGCTCTGTGATTTAAGTTGAAACGTTGGCATTTCCTAACAGTGCACGTTAGCATCTGAGGCTGGGCCCTGGCCTGAGAAATAAGGTTAAGTCCCTCTTCTCCGCAGCTGCCAAGTAGTCCCCAGTACAAGATTCTATATGTTGGGGACTGTTGTACTTGGCCCTGGAGTAATCTCTAGGGCACACTGTAATATTTCTATACAGGGACTATCCGACGTGACTCCAACATCCCACATTTAATCTCGCTTTTGCTTGTTTGTCTTGCGGAACATGTACCACATTGAAGTCATAAAACTGGAGTGTGCAGAATGCCAGATGCTACAAATGCAATTAGATGCTTAAAAATAGCTTCCTTGGTGGCACTGCTGGAAATCGGATGGGGCCTTGTGTTTCCAAACTGGGTGGCACTTTCCTGCTGAGCTACTGCTGGTGAGCTCCAGAGGAGGCACGGGTCCCCTGCTGAGGCCACCGTGCAAACCATCGGGTCATGGCAGGAACCGGACCAGGCACCACCGTCCTTCCAACATCTTGGCAGTCCCACACGTTGTTGTTTGTTCTCTCCAAGTGCACCGTGAAGCCACCTGTTCCTTGACTGCTGATGATTTTCTGTCAAGTTGAAGGTGACAAAGGCCCTCAATAGACTGAGCCCAACCTGTGTAGATCGAAATGCATTTCAAATAAACGATTATTTCACCAGAAGTCAAACTACCATAAAGCTCAGAATTTATTTTACACTCTTACCCAAGGAAGAAGATGTTTTTGTATATGAGGGTAGAGGCTGAATTGCTTTTTTCTGATGGTAAAAATGGTGCATATTTATTACCAAAAAAAAAAAAAAAAATCTAGAAAATGCAATGACTCGTAGAAGATTCTTTAAAAATCGCCATGATCCCTCACCTAAACACAGTTATTACTTTCATTTCTATGTCTGTGTTTCCAATTTTTGTTTTAAGTTTATATATGTATTTTTCTTTTGGCGAAATTGGGTCAGAGTGTACTTGCTATTTACAACCTTTGCTTTATAACTGATATATTATAGATGTTATGGTTTAAAAAAATCAGTGGTCTTAATGGCAAGGACAGGACAAGATCTTCTTACACCTCTGAATCCTCAAGAACAAATTTTTTTTCCGTATAGTTTTATCATTGATTCTATTTTAGTGTATTTTTTCTTTGAAAATTATTAGTATCTGAATGGCATTTGTGGCAACTCTCAACACACTAATGTTATATAAAATATTATCATATTATCATGTTCCTTGAGCAGAAGTTTTCATTTTCTATTTTTACATGAATGATCTCATTTGAACATCACAAGAACCTATAAGGTGGGGGAAAATATGTTATTATTCCTCGTTTTATTCATAAATGCAAAGTAAACTGGAATGTAAGATGCACCGGGATACCAGCCATTACTCTTCCCACCACGTACAACACGTGGTCTTTGAAATAGGGTCTAATTTTAAATACCAACTTTTCCAGTGACTAACTAGATCCTAGGCAAATGAACCTCCGTAAGCCTCAGTTTCCCCTCTGGAAAATGGACGCACTGATACCTTTGTCATAGATTTGTTATGATGATTAAATAACAAAATTTGCATGAAACACTCAAAGCACAAAAGTAGATAAAAAATAAATTTTACCTTTTTTTCTCTCACACATTCCCTCTTATTTTCGTATAGCATTGTGAATAAATTATGTTTCTTCATTATTTTAAATAATAATTATATATGTAATATGTACAATTCAAGAAAATGAACAAATGCATAAACATGGAAAGAAAAAATACAAACACTGTTAACACATGGCTACATTTCCTTCAAGTCTTTTTTCTTTTTCTGTCTTGTCATTTGTTTTTAGAGTCTTGTCATTTGTTTTTAGACACATCCACTCGTGTCTTGAACTAGTGAAACAGAGGTGGGAGTTAAGGCGTGTGTTTTGGAGAACGCGTTCAGTGTGTCACCACACTCTGCTCTTGTTTCCAAGGTTATAAAAGAGATGCCCCTTTGCGATCCTTCTTCCATTGGCAGGAAGCCAAAAGAGGGGTCCGATGGGATAGGTGTCATGGTGGAGGTACAATGATGATGTATGAAGAACCTGAGGTGTCTGAATGCACTGGTCCCGGAGCCTTGGAGCAAACCGGCTCCTCTGGCAAACAAAGGGGTCTGGACACGACTTCAGCAGGGACCACCATCTGTCAGGCCCCAAGGCGGCCTTGTGGTCACCCTGGGTTGGGCAAATCAGAAGGACTCCACTGGAGTATCTTCAACCACTAGACCCTCAAAAGGTGTCTGTTCAGCCCTGGCCAGTTTGGCTCAGTTGGTTGGAGCATTGTCTCATGCACCAAAAGGTTGCTAGTTCGATTCCTGGTCAGGGCACATGCCCAGGTTGCGGGTTCAGTCCCTGGTCAGGGTGCATACGGGAGGCAACCAATCAATGTTTCTTATCTCTCTCTCTCTCTCTCTCTCTCTCTCTCTCTATCTCAGTCCCTGGTCAGGGTGCATAGGGGAGGCAACCAATCAATGTTTCTCTGTCCCTCTCTCTCTCTCTCTCTCTCCATATATGTGTGTGTGTGTGTGTGTGTGTGTGTGTGTGTGTGTGTGTATGTGTCTCCTTTCTTCTATAAAAATCAATTTAAAAAAATTTTTTTAATAAAGGTGTCTGTTCAAGCTGAAGGGAAAATTCCTACCGCCCAGCCTCTCCTGTCAGCTAATTTGATAGTTCTCTATCAGGTAAACCATTAGTGAATACATTGATTCTTTTTCTTCTTTTTTCTACGCCCGCCCCCCCTCCTTTTTTTTTTCCATTCTGCTTTGGCTATTCCCAGGATTTCTGTGAACCAGTTGGGCAAAATTGATTTTTGTTAGTTTCACTGGCCTTGTGGAAAATTATCTCATGAACTGGTTTTTATAGGAAGACTCAAAGCACAGCACAGGGTGGAAAATAAGCCTGTAGCAGTCAAAGCTGTTGTCTGAAATGTCTTCAGACTGGAAAGCTGAATTTATTGCACAAAACAAGTACTAGCAAGGCGGAGGTGTGCAGGGCTGCTCATTATCACGGGAAAGGGGAACCAGAAAGCCAAGTAAAAAATTAAATTTTAATAATGCCAGTGATATTTTCTAAATCTTTCCTGACAGAAGGATTCTCATTATTTTTATCTGTCTCCGAGTAGGTTCTTTTAGTGCCATCTCAGAAATGGCCTCAGCTCTGATTGTTTTCCCGGCTTTAAGGCATCTAGGAAACCAAATGGAGACAGAGAGAAATATGCTTTAGGTTGTTCAAGGAAGGGCCGTGACCGCGGTAACGTTTTCGGCTGCGCATCTGCAACCAACATTTGCTGGGAACGCCTTCAGCTTTCACAAAAGAGGTCCATGTTGTTAAGACAATTGCTGTAAATCTCCCAAACAAAGGGGACCCGCGACTCACTGCACTTAGCTCGGGGAGGACCCCAGGGCCCCAAGTGCCAAGTCTGGGTTCATTCTGGAAATCACCCCATGCTGGCCGTGAAAGGAGAGTGGAGAGAAAAATGGAAATGCCCTGTTGTTTGGGTACACGTGCAAACGCCTTTCCAAGTAGCACATAGTATGGAATTGTTTGGGGACGGGAGGGAAAAATAAAGCCAGAATCATTCAAATAGCCACGCCATGAGGATGTGGATTCTTTTTGTTTTCTTAATTCTTCCATGCCTGTCTTGGTCCCAAAAGGATTTATAGCAATTGACCAAAATATATAAAAACAGTAGATTTTCTATCTATGAAACAAAGTCAGGCGTAAGGTTTGTGCACAAGCTGAGGACCAGCCTGCCCACTGGTGAGGGTGGGCCACAGGTGCTCTCCCGGATAGAGTCAATATCCATGGATAACAGCACAGCTCTGTCCCCTCCCCGACCGGGGAGAACGCCTTCCTGGGGGACGTGGTGGCAGGGACACCCCCCTGGCAGGGTAATGAACAGCATGTTCAAGAGCATCCCCATCCACCTGTCTCTTCCTGTCCCGCCCTGTCCCCCCTGCCCCAGCGTCAGCTGGTGACCAGCACAGATGAGAGCGCATGCGCGAACCTAAACCACGTGATACAGGGCAGATTCCGGGGTTCTGCTGCTCCAAGGGGGAGACTGGTGTCTCCAGGAGATATGGACCTCGTTCTTAGGCTCCTTGATCAATACTGTTTCTCAGCTGGGTTTCTAATGAGTGTTCAGCAGGGGACTTTGAGGTTGTCACCTCCGGCAAGGACCCGGAGTGGCACTACCTCCGATTGTAATTAGGTGCCCTGTGTTATCTGGTAGCCAGTTAGGGGTTGGAATTCACCATCCACTTGTGAAAATTAAAAGCAGGTAGCTTGAGGCCAGTACCTCCAAAGAATGACAGAGACAGACGTGGCTCCTTCTTTGTCTTCTGGCTCAGTTCCCATCAAGATCCCTCCTAAATGAGGATTGGTTTTTCTATTTTTTTGCAGCTAACTAAAGGACCTGAGAAAGCATTCAAAGGCCACACTACTCCTTGGCAATTTATTGTCTTTATTTTTCTCTAGTCTTCAGACATGGTCCTCAGAGTCCATTCTCAAGGGTGCGCGGGTCACATATATTTATTCCCATTTTTGAGATGGGGAAACAGGCACATTTACTTGTTTGTCACAAGATCACTCAACAGATTAGGAGTAGAGGCAATCCTGCAAATGTCTCTTTGCCACTCACCTTCCAATAGAGACTCTTCGGATTCCCATCCCAGGCCTCCTGGCTTACAAGGCATTGCACGTAAGACCACTCCATCCTCCTTGAGAATCACCAGCCAGGCCGTGAAGGTCAAGAGGGCCACAGATGTGCCAATGTGTATACAGTCCTGACCTCTGCCTGGGCTTTTCATCACCTTGTGAGAGGCCCGAAAGGCGCACACAAGCTGGTGTGAGGCTTCTGTTGACCTCTCCCTGGCCTTTGACCCCTGTGGTTAGGAATCAGTTAGGGGCTAAGTTGGATGCACTCAATGTGAAGCCTGGTTATTGGTGCTCACACCAAGGCCAAACTTCAGACTTCTGCAGGGTCAGGAGGTCTGGGCTGTTCCGGTCTCCGAGGGAATCTCGGGTAAAGCAGGGCAGAGATGCACTCACCCACCCACCCCCTTCCTTTCCATTGTTCCTTAATAATTAGTCAGAGGTCACAGACTGAAGACAAGAGAGAGAGGAGTTCTGATGGTATGGCCAGAACGTGTCACCACATCCCTCAAGAGTTGACGGAGAGGCGGATGGCTGGTCAACCTCTGACATGAGGGAAGGAAAAAGGTGTAAATCCATGACTATTAGGAGATAAGTGTTTCATGTCAGATCTTTCGGGGAAATCATGTTAAATCCCATCACAAAAGCCTAGGCCCATGGTCAGCAAACATGCGGCTCTTTGGCCCCTTGAGTGTGGCTCTTCCACAAAATACCACGGCCTGGGCGAGCCTATTTTGAAGAATTGGCATTAGAAGAAGTTTAAGTTTAAAAAATTTGGCTCTCCAAAGAAACTTCAATCGTTGTACTGTTGATATTTGGCTCTGTTGACTAATGAGTTTGCCGACCACTGGCCTAGGCAGTCGTGTCTGCACCAATGTGACCACACCACAAGGGGGAAACTAACATGGGGCAGCCTCTCCTTCCTGGGTACCTGAGTAGCTGCAGAAAATGGGGCTCCCAGGAGAGTGGCTCAGTAGGGACCCCACAAGGCCAGCTACTCAGGAACAGCACCAGGATGTGTCCTGGGGGAATCAGAGGACTCTGCAGGCATTCCGGCCAGGGCACCCGCAGCGGCGGCCTGTCTAGGGGTTTGGGGGTGGCCAAGCAAGGAGTCTTTTCAGAGCTCATTGTGGGAGATCAGTGAGGAATCACAGGAGTGGAGTGATAATAAGTATTATACTGAGCAGTTGCTGTTACCGAGCACTGATGATCTAAGCACTTCATGTTGAATGATCTCGGTTATTTATTAATGTAATTCATTGGCCGAGGCACTGCTATTATGAGCCCCATGTGTCTGGTGGGAAAAGAAGCATTGGTTCTGTGGAACTCTCAGATCCCTTGTATTGGTACTTTTGCATTTCTTTCGTAAATAGAGGACTAAAGGAGGATTGTTCACTTTTTATGTTGCCAAGTAAGAGAGTAATTTCCAAGGAGAGAGTCCATTTCCAATGTCCAAGTAAGGACATTGGGAAAAACCACTGCCTCTACGATCACCATCACACCACAAAATAAAGAACATTTTTTTTCACCTTAAAGCATAATCTCAGAGAAATAATGAAGTAACTTGCTTAAGGTTGCACGACTGGTGTGCGGCAGATCCTGCATTCGAATCCAGGCAGTTTGGCTCCGAAATGAAGGTGGCTAAACAGCTCCTGCCCAAATATATTCATAGCTTCTCTGGAGAGTCAAGAGACTGAGCGGCCCTCAGCCAGGGAGGAGCTGGGGGGTACCTGATTCAGGGGGATGGTAGGGTTGCTTTATAATACAGGGGCAGGACCCAGTGGGGGTGAGGACCCTTCCTCCAGGCACCCAGAAGGAGGTAGAGGGGGGAAGGTAAGAAGCACCTAAATCTAGGGGTCAGGAAGGGATCGTTCTAGCATGCACTCCAGCGATGGCCTGCCTGCCTGAGAACTTTATCTGGAGTGGGCCTGGCCTTCTCCCTGGGTGGTCCCGAGCCACCAAGTCCGGACCCTAATAAATCAGGATCATTTTGGAGAGTAAATGACATCACAGATGCATTAAACATTCAAGACCAGAAAAGGAAACCCTGCCTTTTTAAGACAGTCTAGAAGTTACGTATCGCTGTCTACACCCATCCGTGGGAAGTGATTCATTTATTACTTTCTATGGATGTCTGAACTCAAAATGGAGACCTTTCCCAAGGTCACACTGAGTCTAGCTGATTCTCCCACCTGGTTTTCTTTTCCATCTAGCACTCTGTTCCTACAGATATATTAAATTAGTTTTGAGCAGACCTGGAATCTTTCTGTGGTAGACCCTCTCACCTGTATGACAGGTGATGTAGACATCATTAACCCTTTGCACTCGCTTGCTTTTTTCTCGATTCCTGCTACCGATGCTAACCATGTCAAGTCACACTCGACCTCCGAGTGCAAAAGGTTAAAAGATTGTGTGGGACGAGGTCACCAGACAGTGGAGTCACTGGTGAGCTGCCCCCAGAGGCGGATTGCCGTTCTCTCTGTCCCCAAATCTGATGAGGGGTCAGGTGACCCTGCATTTACCTAAGAAAGAGCCAGAAAGGACGCAGCCAGTGTGCCTGTGACTGATGACAGCTGGTGAAATATGCTTCCCAAAACTGAATGTTACCTTAGTGATGTGTGGTGCATTTACACGGGGCACTAGGAAGAGTTGGCTCCGGTGAATTCGTGTTGTGACTTTCAACCTGCACACCCCATCACTGGGGCTGTGGAGAGGACTATAAAGAGGGAGATATCAAAGACTCGCCCCTCAAACAACCAAGGAGCGTCTGCAGGAGAACATGAGACGCACAGATGAATAACCACCTGATCATGTGTGTCCTCTAGGGGCGTAAGATAAGACTGGCCAGGGGCTTGGGGTTCCCAGTAACTTCTCTGTAAAAACAGGGATGCTAGCCCTAACTGGTTTGGCTCAGTGAATAGAGCACCGTCCTGTGGACTGAAGGGTCCCAGGTTCGATTCCAGTCAAGGGCATGTACCTTGGTTGCAGGCACATCCCCACTGGGGGGTGTGCAGGAAGCAGCTGATCAATGTTTCTCTCTCATTGATGTTTCTAACTCTCTATCCCTCTCCCTTCCTCTCTGTAAAAAAGCAATATAATGTATTAAAAAAAAAAAAAACAGGGATGATAATAGTACCCACCTCATAGGATTGCTGGGAGGTTTCCAAAAAGTGTAGAAAATGCCAGGACAGCACCTGACCCAGAGTAAATGGCCACTTACTAGGAGCTGCTGGTGTGGTGCTGCTGTGGCTGTTGTCATTGGCATCACCGTCGTCATTGTTGCCATCACCACGGCGCCACACTGTAGAGTCCAAGGAAGAATCACCAGACAGTAGAGCTGGGCGGGAGGTTCTAGCTCCGAGGTTCATGAACCTTGCCATGTCTTGGATTGGGACTTGAAATAGAGGATTGTGCACTTTTTATTTTGCCAAGTACGAGTAATTTCGAAGGAGAACGTAGATTTCCGATGTCTCTGTAAGGACATTGGGGAAAATCCCTGCCATCCACTCCAGCATCACTCCTAAACTAAAGGACACGTCACCACTGAAACGGGAGGAAGGACACAGTCTCAGAGAAAAGAAAGTCCTTTAAGCTAAGTTACCTTGTTTTCAAGAGGAGGCCGTCTTCTCTCGTGTGCTTCTCTTCTTGCTTCAGCCTCAGCCTGGAGTCTGGGAACCAGGGCTCTCAGTCATCCAAGCGCCCCTTCATTTCACACAGAAGTGGGACGGGGTTGGGCTCAGTAACAGGTGGGGACCACGGCTAGGTTTTGAGTCATGTTCCTGGATGTTGTTGAACAGTCCCTATTAGCAGCCGATGCAATTTGAATTGTGTGGTTTCCCTGGCCCCTCAGACGAGAATGAGAACAACAGTGAAACAAGGGGCCTGGGGGTCTGAACACCTGGCTGTGCCCCACATGGTTGACCTTGGGCACCTCCCTGCACCTCAGGGCCCTCAACTATCAAATGAACAATCCAGACCAGGGCATGGAGACCTTTTCTTCCAGCTGAGTAAGCCTGGGAGGGATTAGGTATACCTGTGTTTCCAGCGCATCATTTCATTCTCTTCAAGTTCTTTCCAAGCCCCTTTGATTGAAGTGAGCGGCCTTGATCCTATCTGAATGCCCAGTGGCCAGTAAAGTCATTTTCCAGGCCCCCTGCCGTCAGCGAGTCCATATTGGAGAATGGCAGGGGCCGTGGCAACATAGAGTGCAGTGTAACTCACATATCATTGGGAAGGGATGTGATTTTGATGTTTATGCTACCACCTCAGAGAGAAGGTTTAGTGCTGCTGGGGTGAGTGTCCCCGTGAGGCCCAGATAGACACAGGCCTGTGGGAACACAAGCCTGGAGGGCTTCAGGAGGCAGCCCTTCCAGGCCTCCCACCTTCCCCACCCCTCCAGCCACACAATGTTCCTCAGGAAGTTTCCCAGGCAGCTGCTCGGCCTCTGTCGACTATCCTCCTGCCTCTCACCTGTCCCGAGATGCCATCTCCTTTCACAGAATTATTTGCCAACTGCACGCCTGGCCAGGGATTTCTGATTACAAAGTGCTTTATAAACTTAAAGGAGCTAATCCTCTCCTCCCTGGGATGGGTGGTGAGCTGGCTGGTTGTACTTGGGAAGAAACTGAAAGGCAAGTGACATGGAGTGACTTGCTCCAGATGACCCCAGGCAAAGCCAGGATTGTGGGCACACAGCAAACTGGCCTGGCCTGGCATTGCTCTAATTATGCCTTTGTTGTCGGGCTTCTGGAGTTGATTGCTCATTGTGGCACCATAAGCTCCCACAGGGCAGGGACTTGGATTTCCCTCTTCCGTCAGGAAAGACCTGCCATGACCTGCCATGGCCGTCTGTGCGCGGTCCGAGGACCACACCTCCTCCGGCGCAGGAGGGCCGGCCTCAGAGAGCTTTGAGCTTTTAGACCAGGAGTGGGCAAACCACAGGTAGTAGGCCCAGTCTAGCTCACCGCCTGCTTTTGTATGGCCCGCAGGGTAAAAATGGCTTTTACATTTTTAAATGGTGGGGGAAAAAATCAAAAGAAGAATATTTGTTGACATGTAAAAATTATATGAAAGGCAAATCCCAGTATTTGTCAAAGTTTTATTAGAACACAGTCATACTCATTGACATTGTCCACAGCCGCTTTTGCAAGGGGCAAAGTTGAGCAGTTGCAAAAAGCCTAAAACAGGCTTCATGTTTTGGGTTGAATTGTATTTTCTCCTCCTCAAATTTTATGTTAAAGTCCTAACCCCCAGTGGCTCAGAATGGGACCTTGTTTGGAAAGAGGGTCTTTGCAGATATAATTAGTTAAGATGAGGCAAACTGCAGTGGGTGGTCCCCTAACCCAGTGGTCGGCAAACTCATTAGTCAACAGAGCCAAATATCAACAGTACAAAGACTGAAATTTCTTTTGAGAGCCAAATTTTTTAAACTTAAACTATCTAGGTAGGTACATTGTTATTAACTTCATTAGGGTACTCCTAAGCTGGCCTTTGCTAAAAACTCCAGGGGCCAAAGAGCCGCATGTGGCTCGCGAGCCGCATTTGCCGACCACTGCCCTAACCCAATCAGACCAGTGTCCTTATTGGAAGAGGAAATTTGGACATAGGTGCGCACACAGGGAGAATGCCATCTGAGGATGAAAGCAAAGATGGGGGTGGGGGGGACGCTTCTACAGCCAAGCAATCTCAGAGATGTCCAGCAACCAGCAGGCGCGAGGAGAGGGGCCTGGGACAGACGCTCCTGCGCCCTCAGGAGAAGCTGCCTGCCAGCCTCCATCTCAGACTTCCAGCTTCCAGACGGTGAGACAATACATTTCTGTCGTGTGAGCCACCCAGTCTGTGGAACTCTGTGATGGCAGCCCTAGCAAACTAATGTGTTTACAACCTAGTCCTTTACAGAGCAAGTTTGCTGATCCCTTTTCAACTAAGAAATTTAGAAATGGGATAAAGCCACTCTGTCCTCACTCGGGACCTAACCTGGGTTTGCTGGGGCTCAGATACTGGCTCCCGTGTCCTCGCTTCCTTGCTGAAGAGCATGCTCATTTTGCCACCTGTCAAATCTTAATTCTCCTGTGTCCTATTTCCTCAGGCCTCCTGGGTAACTAACTGACTACTCCTAACTAGGTCAGTTAACGCAGGCTGTTCATGGTGGAGATGACTTAGTAAGTTGGCCCAGAGTTAACATCTGGTTTCCTTCCCGTGTTAAATGCCTTATCCTAGAGGCAAGAGTCTTGTAGGATGTACCCCCTTCTGGCAGGAGTCTTGTAGAACATTACCCCCTCAGTTTCCTCATCTCACATGGCCTTGGGCAGCTGCCTGGTCTGCTTGGGATTGGAAATTCTCACTCTGAGATGAAAGAACAACAGTTCCGGAAGACTGTGAGCCCACGGTTGCTTGCAAAGCTCTCGCAGAACCAGGCTGGAACTATCCTGTCCTCCATACAGATCCACATTGATTGTGAGATGCCGCAGTAGGGAAGTGGGTGGAGACCTGGAGAGCAGTCACTGTGAAGGCCAAGACAGACAGACAGGTCCATATCCTGGTCTGGATTCTAGAATTCCGTGTATTTGTGTCCTCGGGCTACAGTAACCAAGTAACATGAACTAGGTGGCCTAAAACAGAAATGTCTTCTCTCACAGCTCCGGAGGCTTGAGGTCTGAAATCTAGGAGTGGGCAGGGCCATACACCCTCCAAAGGCTCCAGGGAAGGACCCTTCTTGCCTCATCCAGCTTCTGATGGCCACAGGCATTCCTTGGCTTGTGGCAGCATCACTCCAATCTCTGCTTCTAACTCCGCCTGGCCTTCTGCTCTGTGTCTCTGTGTCCTCTCTTATAAGGACACCTGTCATTAGATTTAGGGCCTACCCTACATCCAGGGTGATTTTATCTCAAGATCTTTAATAAACTACTTCTTCAAAGACCCTATTTTCAAATAAGGTCACGTTCTGAGGTTCCAGATGGACATGAATTTGGAGGGAGACACTATTCAACTCAGGACGATGAGTATGGTTGAAAGTGAAAGAAGTCCCAACCAAACTCTTGGACCAGGAGCAAGCATGTGACTTAAGCCAATCCAATAGAGTGAAGCTTAGCAGGTTTGCTTGGAATGCTGGGTCATCTGGCTCCTCCAACAGGGAAGTTTAAATGTGACTCTTCGGGTGTCGGGCACACAGCAGGATCTAGGGCTCAAATGATGCCTTCAGGAACCTGTTTCTTTCCCTCCATCTCTGGGTCCTGTGTTGATCAGTGTTGGCATCCTTCAGGCAGCTTCCCCTCCTGCATAGCGATAAGCATGGCCCTGAGTTCTAAGTGTCCATTTTCTCCACACTCAATCCCAATAGAGAGAAGACCTTTTTCTTGACTTTCCAGAAAAAAAAAATCCTCAAAGATTCTATCTGGCGTGGTTGGGGCATGCCAATTCCTAAACAAAGGATTGTGCAGGAATAGAGAGCTGTAAGTAGCTGGATCTGCCTCGGTCATATGTCCACCTGTGGCATCATAGACTGGGGTAAGCCCCCCTTGAGTTTCTGGGCTGAGGCTGGAGATTTCTCCCAAAGATGCAGGCCCTATAAGAACCTGGATGGGCATCATCAGGTGGCACAATAACCACTCAGCTCCAGCTCAGAGGTAGCCATGTGCCCAGCTTTGAAATTAAAGTTAGTGTTAGAGGCGGACAACAAAGCACCATTTTCTCTCACTCCTGTTTTTTATTTCTTTTGACTAACATTGAATCGGATCTAGACCTTAGAGAGCCTTTCCCTGGGCATTTGTTTTGGGGGAGTTTCCTGAGAGACACAGGTATAGGTTCCTTTGCACTTATGGCTGCTAATTGCCCTGCCCATTGTTGCTGTCCTGTCAGAACCCAAAGGTGGGCATCATTGTTCAGGCCTGGGCAGCCAGGCAGGAGAAGCATGTCCAGGACGGGCACTGAGCCTGTGGAGTGTCATGCGCTCTCCAGCTAATAAATGCAGGCTTGTGAAGGGTTTGGACACTGCTGGCATCCTTAATGGAGGGTGGCTAGTAGCTCACTCCCAACGCTGTGCTTGTCTACAAGCAACACTAGAAACCAGGAAGAGTACCACGTGAGCCTTCAGGGGACACGTGGAGGTGGAGACTCGCACTCACGCATTCAGCAAGTTTAAGAATACCTATGCCAAGCTTTGTTTTAGGCTTTGGGAATGTAAAAGACAAAGGAGATTCAGACCCTGGAAGGTCCACTTGTTATTGGAGAAAGCTGCATAGAAACAGAAAATCCTGAATCTCTACGGTAAGTGTCGTGGTCGAGAGATGCACAAGGAAACATAAGAGCAAGAGGAGCATGGTCAGGAAATTCTTCTTGCGGGAAATAGATCAAAGACTTGGGTTTCGAATCAGGGTGAATCCACCAAAAAAAAAAAAAAAAATGCTTTTTGGTTGCAAATAACAGGAGAACAAACTCAAACTGACTTGAAAAATAAAGTTAATTTATTTTCTCATATAATTCAAAGTCCAAAGGAAGGGTGGTTTGATGAAGATGTTCATCGTGTCTTCAGGACTGAGATGCCATTCTTTCAGTCCTCTGTCCTCCGTGGCTCAGTTTCTTTCTCAGGCTGGTTTTCCTCATGGAGACTAAATGGCTGCAGCAGATCCGGGCTAACACCCATCACCACACGGTCCAGATGACCCAGTATTGCAGTCAGAGCTTCTGAGACTCACTCTATTGGACTGGCTGAATCACGTGCCTGCTCCAGTCTCTGTGGCCAAGGGCATGGAAAGACACTGACCATCTTAGCCTAGGTCACAGCTCTGCCCCTGGAGGAGGGCTAGTGTCAACTGTGTGGAATGAATAAATAAATGCAATGACCATATCTGCTCTACATGGTGAGCAGAGTGCCTAGGTGAGCCTTCTGAAACATCATCATTGGAAACTCCATAGTCTCTAATGGGAGGTGTTATGATCAAATATGGACCCAAGAGGATCCCAACTATTGAAAACAAGAAGCAAAAGCCCGTTTCTGAAAGGAAAGAAGTCCTACCAACCCTCATCATAGCTGGGCTTCTGGAATACATTAAACCAGAGCCTCACTTGGCTGGCCAAACACCCCATCTTGTTGGAGAAGGGAGGCAGTAGTGTATCAGTCAGGATAGCTTACATCATGCTGTGGTGACAAACAACCCCCAAATCTCATTGGCTTAATATACATCCCCAGTGAGTCCAGGTGAGTGTCCAGGGCAATGGCCCTCCATGCAATGACTCCGGGATTCAGAGAGAGGGGGGATCTCCACTATCCTGTAACTGCGCTCCTGGGACCTACAGCCTCCTAAATCAGAACAGCAAGGGACCAAACACTGGAACTGACACCCAGCACTTTTGCTCACATTTCATTGACTAAAACAAGTCACATGGCCTCACTGAACATCAAGGGATGGGCAAGGGAGTCGGTGCCTAGAAATAGAGAACTGGATATTGGCGAATGCTGGTAACGCCTGCTGCAGTGGGACTCCAGGGCTCCTGAAGCAAGAGCAGAGAGCTGTGCCAGGTGCCTCGCTGGCCTACTGCACGTTAACCAGTCTTCTGTGACGGGGCTGCCACACACAGCTGCTTGTTGCCAGAGGAGGAGGAGACTGGCAGTGGAAAGACTGGCCCCTCCCTGGGTTCCTGCACAGGATCCGTAGTTTCAATAGTACTTTGTGAGTTCAGCCTCAAAGTAAATGGTTAATTCATCTTGTATCAACAGCACTGTGATTCATAATGTAAACTTGGAGAATCCTTGATGTTTTTGCGCCCACATTCCTTTTAATTTGGCTCTGCATTCTTTTAAAGCCACAGTGTGCTCACTTAATAGAATGCAGCATGCAAATGCACAAGTTTTTGCCTGGAGGCAATTTAGCCTGGCTGGTTCAATGGATGTCTTCTTTCAAGTGTATATTTTTTCTTAAATTATTTACTGGGTAAACACACTTTGCATTTTCAAAAGGGAGATTAAGGCTGCTTGCCGCATACCTAGTTGAACATAAATCCCACCCACCGCCCCTGCCCCCAAAGTTAAGAAGGAAGATACCCTGGGCTTCCCCAAAGTTTCTTCTCTGGCTCACTAGCTGGGAACCCCTCTTCCTGGCTGTTTTTCAGATGCTCTCCAAACTCTGCCTCCCTTTCTGCTCTGCCCACAGCAATACCTGCCAGCAGCCCCTGGCTTGTCAGGCTTCCTCCCAGAAGGGGCCCAGCAATGGCAGCCTTTGTCCTCCCTACCCCCAGATGGGTTCAGTCCTGTTTACTTAAGGGCCCAACCGCTCATTTTTCTGGTCCTGAGAGGTGCTGTATCTGCCCAACACTTTTGAGATCCAAAGCTGGGTTGATGGCCTGGCCAGCCTTTGGTTTGAAACCAAATGCTCTCACCTGCCGACCTCTCCCACCGCCCACACACGCCTCACTTCCCTGAGGACCAGCCTTCTCCTAGCTTCCCAGGGGAGACCCAGCAGTGCTCTGAGAATGCATGGTGGTATGAAATTCCATCTTTGGGGGACTTCAACTTTAACTTCAGCCTTTTCTACGCAGACTCCCTGAGGTTTTCCTGCAAATTAAATTTGCACGGATCTTCATTCTCCCTTGAATGGAAGGATGGCAATTGTAGGGCTGCGCTCATTCATTATCATCCTGGGGACAGTTCTGTGTCAGTATCTGTGACATGCGCCGGGGCTGGAGAGGTGACTGTGGACCCACCGAGGAGGGAGTGGGCAATTGGATCCTTCTGATGGTCTGTGACCCAGGTCGCCCGTCCTGGGATGGGGTGTCTGTGGAGTGAACTACAGATACGAGAAGCTGTTAGGGAAGGTCGCGGGTGAAGTGTACTCCTCTCTGCCCTGAGATGAGGGAAGGCTGGAGAAGAGCTGAGAATTTAGGATTCCTGTGCATTCGTTTTCTTAACGGTGCCTCAGATTCAACAAGTAACTGATAGATCCTCCCTTCCCCCAACTGATGGACGGAGCATGACGTAAACTCCACCTGCAGCCGGACATTCATGAACACCTTATATGGACTGTACATTGAACCACCAATCAGCACCTGCCATATACCCTAAACCCCCAATTCCTAAATCCCTAGGCCCCTAACCATGTGCCTTACATGAAACCACCAATCAGCGTGGGCTGAGTGCCCTAAGCCCCGTCCCCTCTTTTCCTCCCCTTAAAAGGCTCTCTCTCTCTCAAGCTCTCTCTCTCTCTCTTCCCTTTCCCCCTCTGGAAGGCGGCCGGCAGGGTGATTGCCAATAAAGCCTGTGTCCTGGTATCCCATGGTCTCCGGCCCTCTGTTTCATCTTTCAGTAACATCCACAGTTCATCTCTTACAAATAAGCATCATGGATGCCTTGGGGCCCTCAACCCACAAATAAAATGGTTGTCAACCAAGAGACATGCTACCGAATAGTACTTACAGTAGAATTTTAAAGAGTTTTCATGCTTTTAATCTGTTTCACTGCTGAGTTTCAATTTTGCTGATTTCCTTTGCAAGTCTGATGCGGGTGACTGTGGTAAATAGAGATTATGACAGTGACTTGGGCAAACAGGATGTGTAGGGACTGTTCTGAAGGCTCCTGCCCCTTCCAGAGAAAAGGGGGGAAAATCCATTTGGGTTTTAAATCAAGCTACCAACTAGCACCGATCGGTGTTCACAATTAGCCCCACTGTAACAAGCCGAGAAGTCCTGTCCCTGTTTATTTTGGGGGTGGAGAATCTTCCTGCCTCCTGAGTAAACATGGCCTGTGAAGTCTGAATTAGCTGTCATCGCAGAAGAATTAATGTCGGGGCGCAGCCTTTCTAGTGGGGAAGGGGAGAAATAAACGAGACAGATCTTAGCCGAGCCGGACGTGATGAATGAGGACCGAGCGGATCATTCATCTCCTTCCAGGAAAGTGGACACAGGCACTAAAGCAGTTTTGCGGAAGACGTGTCAGCAAATGTGATCATTTTGTAACCTGTCAGGAGGAGAGGGAGCTAGTCCTTCCAGGGGGCAAAAGGGAGTGGGCCTGTCTGATGTGACGGTCTCTATCCATCCATTTAGGTTTGGGCAAGAAGGGGGTGGGCAAGGAGGAATCCGACTGAAACCACGGGGGGTGTCGCCATCCTTCCAAGGAAGCAACGCAGCCAGAGCTAGAAAAGGCTGCGGCCATCCCGCAAAGATTTCTCCTGGGAGATGGGGAGGAGGAGGGTAGGGGTTTCTGTTAAACTGGACGCCTGGCCAGTCCTACCTATGGACGCCCAGTCCAATGATCTGTGTCTACACTAAGACAGCAGACCTTTATGTGCTTCATATTTGGAGGATGGACCGATGGGGTTTGCTGTAGTGTCTTTGCGGTGTGGACAGCCAGCTAGACTGCCAAGCACTCTGTCTCTATTTTTGTGTGGTTGGTTCTGTGGGAGTGAGCGTGGGCGAGGCTCTTTGACCTCAGTTCCCTTTGAAAGTCTCCACAAAGCATTCTGATGTTCGACCTCTTTTCTCAGAATGAGGTGGCAAATTATGAAACACCTCTATCGGAAGCTCGCTGCAGGCATCTTGGAGCCGGTGCCTCCGCTCCGATTCCCCTCAGTTCCCTGTTCCCCATCAGCATTTGGCAAAGCCAGAGCAGAGAGGGTTGGAGTCCCCGGAGATGAGGGCCCACCAACCCAAACCCCCGAGGCACCCGGGCACTTGGTGCTGTTCCTCATTTCCACCCCCTTTCGCTGTGGAGCAAATGGAACGTTTCCTCTTGGCGTCACAGCGCGTGAGCCCCAGTGACAGGTGACGGTTTCACAGCCTGAACTGCAAGCTTGACACTTGCTTCTTAATCCTGTCCTTTTCGTCCTAAGTCTCTCTTTTCCTGTTCCCCAGGTGTTTTTGTACAGGTAAGGACCTCACTGACATATGTTTCCTGGGAGTCTATTACCTTAATGGAAACACTGCAAAAAAAAAAAAAATGAGGCTCGTCTCACATGTTCAATTAAAAAGAGATGCTCTCAGGGGCCCTCGATCACTTACAGGTGCCACATGGCACTCCGCACCTAGAAAGCCATTTGGTTCACAGCATGTCTCCAGGTGCAGCGTGGCGATCGCTGTGGAGTCGTTCGTTTCCTTGTGGATCCTTTGTAGAACCAAAAAGCTGTGTGGTCACACACACACACACACACACACACACACACACACACTCCAGTCTCGCCGCCCCGGCCTGTGAAGCCATCGTTTGATTAGCCAACTTGATCTTGGACGAGCTTTGTCGGCATGTGCTCCGCTCACCTGAGTTTCTCTCTCCTTTGCTGTCTCCTAGGATCATCCAGAACCGCGTCCTGGTCGTCGTGCTGGCTGTCATCCTGGTCATCACCATCCTGATGGCGATCACTTTCTCCATCAGAGGACACTGATGTATCGGCGGGTCCTTGATAAACAGCAACGGCGGCTCGTGCTGAGTAATTAAGACAAAACGGTCACATGAATCATTCTTTCGCGCTGACAGGCCCCGAATGACCCTCCCTCCCTCTCACCACTGTTCAGCCGGAGTGCAAAGAGTGTAAAAATATTTTTATTCTTGTTTGCATGTGGGTTGGTTTCCTTTTCTAGGGTTTCTTCGCCCAGATGTGTGTTTGTGTAGGGCAAGGTGAGGCCTTATTTGCCTTTTGGTCCTTCCTCCTACTGACCAAAATAGCCTTGGTGACATTCTTCCGTGCCCCGTGGACATGTCAGGGGTCACGGTTTGGGAGAGGGCATAATGAGTCTGTCACAGGGCTTGTGATGGGCTGCACTGTTTGTCACACATCTCTTGTCACCGGATTGCCCTTGTGTGATGGCCGAGGATCAAAATGCAGAGAGAAAAGCAGGGAACGGAGCAGTGACGGGCTTCGGCACACCAGCCCTGTTCCTACCCCAGCACAATGAACGTAGTCAGCCCGCCTGAGTGCTTTCATTGTAAAGGTGGGTTTCAACGTCAGCTGGGCAGGAAATTGACTTAGCACTTTCTCTGTTTTTCTACGCATAATTTTCTTTTTTTTTTTTCTTTTTTTTTTTTTTTTTTACACCCAGGATTATTTTTGCTGAGCCTGCCCAATATCCACTTTTCACAACTTTGATTACTGGCTACAAGAAATGTTTCCAGACCCTCCCCAAATCCCAGACTCCCCAGATTTTGCTGGCAGCGTGAGCCCTGGCACCGTATTTAATTGTGACCCCCTCTCCCCTGACCTGTGTAAGCACTCCTGTATCCTTTCGGTTTTAATATCTGCACTGCCAAAAGCAGCCCTCAGACATGCGAAAGGTCTGACAAGGTTCTCTCCACATCCATTCCAGTATGTAAAGAGAACATGAATATTTCAGGAAGAGCAAGAACATGACTCCGTCAGAGTGAAATTTCAAATGTGATTATAAATAAGGTAGAGTCCTGTAGGGGGATCCACTAGGAATAAACTTCATGGAAAATGGGCGATAACCTCCTTTAAAGGAAAGGTATCTCGCCGCGTGTTGCAAAAAGACAGCTTGGGTTTTTCACTAACAAATGTCAGCATCGCCTTCCTGGATTCACGATGTATTCAAACCTCTAACAGGCTTTGTGATCTTCTCTGGTTTCTTTCTGTCCGAGGTAACGGGGAATTGCGTTCAGAATGAGTTCATTTGCGATGAGCTTCGAGTTGCCCAAGCTGAGGTCATTTTCCCCCTAGTCATGAAGCAAAATGTGTTTTTCTTTAAGACTTCATAGGCACTTACAGGGTCCGCACTATCTTTTGAATATAATTGGGAGCTTTGAGTCCTTGAAAAGCAAGCCTGTTCTCTTCATAAAAAATGCTAACCACCTGTGCGCATGGATGGAGCTCGCCTCGGTGCAGCACGTAATATATCCCCCCCCTCAACCCCCCAACGCAGAAGAGAACCCTTATGGTGAAGGGAGGAAAGGCAGAATGGCAAAATCCGCCGGAGAACTCGTGTTCAGATAAATCATTTAGGATCGTGTACATAGAGCTGCAGCCTTTACTGTGCGGGGGTGGGTGAGATTTGGGCAGGGCGAAGTAGGACGGCGGCGGGGGAGTGGGAAGGCTCTGCTGATTTTCCCGTCGGCGTAAAGGATCCATCTCAGCGAGGATCTTTTATTCTGATAACGGAATTCTGCATGTGCTAAACACAGAAAGGAAACCATGAAAAAGCAAGGAAACAAACAACCCACTTCCTTCTCGCTCGGAAACACTCGTGGTGGGGAGGGAGCCTCCAGCCTTTCTTCCTTCCTTCGAAACTGTTGGTCTTCCTTCTCCCAAGTGCGTAACCAGGTCTCCAGCTGCATGTCAGACACCAGACCCTCCACAGGCCACGCAGCGAGCCAGGTTGATCTGATCACCAGAACTTGCCAGCTCCTACATGTTTCACTAAAACCTGTGCTCATGCTGAAGTAGGTGAAGGAAGGAGTGCGTTGCTCATCTCTCAGTGACCTTTTCTTTGGGGTTCTCTTGATCAGCTCTTGCCTGAGATTTTGCCCCAATTCAGCCTTGAGAGCGGGAAAGATATGAACAGATAACCCTTGGCCAAACAGCCCCATCAAACGCCCCTTGAGAACCACCTGAGCCCTGAGTAGTGAGCGCCTAGTAGGAAGCTGGTCTGAAGGTCCCTTGAATTCCGTGCCAGGCCCTCTTGGGCGCTGTGGGGGAGACTCAAAGGAGCCCTAAGATAGACAGATTGTCCTCTTCCTTCCACACTCCACCGGGGAAGGAAGAAAGCCCACACACAATCAAAAGGTTCCAGGAACTTAATACGTAGACCTCAACTGATCAATGGAATTAAAGTTGGGAATATTGTTTTAGATGCCTTGCGATGCGGGGTCAGGGCGGTTTGGGGCCGGGGGGCGGCTGGTAGTGATGAAGACACAGAGGAGGAAGAAGAGGAGGAAGAGACCGCCACATAAAATTCACTGCAGACCACAGTTTCCCTGACGGAATAAATAAAGCAGATGCTGCCCTGCTCCAGAATCCAAAGCAATTTAATTAACGTCTCTTAAGTTGTAAAGAGTTTTAAATGTTCCACGTTGAAGGCGAGTGCCTGCAAAGGCGGCGGGCTTGACGTCAGCCGCCAGCCTGGGCCGGGAGGCCATTTGCGATTCTGTTTCAGGCAGGCTGGATTGTCTTATTTTGGAACCAGCGTGGTGGGGGGTTTGCTTTGCTACTGCTTCTGAGCCCCGAGCTTCAAAGGCTGAAATTAATGGTGAACAAAATTGTGCGGCGCTGGCCGTCCCACGCGGGGCAAGCCCATTGAGGGTTATCATTAAGTAAAGAAATAAAGAGGGAAAAAGCCTGCCTGTTCCAAAAACCTCATCAGATAATGACCTCCGTGATTGGGTTTCATTACCAAACCAGCATCCAGAGATTATCTACTCCAGAGAAGAAGGGAGCAGGAGAGAAAAAGAAAGAAAGGAAAGCAACTGCCTTTCTCTCTCTCTCTCTCTCTCTCTCTCTCTCTCTCTCTCTCTCTCTCTTTCTCTCTCTCTCTCTCTTTTGGCACATCTTTTCTTTAAAACTGTCAGATCATTTCAGTATTTCAAATCCGAGGAAAACAGCCTGCCTGCTGCTGTATTTGAAGTTGTAATGGTGTCAAAAAGTCACGACTGACTGACAGCCATCAGTCCCAGAGGGGCTCATTAAATCATAAAAACTTGACAAGGAAATAATTGCGCATCGCCAGCAACTTGGCGCCTGTTTAGACGGTTTTATTTTCTTTCATTATTAGTCCCCACCATTGCGTTCATTAACAAATTGCATTAAACAACTGTTAAGGGCTAATGATTTGTTTATCGCTTTTTTTATTATTATTATTTAAACATTAGCTGTGTCATGTGGTACCCCAGCAGCCTCTTGCCATCATCTGACTGAATATTTTTCCACTCGGAGCTCTGGGTACTGTTGGAATATGAAATAGATTATTCATTACTCTCCTCTTTGCCACTGATTTGGTTTCATGTAGCGTCTTCCACAGAGAAAGATGAAAACTTGTCAAAAATAGGTTATATCTTATTCGAAGGGGCAACAATAGCAGCAGGTACAGGCACACTTTAATATTTAATTAAGGTTGATGTTAACCCCTTTAAATGACTTTTGCTGTAAGTTCCATTCAAATGCAGAAGAGAAAAATAATTGTTCTTAATTTGCAACCTGTTCAGCAGGCACTCTTCATGGTGTTAGCTGGAAATTTAGACCAGAATTGTTAAATAATGAAATTTCCCATCATAAATATTTATGGCCATTTGTCTACGTAGTTGAGAACACACTACAAGCGATGATTTCCTCGTCTCCTTGGTTTGAACTGCGAGCCCAGTGGGTCACTCGGTGTTGGGGAGTGGAGACGGCTTTCTTGGGAGAATGTGTATCCCAAGCCAAGGACCGTGGGTTGGCTGTGACTGGGGCTGGTTTCTAAGGAACCACTGTGAGTCCCGGGTCTCTGGTCCACCTGCCTCCCCCTTTAGCGGAGTGTGTGGTTGAGGACTGTGGTCTGGAGTGAGAGTAGGCAGAGGCTTCTTAATAGGACTTGTGTGTCCGGGTCGCTGGTGCAGGGAGGGTGTGATGAGAGCACGTCTGGGTGTCTCCGTGTAGGCCATGAGCTCATTGCAAACAGAGCCTCCCTGATAGACAACGGGACCCTCCATCTTTCTCCTTCTCCGTGACTTGCCATGGGTGGAATGGTGGGCTTTGCCGTGGGCTGTAAGCTTGAGGGGAAAGTCCCACCCTCATCGTCATCCCAGGACAGGAGTCAGTGGCCTTCTCCATGCTGTAACTGCGGGCCGCACTCACCATCCTGTTAGATTCGATGAGTTGCCATGACCATGGAAGCCACTCTCAGAGGCCTAGTTCATCAGCACTTCAGGCCTGGGCGTTAGGGTCAATATCAGGGAATGGGGAGCACCGTTCTCCTAGCCCGTGTCCACTCCCACCCACCCACCCACCCCCGAGAGAACAGGCCCTCAGACCCCCTGGCTGTGAAGGAAGAGTGCATGTTCCTTACTCTGCACAGCATCTCTCAGCATTGCCCACCCAAGACGGGTGGACCCACAGTGTGGGGGAGCCCTCACCTCCGTGGGGTGGGGCTGCTGCTGAATCAAGGGGACGTGTCAGCCGCAGGCCGGGCTGGGCTCTGACACACTGTCCCAACCCCCTCTGCTTCTCTCTGGACACAGGAAGTGGCCGAGGCCCTGGCCTTCCCGGGATGTCCCGTGGGCAGGTCAGCCTGGCCCTGTAGCGGGCACCCTGTGGGCTGGCAGATACTGGAAATCCGCCTTTAAGAATTCACTCCTTTGGTTTCTGACCTTATGCCTGGGAAATGCAGATTCCTTCTCCCCAGACAGCTTCAGCCCCATCAGCCTCTGATCCGCCTGGGCGAGTAGCCTCCCGAGGGCGGGTTTGGGGTTTGGGGAGGAGAGACCTACCTGGTGATTGGTCTTTGGGAGAAGGGGGAGAAGGAAAGAGGGTCCTGGTTCCCTGAACCAGCTCCCTGGAGGTTTCTCCTAGGGCTGCCACTGGATGTATTTCCGGGGACACGGCTTTGCCCTATAAGCCCCCTCACACCATGGCCAGGGCACGTTCTGAGAACGCATGGGCTCTGCCAAGGAGAGTTCACTGCTCGAGGGTCCTCTGCCGGTCCAAGCAGAGCTCTTGCTGAAGCAGAGGAGAGAACAGGGAGGCAGGAGGAGGAGTTAGAACAGGACGGGGAGTTAGATCGCTCCCCTCAGTGAGTTGCTCCAGCCTAGTCTCGTCCAGAGCCCCGCTGAGGGTGAGAGGAGGCCACGGCCGCCACAGTGCACAGTGAGGCATGGGGGGAAGAACCCAAAATGAATAGTCTGTGCCCTGAGCCGACCCTCCCCACGCTGAGCCACCGGGGGGTCTTGGCACAGCGGGGACACTGGGACCATCAGAGTCTTTCTCTTCTCTTCTGTCTCCTCTTCTTCACCCAAGCCCACCCCTCCTGAGAAATTACAGAGCAAGGAGAGCTAGTATGGCTTCCGTGAGCTCATTGTCCCCAAGACTTCTAAATAATCCAGCCTTCCCGTTTGCAGCACGGAAGGTGTAACCAGAATTATTCACCCAGTCAATAAATATTTATTGAGCATCTACTATGTACCAGGCCCCAAAGACACATGGTAAAACAGATAGATAAGAAAACAAGCAAGGTAGCCCCACAGCCCCGGGGCTGGAGGTCAGAGAGCTATTTTCCTTCCCTGTGTGCTGACTTGCTGTGTGATCCCAGGGCATGGAGGTCATGTGGGGATCTGCTTCTGCTGCCTTCCATCGCTACCCTGTGAGGCCCACCCCATCTCCATGACTTGCCCGGCCAAGCCCTCTCCAGACGACAGTGCTGTGTTCATTCCTCCCAGTGGTTTCCATGACTACATTTGCAAAATTGCCCCATTGGATCCCAAGTAGGGTTGACGCTTGCCTGCCTGTGGGCAAGTCCCATCAGCACTGGCCCTTGTCCAGAGCCATCCCAGGAGAGACAGGGGACAGGAACGAGGACCATTTAGACTGGGACCCGGGGCTCTGGGGCTGACTCGGAGGGTTTTTTTTTCTGCTTATTAAAGGATAAAGGTTTGACTTGGCAGGCAATCGGAAACCCAAAATATCATAAAAGGGAAAAAGTTGCCGAGTGGCTAAGAGGTGCACCATGGGAGTGTGGCTGGGCTCAGCGCAAGGTGATCGCTGAGCGAACGGCGCGGGAGACGTATTTCAAAGGCTTCTCTCTCCTTCGTCTCCTCTCTCTGGGCCCCCCGTGCGGAAAGAGGAAATGGAAGCCAAATCCAGATTTGGGCACATGGCTGCTTGGGCGCCCTCCCCCACACCCACCCCCCAGACAGTGGAGAAACTTTGATGTCTGGGCACGTGGCATTTGGGGACAGGAGACGCTGGGCACCCCAGCAAAGGCAGCTGCGCGTTCCAGGCCTCCAGACCGGCCTCCCTGAGCCCCTTTGTGAGGAGAGATGAAAGCCACCGAGCCGGAGAGAGCAGGGTTTGCAGATGACGAAGCGGAGGAGCTCTGTGCGGCCACCTTGGCGACAGACAGTTTGGATGGCAGACGAGCTCCGAGGCACAGGACCCTCGCGCCGTGCAGGCTTCGGGAGCCACGGAGGCCCACCCGCTTGTGCAGATGGGGGAACGGGCTCAGAGAGGGGGGCCTTGCTCAGGATCGCCCAGCACGTCCTCGGCCAGGTCCTCGGCTTCCAGGCCGCTTCTCTCCTCCGCAGCTCCCATCACCCCGGCGGTGAGGGAAGGTTTCTGACAGAGCAAGGGTCAAGGGCCTCTGTGTGATATGGCAGCCGCTAGTGTGTGGAACCTTCTAGAAGACCGGGAGACCGGTGTCCTGAGTGGTCTTGGATGCTGGGCTGGTGTCATGGGCCTGTGACCAGTGCATGTGCACAGGCCCCTGACTCAGAGGGACCCAGGCTTGGGGATGAATGCTCTGCAGTCATTTTCTTGAAATTCTTAATAATTTTTTTTTTTAATATATTTTTATTGATTTTTACAGAGAGGAAGAGAGAGGGATAGAGAGTTAGAAACA
Source organism: Eptesicus fuscus (assembly GCF_027574615.1). Lineage (NCBI taxonomy): Eukaryota > Metazoa > Chordata > Mammalia > Chiroptera > Vespertilionidae > Eptesicus > Eptesicus fuscus. The sequence goes on from NC_072489.1 coordinate 51,102,679, forward strand.
TCGATCAGCTGCCTCTTGCACACCCCCTACTGGGGATGTGCCCACAACCAAGGTACATGCCCTTGACCGGAATCGAACCTGGGACCCTTGAGTCCGCAGACCGACGCTCTATCCACTGAGCCAAACCGGTTTTGGCAAATTCTTAATAATTTTATCTTTGTAGTTGTGTTTTGTAACTAAAATGCAATGGGTCATTGGACCGTGAATGGGGTGGGGGGATGCGGGGAAGGGGGGCTTGGCGCCTCTTCTCACCTGCAGTCCTGCCTCCTCCCACCCCTGTATCTGGGGTCTGGAGCCGCAGCTCCCCAGGCTTTCCCTCCCCATCTCCACCCCCAGCTGCTTCCAGCCCGCCCCCCACCTGGGCACAGGCACGGCAGGCGCAGGATCGGGCCTGCACACCCAGAGCACTGGGGGGGGGGGGGTGCATGGTGGCTGCAGTCCCTCCGGGCTGGCAGCATCAGGGCACACTCAGTGGGGTGCACTACCTCGTGTACCCAGGGTGTCCTGGCACAAGGGCTGCAGTGCCCCTGGGGTTGCCCACCTGCTGAGGGTTGGGGAGGGGGCCTGTGGAAGGGGGAGATGCCTGCTTGACCTCCTGCCCCGGGCCTGGGGCACAGCGTGTCCATCCAGCCACAGGGAAAAAGGGAACCCGGCAGAAAAAGGGAACCCACCCGGCTAGCCGCAAGTGCAAGTGCAAAGTGCCCCTCCTCTGCAGGCAGCGCCCAGGCCTGTGGGGTCTGCACTCCCCGCTGGCAGAACCCCATTGGCCAGCCCCATGTCTGGGGGACCCCTCTCTCCCAACTTTCCTGAGTCTGGCTTAGCGCTTCGGGCCTGGTCATGGCCTTCTCTTAAGACGAGCAACAAAATACAGTGCGTAACTGTGGTGATTCGCACACGTGTTAAATATTCCAATATTTGCCTTTAACACTGGCATTGCACAATATAAACATGAATAGTAAAATCCATGCTAATCATTTAAAATTTTGACTTGACTTTGAATGACACTAGCTAGGAAATTTAAAACACCGTGACAAGTTGAAAGAGAGGGAGACAGGCTGACTGACTGACTGACTGACTGACTAGGGAAGAAAGGGAGAAGCACTTTTTTCTCACGCTTTGAACAAGGGGCTCCACATCACTTTGTGGGGTGTTTTTTTTTTTTTTTTTTGCTTTGGAGCTCACAAATGTGGAGCCAGCCCTGCCTGGGTGAGTCACTTTCCCTCTTGGGCACCCATTTCCCTATCAGGAAACCGAACCTTCACACTGTGCCTGCCCCTCCCTGCTCACGGCACACTGAACGAGGAAAGGAGAGGGAGAGAGAGAGAGAAAACATCAGTGATGAGAGAGAATCATTGACCGGCTGCCTCCTGCACGCCCCACCCTGGGGATCAAGCCCGCAACCTGGACATGTGCCCTGACTGGGAATCAAACCGTGACCTCCTGGTTCATAGATCGACGCTCAACCACTGAGCCATGCCAGCCAGGCAGACCTTCTTTCTTAGAGGGGGCTCAGCCCGGCACATGGGTGTAACCCCACTGCTAAGGCAGTCTCTCCCCCAGGTAGGTAGGTGTTGTGTCCCAAGACGTAACAGCCCCACTTAACAGCACCCAGACATACAGACTAGAGGCATCAGCCCCAGAGAGATTTCATCTGGCATCCAAGCAAGTTGTGAAACGGAAAGCTGTCAGCCGGACCCCGGGTTGATCTGCGCCATCCATGTGGTTTTCCAGCGTGGCCTGGGATTTCAGCGCTCGGTGCCCAGGGGCCAGGCTTGGGTCGAGAGATGTCATCCTTTAGAGAACGATAAAAATTCCATTCCACTTCGAGGGGAAGGTACCCCCATTTCAGAATTGTTTCCAAAGCTACATCACAGGGTCTCCAGTGCAGCTTCTGCCTTGCCTGACGTTTGAGAAGCAACTGTCCGAGGCTGAATGGGACCAAAGCAGCAGCCTGCCGAGTTCTATAACAGCGCTGGCACTTTAAGGCAACATTATGAAATGAGTGAATGAATGAATGAATGAATGAATGAGAGTCGTTTAGATCAAGTTGCCTCAAATGGAATCCCAACTGCATACGCATCCACGTCATTTCAGGAAAGAGGAGAAATTAGATGAACCCCATTTGGCTTCTTCTCTAGCTTTTCCCCGATCGTGGGTGATCTCTCTATCACTTTTGAAGTTTTCGCTTTTTCAAGTTGCTCTTATTTCACTTCATTGCATTTTGAGGGATGTCTCCTGGCTTCAGCTCAACTTCCTCCACACAATTCATTCGGCCTGAGAGCCACTGCAGAGTGGGATTAGAACCGGTGTAGAACATGGTCACTTTAAACAGATCCGCTAATTAATCGCTCTTCTCTGCGTAAGTGAGCAACGGCGCTCCTTCCCCGAGGAATTGCAATTTCATGGTTCCTAATGATGGTGCGATTACATTATCTGGATCACTGAGACAGTGGGTGTCGGGAGCGGTGCTCGGAGCCTGGCTCCGGGGTCGGTTGAAATTGCTCCTAAAACCGAGGGGACGCGGGGAAGGAGTTAGAACGTCTGCTGCTCGTTGTCAATACGGTGCTGCTGTTTCTTACATCTCATTCACGTCCCCCTTTCCCCCAGCTCCACGAGGCCTCGTTCCCCAGAACTTCACGACTTTTTCTGATGTCCACGGGGTTGTTTTTTGTGTGCAAATCTATTTATCTGCTGTATCCCACCAAGTAATTTATTTCCAGCATTTATTTTCATTAGATCTCTTGGGAATGTGGTCCTACCTGTCGTTAGCACAAGTGATACATTTTAATTGTTGTTTCCTGGACTAACTTGTATTATTTGACGAGTTAAATAAAATGTCTAATTCCAAAGTCCGCTATGCCTGTCTTTTGCATTGGATTTGTTTCTCTTACCTTCACTCTCTTTCTGGCTGAAGGGAAGTCACACATCTTCAGGCCACGCCTTGCTGCAGTCTCTGTACTCTGCATATAGGCACCGTCTTGTCTTAAATGAGGAGAGTTGGAAGGATCATGTTCAAGGTTGCCTTTGGATACAGGAGGGGTTTTTTCTTCTTCTTCTTCTTAAACTGCTCTGGGAGATGGCTTCGCAGAGCCATCCCAGATCTGGATGTCAGCTCTGGTTCCCTCACTGGTGAGTTGGGGTAATCCGCTCACTGAGCCTCAGTTTCCTTAACTGTAAAGTGGGGGAAATACCACGGGCTCCAAGAACTGAAATGAAAATTCAGTTGGGAAACCCATGGAAAGCACCACCAGACAGGTGATACTCCATCACCGTCACCTCGTCCTGACTAAGCGAGCTGCTCTTGACATCATGGTGCACAGATGCTATTGGGGGTGTTTTGTTGTTTTGTTTTCCTTATAATTATGGCCTTAAAATACCTCAGAAATGTCTGAGATCAAGAAAAGAAACAAACTCATTTCTGTATCCATTCAAAAAACGTTAAAAATGTTTTAAGATTACCTTTCAGTCCTAACCATCAGGCATGGCACCAGGGATTGGAAAATAGCATTGAACCTCAAAGCCGCGTCTCTGCCTCGCCCAGAGCACCTAGGCTGGCGAGGGAGACCCAGCAGCTACCTGGTGATTGCCCACCATGGGAATGCGACCCAGCGAGACCTGGCGAGGTAAGGCAGTCTGTGCTGATCGGAGCCTGTTCAATGCCAAGGATATGGCATTCTGAAGGAGATGGGAAGACACACTTGTAACACCGGGAAAAGATGTGTGGATTGAGAATGAATGGATGGGAGAAAACTTCTATCATTCAAGGCAACCTGCTCAGCCCAGATTTCACCAACGAGGAAATTCCCCACTAAATTATCACTTGTTCCCATCGGAGGGCCTAGAGGCACCGTGGACTTCATGGGAGGAAGACAGTGGCGTCCACCCTCCTGCCGGACAGGATGGGGGCCACGAAGAGGTGCTGAGCCACCGGCCACGCCTGCTGCCGGCACAGCGGGTGTTTCTCAGCGTTTGTGGGTGGACCGCCTGCCTCGAGCAAAACGCTTTTCGCTCTCACCGTCTCACTTGGTCTTGGAGACGCGGCCCCATCCTGCGGGCTCGCCGCGTTTGGATGCGCAGCACAGGGAAGCTGGGCCCACGGAGCCTCCAGCTGCTCTTTCAAACCCTGCAGTCCACTAAACGTGAAACTTTTGTTCAAATTTCAAGGATTTTGAGAGCCCCAGTGAATAGACTCTGCCTATTGATTTTTCCCTTACAATGACTCTTGGATAACCTATTTTCTCATTTATTTTTAAAGACAGCTCATGAGATTTCATAGCCATTCTGCCCAACCTCCTAATATCAAAATCCCTCCTTGACCCTGAAAATTGTAATTCTGCCATAGATCACAGCTGCTGAATATTACCTTTTACTAAGCTGGTTAAATAAAATATGTCCAAATCACTAGATCCCACACGCGGTGGCCTGCACGTGTAATGAAGCGAGGGCTGGGGTTGCTGCCTCTCCGCTGGTCCAGTAGCACAGGAGTGTGGGGGTGGGGAGCGTGGAGATGGGGAGCGTGGGGGTGGGGAGAGGGGGTGGGGAGTGTCAGCTCGGGTTTGGAACTTAAGGAGGAAGAGAGGAAAAGGACAGCTGGCCTGGTCTGCAATGATTTTCTTGTAAAATGACAAGAGAGACCCCGGCTGTCTAATGTGTTCTAGCTAGACAATCAAATGCCCCCCCTACCCCCCCAAATCTGAGCTGAGTGGCTGGGCTTTTCTTCTGAGTGGAGGAGGAGGTGTGTTTGATGTAGGGAAAGTTCAACACACCCAAGCCTTCCACACTGATGGGTCACAGAAAGGACCACCACCCCGGAAGTCTCATTCTGCCACCAGCTGGCGGGGCTCTTGCTTGGACTGTAAAGGGGCCATGTAGGATTTAGACCCAAGGGGGCTGGTGCCCACCTGAGCCCCCGGCCTCGGTGCTTCAGGCTCTCACCTGCGCTTCATCCACTTTAGCCAAAGAGCTCCCCCCACATCCCCGCCAAGCTACCTAGGGCCTCCTGCCTGTCAGGCTGATGTTTTCTCTTCTCAGAAGAATGGAGGCAGCACTGACCCACATTGGTTCCAGAGGAGCCCTGGGTACCTCAAAGCCAACTCTTAGACCAGAAGCCATGACCTTTGGCTTTTAGATTGTCCTCTTGCCTCACCTGGGCAGCCCCCTCATCCACGACGGTAATGTTTCCCGGGAAATCTCACTCGTTACAGGTGAACAGCGTCTGCAGTGGCTCTGACTCAGCAGGAACGTGGCCTCCCGGCAATGGCCACAGGAGACAAGAGGCTCTTCCGTGGCCCGTGGAGTCTGGCAGCTGCACTCACCCCTGCCCACAACTCCCCCACCCCCAAGACTGCTGGACCAGCTGCCTCCCCTGCAGGGCCTCCAGGCTTTGGCAGGGGCCAGGTCCCCTGGAAGACACAGGAAATGTGCTGATATCAGCACCCGTGAGTCAGAGTGAGCGGGAAATTGTCCAAGAGAAATTAATAAGTAGCAATGAGACACCCCCCTGCAGCCCCCAATCCGGAGGTCAAAAGAGCTAACACGTGTTACTATCCTTTACGCTTCCCCAATGCCAGGGATGACAAGCATGCAGTAGGAGGTCAACTCCTTCCCCCCATGGTTCTGGCCAAAACTGCTAATTGAGCCTGGTTCTCCCAGAATTCTCTTCAACCCATGGTTCCCTGCAGCCCCCGTTCATCAATACTTGATTTGGGGGAAGCGATCTATCTACCACCCAGCCCACCGTGTCCACACCCCATGGCCTGAGCGTGCCACCTCTTCTCCCTGCAGGGTCCTCACATGCCCTCCCGGCTGTTGACTTGTACACCTCCAAGGTCCCCCGACTCGAGTCCCCAGTTCCTAGAAGAGTTCACCGCCCACTGCTCCCCTCTTCATCTCACAGCCACTACAGACCCAGAGGAACAGTAAGAGGCTAGGCGTGTGGGGACCTCAGGGTTCTGCCCCAGCTTTGTTCTCAACCGGCTGGTGACTCTGGACGAATCTGGCCTGCTCTCCGTCTCTATCTCCCCATCGTGATCTCTAATAGGAATCTCAGCTCCTTCATTTTGTGATGCAAATTCCTTGGCAACTGTCACACTCCGAACCCTTTACTCTGTGTCGATAGTCTATTCACCACCCACTCGAACTCGTGGAGGACAGGGATCCTGTCGGGGGCTGACCTGTACTTCTCCCCGGAAGTAGAGTACTCGGTGTATTCAATTCCTGTAACGTTGATCGTCACCCAAGGAAGGAGGATCCCAAGAAACATGCAGGGACACCGAGGTAAGCATTGTTCCAAGGGGACTGACTCTATCTTTGCCCCCTCCAAGGGGCTTTTGAGCCACTGTTGGGAGCTCAGGACTGTGAGCCAGTGAGAGGTTAGGGAGACAGGTTGGCACGGTGTCCAAGCTCAGGTGCAGGAGCCAGGCTGCTGCCCCCTCACAAGCTGTGTGAGCGTAAGCAAGTGAATCAACCTCCCCGAACCCTAGTTCCCTTCCCTGCAAGTCAGGCATGGCAGGATGGCCGTTAGTCAGAGCTGAAGGAGAGAGCCGTGCAATGCACTTAGCGCAGAACCTGGTCCATGGTAAGTGCTCAATAAATGCAAGCAGCTCTCCCAGCTCCCCCACCCTAGGACTGGCTCCGCCGTCAAGGCCTCTGGTCCTTTCATGAGGTCACAGTTCAAGAGAGCTGTCTCTGCTCTGGGCCCGCCAGTGGTCCAGCAGCACAAGGGGGAATGAGCAATTCTCGGCCTGAAGGGGGAATTTAGAACATCAAGAGCAGTAACGAGAAGAGGCCCAAATTCTGAGTCCAAAATGGACATAGGGATACCACCCCCCACCTCTGACCAAACTGTAATTGGCTCCATGCAAAAGCCCCTCGCTGTGGCAAAGGCAGTGCTTAGGGAAGCAGAGCCCCCTGCCCCGTGGGCAATGCCACCTGCCTCTGGGGACAATGCAAGCTTCCGGGCAATAAATTTTAGCTCTTGTTACCCCCTCTCCACTCCCTTCCACCGCTCCCTCTTGATCTTCCCCTCTCTGCTGACAACAAAGTATGGCTGGCATTTGGTTGGGGATTTAAAACCAGGACAGCTTCTCCCTCCCTGTGGCCTGGACGCTTGCTGCCTGGCTCCCGGAGGCCTCTCGGAGCTGGGTGCTTGATGAGTGCCAGGAGACCGGCTCCCGAAACCGGAAGGGACCTGCATTGTTGGACCAAAATAGCAAACGTGCAACATGAGTCTGTTCAGGAGCCCTCAGCGAGCTGGCAGCTTCCGGTGGGTGCTTGACACGGGCCAGCCCGGGGAAGCAAGCTGGAGCGGCCCTCCCTGCACTTGAGAGAGCCCTTCTATGGACATGACTCTCCGGCCCCTGAGCCGGACTAGTTCATCCAACTGAAAATGGACTTGAGCTATCCTTAGCAAAAAAAAAAAAAAAGGCATGTCTTGGTCAAGTAAACCAAGCTTTTAGACATGCGCTTCCTGAATGACTTAAACCTTCCTGTTTGCAGTTTGCTGCCCCTGAAACTCCCAGGACAAAAGGGACCCCAAAACCCCAAAGGACCCCTTTCCCATGGATGGCAGCCACGCTGTCCCCATGCAGGAGGCCAGAACGCAGAGTTCCCGGATGTCGCTTCTCTTACTGGGTGGCGGCCGATTGATTACTTGTCAAATTCCAAAACGTTTTCATCCCTTGAAGAAACAATGCACAATAAAGCAGTCCTGACGAGGCAATAGAAGGCTTGTTAGACACGGCCTTGGGTCAGGGTAGGTGGCCCATGTGGGGGGTCTGTGAGGAGGCGGGCTGGGGGCTTCTAAGGCAGCCTCTCCCCTGCCGGTCCCGCTTAATAAAGCTATTGTGCAAGCCCCTTGGAGGGCCATATGCTCCCAAGTAGTAGCAAGTGTCCCATTACTGTAAACGGCCTTTTATTTTTAAACTAACGCTATATTTGGAAAGCAGTAATCCTGGAGAGATGATACTGGGACTAATGGGGAACATATTACCTTTCATGTGTGTGTTTTTTCATGTTTAAGGTTTCTTTGTTATTATCTGAGCAGCAAAGCTCTGCACACACTCTTGGGCAAAAAATCAAAATAAGCCTTAAAGCAATCATATTTTAATAAGCATCAAATGTCTTCAATGAGATAAAAGTATTATATGGTGTTTTGATATTGGGCTTTAGTTAAAACCTCATTAAAAAAAAAAAGAAAATTTCTCAGATGGATTGGGTGGGTGGAGGAGTGGTGTATTTTTAAATTCAGGTAAAAGAAAAAGTCCCAGCGCAGATCAATTATGCTAATTAATTGCCACAAACGACTGAAATTGCCAGCAAATGGGCATTGTTATTTGTTGCTTTCACTGTTTTTCATTGATCAAATCCAGCGGCTAAAGACACTTGAGCCTCCGAAAGCCGAAGCTCCAGTCCGAATAAACATCGATGCCGGGGTGCCAATCACAGCCCTGGGGCGGCAGGACGAAGCTTTCAGCCAGCCCACATCTGCCCATCCTCTCCCGGGGTGAGGTTCCCACCCAGAGGCTGCCGGCCCCCTTCCTGAAACTCAGATCAGCGTGGTCAGTGAGCGCCCAGGCCCGTTCCCAGCCCCAACCGGGAAGTGCTGAGGGGCCCAAGTTATGAAACGAAACCGAGTCTTGGGTTTCTTCACGCATGGTCACAGACCGAGCTAGAACCACAGGCTCCTCAGAAGCCAAAGGCGGAGGCTTGGAGATCCTCCACTTGGTTTTATAAAATGAGGAAACTGAGGCTCAGAGAGGGGAAGTGACCTGCCCAGGGGCACACAGCAAGCTCATCACAGAGCCAAGAATAGAAGAGCAATTTCCTGACTTGGGTCTCGTGCCCCACGTGCTGTCCTCTCCAGGATTATAAAACAGAACTTGAGCGCGCCCCTCCTCTGCCCTCGCAGCAAATTCCCCGAGCTTCCTGGTGCAGTTTCATGACAAATCTTGGTCGGGTGACATCAGCACAAACCACCAAGACTCCAAGATGGGGACTGGGCCACGGCAGATGCCAGGAGTCGGTGCCTTCCCATGGTCGACTTAGCGTGGGAGTCGGTTTCCAGTTGCAAAATGAAATGCACTTCACTGCGGGTAGAGGGGCCATCAGAGGGCAGGGGGTCCATGGTTTCAGGCTGATGCAGGGACTCCACTGTCCTAGCTGTGTCCCCTGCCTTAGAGTAGAAACCATATGTCAAGCCTTAGCTATTAGGCATTGCTACTTCCGGTGAAAAAATAGTCTCAGAAAAAGTTTGCTGCACGAGAAGAAGTTGAAGGAGATTGAGAACCCGGTGGAGAGAGGGTGGAAAGTTGTAGACGGAGACTGTTAGGGATGCCGCAAAGATACCCTTCATTTCCCATCTCATCCAAGTGAGTCCTGAAGGCCTCGACCCTGTTGTCCCCCTGATTTCCAGGTGTCACAAGTGGGACCCGCCCTCCACTTTTAAATGGGAGCTGCCACCACTATGAAGAGAGCACCATGCTGCTGGCTCTGCCCCAGCCAGTAACACTGAGCGAATGGCTTTACCTCTGGGTCTCAGTTTGCTAATCTGCAAAATGGGAGGACTTGGCCTGGTAAGTATTGTGGCTCCCCAGGAGTTTTGGGGACACAGGACACAATGTGGTTTTGGGGACACAGGACAAGCAATTCTGTGTAGCCATGGCCCTGGGGTCATGTAGATAACTCCCAGCCACAGACGTTCCCAAAGTCATATTTGGGGGCTTTTCCTTCCTCAACTAATTCATATTTATTGTGTCCTATATTTTGCGGAAGCCACCTGGAGACCCCACCTCACAGTGACATAGGGTGGAAGGAAGGGGGGCGGGAGGGGGAGGAACTCAGCCCACCACAGGTGACAACAGGCCAAAAGGAGCTTCAAGGGCTCAAGGCTGCTGGCTTAGTCACTGCCCAGCTCACCCCAAAGAAGGGGGCCACGGGCAGCCACCATAGTCAGAGCCTGGGCTGGCTCTGCTGTCCCCCTTTCCCTGGAGAGTTGGGGTGGGAGCTGGAGCCCCATCTCAGGAAGGTAAAGAGCAGCCACGGGAGGAAGGAGGCAAAGCTCCCTCGCTTATTCCTTCACAGGGTATTTATTGAGCGCCTACTACGGGCCAGACCCTGAGAGCACAACAGAATGGGGTAAGTCCACGCCCCGTCCTCAGGGAGCTTTGGGTCTGGGAGGGGAGACAGGTGATCCACCAACAATGGTAAGCCAGGGGTGAAGGGGTGACGGGTGCTGGCTGCAGGGGCAGCTGCCGAGGCTGCAGGCGGGACCCCTGAGCTGTGTCCTGAGGGATGCCCAGGACCAAGGGAAGGCGTTCAGGCAGAGGGAAAGGCAAGAGCGCAGGCCCTGAGGAGGGAACAGGCGGATCTGGGGAGGCTCCCTGAGGCTGGGGCGGGCCTGGGGGAACCTGGGGGTGGGGGGAGGCCCCAGTGCAGGTGGCCTGAAGCTGCTGCTTGTGGGGCTCAGATGGAAGCAGGATCTTATTCCAAGAGAAAGGGCAGGTAGCCCCGGGAGGTTTTAAGCCAGGGAATGGTGCCATCTGACTTAGGTCTTTAAGGATCACGGCTGGTGTGTGGGGATGGATTAAAGGGGCGACAAACGTGGAATCAAGGATCAGGCCTGCCTGGCTGCTCAGACCCATCCCAGCTGAGCGAGTTCAGGCACATTACTTGACTGCCTTGGGCCTCGGTTTCCCCATCTGCAAAACAGGCCGCGCGGTGGGGATTCAGTGCCGAGAGACTGAAAACACAAAAGCACAATGGCCGGGCCGTATGTAAACACAGGACTTTGACACCCAAGCCTCGTCCACATAACCAGCCCAGGGAGCCCGCCTGCTGCCGCTCCTCACAGTCCAGGAGGCTGAGCAATGACCCCGGTGGCGGCAGCCCCCAGATAGCCGGGGCTTTACTAATAACTCGCCGCTCCCCTCTTTTTTGTCCCTGCTTCCAACTTAGGACCAACCAGAGAAAGCCAGTTAGGCTCCCCTAGCCAACCACAAGGGACGCCCACTTAGAATTAGCCCGCCTGCCACTTCCCCAGGCCCACCGCCCCCAATCGTGGTACCCGAGACGCTTCCTTTTTCCACCATAAAGCTCTCCCGCCCTCTGCCTGCTTTTGAGTCTATCGGCGCGTAAGTGATGGGGCTGCCGCCCTCTGCAGCAGCTCAGAATGGATCGCCCTTGCTTTTCTCGCTCGGTTGGTTCATTTAGTGCCATGGTGCCAACGTGCAAAGAGCTCCTAGTGCCTCCCTAGCACTAGTGGGTACTGATAAAGTTCTGTGTCCCCCACCCCCACCCCCCTACTCACTGAGGCCCCTGGGCAGCTGGGTAGTCATGCAGGCCAGGAGCCCTAAGAATATAAAGTAGTTGAAGAAAGCAAAGCCCCCAAATAGGACTTCAGGAATACCTGTGGCTGGAACGTAGCTACAGCTCTCTACTTCCTTGTGTAGCGGGGGAGGGGACGGGGGGGGGGGGGGGGACGCCAGGTTGGGATGGGAGCAACATTTTTTGGAAAGAGCCTAGCAGACTGGGAAGAGGCTGGGCTTTGCCTGGGTTCAAATCCCCGCCCCAGGCTGGCTGTGTGCTGTAGGCAGCAGTCGTCTCCTTCGTCCAGTGGGGAAGACCCACTGAGCTCATTGGGGTCCGACGCTTAGAGCAGTGCCAGGCACCCAGGAAATGTGCCACCCACAGAAGCTGGCAGCGGGGCCTGGTTGTGACAACAGGCCAGCACCAAACTGATTGACCAAGGCTGAGAAAGCTTCAGGGGGTTGCGTGTGGGCAGGCATGTTTTCCGGAACTGACTCTGGCTCCTCAGTGGGGCAGTCTGTACCCCAGGACTTCCCCATGGGAAGGACAGACAAACTGAGCACCCCCAGGACCCACCGCTGTGCCCCTCTCCCCACCTCAGCCCCCACCTCCAGGGAAGCACCGTTTCCCCAGGGGCTGGAAGACGGGTGACCTTCCACCATAGGTGCCATTCACAAAAATGCTAGTGTAGCATCCCATGTCAGGGGGCTGCCTGGGGCTTCTGGGAAGTTACCCAAATGCCGCTCATTCACACCGAGGAGGAAGAGATGGAAAAACTGAGTCTTCGTATTATAATAGGAGGCAAAGCCCGAAACCCAGGAAACCCCATTGAGGCGGGCATTTGGGTAGAAGGAAGTGAAGCCAGATAGAGAGCAGGGCCTCGGAAGCCAAGGTGGGCGCTGCAGGGGGCACTACCATGTGGCTGCCCAGCCTCAGAGCCCGTCACCCCCCTCACTGCCAAGACTCAGGGGACCAAGCAGGTGGTGAATCTGGAGCCGGCATCTCAAAATAGCAAGGTGAGGGATTCATGGTGAGCGTGCCCACAGCAGCCACGGCCACGTTCCGGGGCAGCCACACCAGAAGGGGGCGCAGCCTCCAGGGGCCACGCCCTCGCTTCCTCAGTGTGAGTGCGCAGCATTGGGGGCAGCCACTGCTAGGGCATCATTTCCAAGCACAGTTCTCCTGCCTTCCTGGCACTTCTGTCACTTCCCAAGAGACTTCCAAAGAAAGTTCCTTCTCTGCTAGGTCGGTGGCTGGCCACTGGGAATCGGATCTGATGCAGCCCCCCCCCCCATCCCGCCCCGGGGCTGCCTTCCCTCCCCTGGGCAGAGCCCAGAGCGCCCGGCTAAGCACTGCACTCGCCAGGCTTCCCTTGGCAGCCAGGTGTTTACTACCTCACATCAAGGAGCCAGCCTGCGCCCGGATACATTTCAGCGGGGCTGTGCCTGACGGGCAAGCTCACGTGAGTCCCCTTGTTTGAGATGCTGGGGGCCCAGCACCAGCCCTGGTCCAGGTCAGTGGGCCTGGGTTCCAGCCCCAGCTCTGGGGCGAGCTGGCTGTCACTCTCCTCTCTGCGCCTGTTTTCCACAGCAGTAAAAAGAAAACCAGGCACGTGTGTGTCCTTCTGGCTCCGAATTCTAGAATGCCATTATTCTGATCCTTTGGAACTGTCCCTCGCCTTGATTCCCTCTCTGCGCACCGTGGAGGTTGACCGCAAACTAACAGAAAACAGGGAGGCGAAAGGCAACAGGAACCCGGCTCTTGTGTTCAGCAAGTTGGAGGGTGTCCAGCTCGCTGCCCAGTTCTGTGCCCTGCCCTGCCCTGCAGGCGTGAGTGCAATTGCAGCCACGGGGGGCACTGGGCAGAAACACCGGAGCCACGCTGGGTATTCCAAGTAGGAAGGGTTCTAATGCAGGGAACTGGAGGCTTGCATGGTCGCGGGAAAGGCAGGGAGCAAAGGTCAGGCCAGCAGCTGCTGGAGGTGGGTCCGGAAGCTGCAAAGGACCCAGCAAGCTAAGCAGTTGCTGCCACCACCGACCTCAGTTCTCAAGAAACTGAGTTTTGGGGGAGTTTTTTAAATATATTGTTATTGATTTCAGAGAGAAAGGGAGAGGGAGAGAGAGATAGAAACATCAATGATGAGAGAGAATCATTGAATGGCTGCCTCCTGCACACCCTATACTGAGGATCGAGCCCACAACCTGGACATGTGCCCTGACTGGGAATCGAACAGTGACTTCCTGGTTCATAGGTCAGTGCTCAACCACTGAGCCATCCGGCTAGGCAAGAAACTGAGTTTGCACAGGTGTCCAGCAGCGGCCCCTGCCAGTAGCAGCGCCTGCCAGAGATGGACCAATTCTTCTCCTCGCCTCCATTTCCTACAGGAGAGTGTCTCGCTGGCGGACTGTCACTTGAGCTGTACAGGAAAAGGGATTCTGGGAAATACAGTTTCAGGCTTCTCCTCTGAGGTACAGGCTGTCCAAGGGTGTGGCTACCATGCCAGGGGACAAGAAACTATGAGTTGGGTTTCATAGCCACCAACCAGGAAGAGCAAAGAGCTCATCCCGAGGGACAGTTCTTGACTAATTGGCGATGGCTTCCCGGAGTGCTGAGCTGAAAACAATTCTGAGGTTGCATCTATTTGAGGTTGCATCTAGGCTCAGCAGGAAAAGGTGCTGTGATTGATTAGCGATGCCTGTCAAGGGTGTGCAGCCAGAACAGAGAATCGGATGTCGTGTATTTGCAATGGTGCTCTTCACGAATGCTTGGAAGTCTTTCTAAAGATACTGCCATCTGCATTTATTCCTTTCGTCCCTGGTTTAAATGTCTAAGTTGTGACCCATGTGTGGAGTTATCTCCTTAGGCCTTGAGCTCAGGAGGGCACCAGGATTGGAGTAGCCGGTGGGGAGCAGGGAGGGGACACAGCGAAACTACAGGGTCTCCTGCCTCCTGGAACTATGCTCTGCTCAACCCACACAGGGACAATCCTCAAGGTCATCTCATGGTCAGCTGTTTCACCACCACGTCCACTATCCCCTGCCCCCACTTCACTTCATGTCCAAGTGTCTAGGTCTATCTCTGCTAGGACTTTGCCAGGTCATCTTGGAGAAAACTTCCAATTCTTCTGCAGGGAATTAATTCCCCCTCTGGACCTCGGTTTCATCAGCATATGAGGAGTTGGTTTGCAGGTGGTGTATTGAGGAGCTTGGGGTGCTCAGGAGGAGGAGGGTTGGAGGAAGGCCAAGGCTTGGGGCTCTTCAAGGCACCACTTTCTCACTTTTAGATATTGCAAGATATTGTGCTTTTGCTTAAGCTGTCACTTAGGAAAACAGGAGGGGTCTGCTATTGAAGATGAGGATAGATAGATAGATAGATAGATAGATAGATAGATAGATAGATAGGTGAACAGACAAATAAAAGGCTTGAGAACCTCTGGACAAGTTGTCCCTGCGGGTTACTTCCAGATTTAATATTCACTGGTGCTGCTTATCTTGTCGGCCTCTGCAAACAGCCCCTTATCTCTCTCCACCTTCTTCCTTCCTCCATCCCCTCTCTCCTAAAGAGAAGCATTGCCAAGTCTCCATCTTAACTTCCAAGCTTGAGTTGAACTTAGGAACCAAACCAGAGGCCTGGTTCTTGTCTTTATGAGATGCTGTGAGGTCATGTGAAGGAGAAGGGAGGAATAAAATCAATCTGTAATTTCTCCCATTGTTATTCTGGTTCTCATTGACATACACATCGAACCACAGATAGTGGAGGACTTGACCTCCTGGAGCCAAGCGCACTCTCGCTTCCCCTGCCGTGCTGTGCAGTGCAGAATCCTGAGGAACGGGAACACGCTGTCGTTTTTAATGACACCGCAATGTCTATATGGTTTCTATCGTTTTTGTTTTTGCTGTTTTTTTAAGGCAGGAGGAACCATTCAAAAGGTTTTATGCTCAAAATGTACTTTGGAGTTGCATCTTGGGGAATAAGAACGCGTCCGTTCCTCTTTCTGCGGCAGTTTCACTGATTCCCACCGATACTAGCTCTAGAAGAGCCTGAGTCAGCCATAAAATGTGCCCATTCAGGAAACTGGCAAGTTCATTTTCATTATGCCCTGCTGGGTGGGGGAGGGAGGGAGGTCAGATTCAAGGGGGAGTGGGTGTTTGAGGAATGGTGGGTAGAGCCTGCCATTCCGCCCTGCTCTGTGAGGTCCTCCTAGGCCATGGGGCTTGACTGGAGGAGGAAGTGACTGGAGCCATGCCCACCACACTGGCAGTGCCCACCTGGTGAATTCTGAGCACTAGTGGGATCAAGACCAACCTAATGCACAACCCTTGACTGAGGCTCTTCTGTCCTAGCTACACACAGAAATGGGCCCTGCCAGGCTGAGACTGAGCATGTGCACAACTCGCCTGCTGATTGGCTGGAGCCTGAGAGGCAGAGCCTTCTCCCACTGGCTGGTCCAGATTGGCATAGGTAGCAGGTGAGGGCAGGGCTTATGGTCAGCAAAAGCCACCTGCCTAGCTTGTTTCCTGGGTTCTGAATACCCCCACTAAAATAATAAAAATAAAGCCTGCCACAGAGCAGGGCAGAATGGCAGGCTCTACCCACCATTCCTCAAACACACACCCCTCCCCCTAGATTCTGACCTAACCCCCCCTGCCCCGAAGAGGGCATAATGAAAATGAACTTGCCAGTTTCCAGAAGAGGGGGTGGCATCGCCTTTCTGAAAGCTCCTTAGAGACAGAGCTCTCTGTTCAGGGCTCTGAGGACCTGGGAGCAGGTGGAGGAGGCACCTCTGGATGAGAAGAAGGGATGTAGAACCAACTCCAGGTCGGCCAGGGTGCAGCCACCCCCCGGAGGATGTCCTTTCTGGAGAAGTGAAGAGGGCCCGAGGCAGAGCCTGACATGATGGGATCTTGCCTTATAGACAGGAGAGTTGACACCACCCTACCCCTCAAAAGAAGCAAATCGCCTTCCATCCCATTTTCCATTTCCTTGGGGGTCTTTCCCCTGGCACTGAGCCCTGAATCCTGGGATCAGAGCCTTTCTGTTCAGTTGGATGTCCTCTTGAAATTTCAGCTTTCTGGAAGGGCCATCCTAAGTCACAGCTCACAGAAATGGACACCCCACTGGTCTGGGGAGCAGGGAAGTGCCACCCTGTACACCCCGGGGGGCTGGGCGGGTGGGCACGAGAGCACACAGTGTTGATCCTAGAGCAACACTGTCTAATAGACTTTCCATGGTGGTGACCAATAGAACTAACTAGTGCTGTGTAACACTGTGTGGCCACTGAGCTTGAAATGTAGCTAGTGAGGAACAGAATTTTTTTTTAATTTAAGTCCATTTGTTATACAATCTTATATTAGTTATATTAGTCACAGGTGGACCAGGTGGTGATCTGACATTTTCATACCTTCTGGTGTGATCACCCCACCAATTCTAGTCACCCTCCGTCACCGTGCTGCTCACTCCTGCTAAGGAGAAAGTGACTTCCTGGCCCAGCTCCCCAGTCCCTTGTCTGTAAGCTGCTAGCAGTGCTGTCACAGGCCCGGCCCTGTGAGTACCTGCCCAGCCAGTGCTTTGCGTGGCCAGGTGTAATTAATTAATCAGCCATTGGTGAGCCCGGGAGAAGGGGTGCCCTTGATCTGCAGGCTCCTCCTTTGGTGAGGAGCCCTGGGAGCTGGAGGCAGTAAGGGTTGGGCAAGGATGACTCCAGGGCCATCCCAGACACAGGGCCCCGCCTCCCGCTGGCAGTTCCGAGCGATGCCCTGATGACACAGCTGCCATGGTGACAGAGCCACTGATCCCCAGAATGTCCGGGCCAAAGGATCTCTTCATATCCCTTATGCTCCAAGGAGCAGAAGCCCTCCACACTGCCAAGTGTGGGTGAGGCAGGGGCGCAGAAAGACCAGAGTTCTCCCACATGGGAGTAGCGGCTCTTTGTGGGCAGAAACCCACTCATGTGTCTTGGATGAGCAATGTAGGGGACGTTAGAAATTTTACCAGACATCTTGGGAAGGACTTACTATTCGGGGATTAATTTCTTGAGGTGCTCATGGGGCAAGGCCAAAGTAGATGTACAGTGGTGAGTATGTGAGTTTATTTTGTATTATTATTTATGAATTCTTGTATAAGTCCCTGCCCAGACATTGTGTGGCCTCAGAGGCTGCTCTTCCCCATACCACACCACGTGCATGCAGCCACTGGTTGCTGTGGGGAAGTGGGCAGATTTGCACATGAACCAGAGAACCTCCTGAGAAGAAAACATCCTAGAACCCCAACAGCTTTCCTTTTGAAGACCGCCATTTATTTGATCTTTCTGACGTATGGGCAGGAAAAGACACTGGGCCCCCGAGAGAACTCAATGTGAAGGAAGAGGGATTTGGGCAAATGACCTTGACCTGACCCTGGAGAAAGGGGAGGCCTTCGGGGAGATTCCCAAAGTATAGGGAGTGTCATGATGACTAATTGAGAAACAAATGAGATGTTCCTTGTTTAGTATCGTAAGCTGGAGAAGTAGGCCATGTTTTTCCTGTGGGTAAGCTCACCAGGCTATTACCTTATTTCATAAACAAGTCAGTGATTCAGTTCAGTAAACATTTGTAAAGGCTTGGTGACCACAGCGGGAAAGGGAAATCTGAGAAGCAGAAAAATGATTATGATGCCATATGGTAAGTGCAGAAACAGACATATATACAGAGCCCAGAGGAGGAAGTGAATGACAGTTTCTAGCGGTGTTCAGTAAGGTTCCCAGGAAGAGGTGACCAGTGAGATGGGTTTTGAAGGGTGAATAGGAGTTCACTAGTTGTGGCCAAGGTAGGGGCTCTTCTTTAACGGTTGGCAGCCCATGGTGGGTGGGTGGGTCTGCCTAGTTTAAAGATAGAGGAACAAAGGCAACTCTGCACATTCAATTTCCAACAGACAGACATGCTGACCTGATGGTGGGTGGAGGTGAGCGCCTAGACACATCATTCACTTTGGAGGTGAAAGCACCCTCCAGGACCCTGGCAGGAAGCAACTTTAGAAGTCGCAAGAGCTGGTGGAATTGCCCAGTCACAGAGGCTGTAGTTTCCTCTGAGTCTTTGTACACAGACAGTAGGAACCAAGGAAGGACACATAGATACTTCATGCCCAAAGCTGCTCAACAGCAATGGATAAGACTTCCGGTGGTGGCAATATGGCTCAGGGCACTTCCGCCCGCCGGGGAAGTTTCTGCATTATCTTCCATGTGGGCATCCGTCCCTCACATGGCTCTCTCTGCCTGAGCTTGACGGCAGTGTTATCAGTTCTGAGGCCCCATTTGTGGAGAGGGCCCCTCCAGAAAGCTGGTGCCCAGGGTAACCCCTTTCCTCACTCAGCAGAGCGCAGTAGCCTGAACCAGGGCATTGCCCGACGCGGGTCTTGAGTGTTGGTGAGGTGTCCCGGTCTGAGGCTGGTCCTGCCTTAGGAAGCCCACCTTTGCCTGTGGAGGGCTCAGCCTGGGTCTCACCAAAGGGGGCAGCCCCGAAGTAGGCATCGCCCCTCTGAAAAGAGCAGGTGTCATTCTTGTCGCTTTAAATTAACTTCAGCTAAGAGGGACTGGCAGAAACACGATGCTGGGTGAACTGTATTTGACGGATATCCTGTCAAATATCCGTGGGGTTGTGATCCGCACCTTTTCCCATCTGCTCTCCCCGTCTGAGCCTCTGAATGCACAATGGCGTGATTACCATACTTCCTACGGGTTTCCCGCCGTCGGATCAGATCCCTGAACGTGAAATGTGCCCGCAGGAGAAGGCAGCCCTGGTGGGTGGGTGCCAAGGCGAGGGTATCCCTTCTCCCCTCGGGGAGAGCGGGAAGGGAGGCGGGCTGCCCGGAAGGCGTCAGGCCGGGCCGGGAAGGTGCTCATCCTGGAAACAAAGGAGGAAGGTGGAGGCTCGGGAGTCAGGAGCGGGATTAAGATCACACAAACCTGCAGCCCTTAGAAACTGGCTTAATCCATTTCATAAAGAGTTGGGAGGGCTTTTCTCTCCGTGAATATAATACCTGGCTCGTCGGATCAGCTTTTTTCCCAGAACATTTCAAAGCTCTCTGCAAATGCAGTGGAGTCTCCTTAGATTAGCGCACGGCCTATTATTACCTGGCTGTGGAGACACCCCGGGTCAGCGGGTCACCTGGGGCCCTGAAACAAGACAGTTCCTACAACAAAGGGCCTGGTGTGATGTGGTTTGCCTAACTAATGGTTTTCAAACTAAGTGAGTCATGGGACCCTTAAAAAAAAACAACAAAAAAAAAAACAAACAACAGCCTGAAGCTTAATTCCTATTCTGGTTAAAGCAAAGTGGGATGTGGGGGGTAGCAAAGATGGGTCCACTTGACACCCCCAGCCTCCACAGCCCCAGGATCCCCCACCCAAGGCCATGCTGCCTGGCACCCCTACTTTCTTACAGAAGAATGGTCTTGAGGTGAATGACCGCGTTTGCAAACAGAAACTGAACGGAATCGAAGAATCTGCTGTATATGCAGAGACTGTGACTGGAGTGGCGCTTGGGGAAGGTTGTGGATCAAGCCTAAAACCCTCAAAAGATTGGACAGAATCATTTCAGGGTGCTCCCTGAGGGCCTGGGCCTTATACACTGTTTTCCTAGGTTCCCGTGACTCCAGGCCGTGGTATTGCCGAGATGTGTCTATTGAACGAACACAGTCCATGTGCGCGTGGTTCTTCGACGGTGCCCAGCTCACTGCAAACGACAAGCCTTTGTACATTTCCTCCTCTGCCCGGAACACTCTTCTTCCTCCCCCTCTAATCCAGGTCCCCTCCACAGGCAAGCCCCTGTTCCGGTGTTGCTTTCAGGCGCCCCGCCTTTGAGGTGACACAGTTGGCCCTGATCGGGAAGGAGTGCCATTTCTAGGGATGTTGGGTTGAGGCTGGAGGACCTGACCGGTCAGTGAGTGTAGCAGGCCGAGACTGCCCAGGAAATAGAAACCACTGGAGTACCCAAACCACTGTGGGCTTGGGTACAGGAATCGGTTCTGTCGGATGTGGCAGAGCTGAGAAGCCAGACAGCGCCACTGAGTCGTCCACCAACGAGCAGCATAGAAGCCGCCAGCACCCTCGGTCAGGGGGCCAGGGGGAGGAGGCGGGTTACCAGAGTGAGCCAGGGCGCCCAGGCAAAGCTGCATCCACAGGAGGCGTCAGAAGAGGGGAAGCCACGGGAGAAACCAGTGCCGCCAGCGTCTCCGTCCTGGGCCAAGTGGGAAGGCCCTTCCTTACATCGCCCTGCCTCCTCCAGGGCTGCCCACCGGCCCAGCCGGGCAGGAAGCCAGTCGATAAGGTGCCTGAGAGATGCAGCCTGTGGGGTCCAGCCCCCTCAAGACAGAGCAGGGCATGGAGAGGGTCGAGGCCTGCAATGGGGCTGTTGTGGAAGATGAACTTGGTAGCCTGCGGGAACCTTCCCAGCTCCCAGAGGGGCACTCCGTAGGAATTCTCTTCCCTTTTCACAAGTCCCATGATAAGGGCCTTAGCAGTAATGTTCCTCAGGCTCAGTAAAATTCCCACAGAAAACCTTGCCATTGGATAGTTAATGTCCCACCGGGTTGGTGTCCTTCTAGAACTTGGGAGAAATGTTGTTTTCCGACTGGCAGGTGCACTTCCTTTTATGAGACAATGAGGATTCTATAACCCCTCATGTTTCCATTTTGCCTTTGCTGCCAGGAAGCCCGGAACTAAATGTCGAACTTCCCAAGCACAGGTTGGTAACTATATACCTTCCCCTTGGACATTTCTTTAAACCTGCCACGTCTGGTTGCACACTCTCCTTGATTAAATGTTGTATCATGGGACACCTCAAATTCTTCGGAGCAGCGGACAAAGTATACCTCGGCTTCGTGTCCATTTGAGATGATCCCGATAGTTTCTGCCTCAGGGATTCTTCCTCGCATTTGGTCCCTGTCCGTTCCCCTTCCCCTACACATCTTTCTGGTGATTTTTCATTTTCCCACATTGAGAAAGCCACAGGCCCGTCCCACTTCTCCCTGGCACTCTCTAACGCTTAAATTGTCACTGTATCTCTCTCACTTCCCCTTCCACGGCCCTCTTCAGAGAGTTCCTTTCCCACAGGGCATGAACCCGTCCCCAGCGGTGCCAGCGTCACGGGGCCCACCAAAGAGGAAGCCGAAAGTCTGCACGGAGAAGTGAGGGCCGCTGGAGGTGGGGGGTCAGCATCTGCCCATGATCTGCAGTGCTCATGGGCTTTGGGTTGCTGATCTGGTTTGAATCCAGCTCTGCCACTCACGTGCCGTGACCAATGGACATTGGCTGTGCCTACCAGCAACCGGCACAATATCCCTTCCCATGGTTTTGGTAACAGCACCCCCAATTTTTCTCCAGGGATCACTTCTCTCAAACTGCATATCCAGTCTAGGTGGGACTGTCCTTCAAAGGGCCATGCCCTCCCTGCCCAAGATACAGTCAGGTGACCGTGCCAAACTCATGAGACTCTTCTAAGAGGGTAAATTTTGAGTGGGGTCACGAGTTGAAGCTCATTCATCTTGCCGACAATCCCCAGTGGGTTTGCCTATCAGCTCCTACTACCTTCGAACCCAAAGCAGACTGCCTCCTTGTCGGTGTAAGGCCCGCATGCTCAGATTTTCCCGGGGTCTTTAAGAATGAGTTTCTTTTGCTGCAGCCATCAAATTCTGAGTGATGCAGGGCCTGAGCCTGGGCCTGGGCAGCTTATGGAGCCCTTGAGCTCAAGGTTCTGCATCTGGATAATGACACCAAGACATAATCATGGGCAGGGGAGGGCAAAGCACTTAGTCCATCATGGGTGTTTCACAAATATTTCTTCCCCGTTCCCTGCCCTGCTGAACAAGTGACCGGCAAAAGCTGATGGGACCTGCCCCCGTTCCACTGATGGCAAACACCAATGGCCAAGTCTCCTGAGACCTCACAGTCTTCTTCAGGATCTCTCTGATGTTCAAGGAATTCCTTGGGCTCTCACTAAAGGGTGAGCCGTGGTTTACCCATTTCAGTGGGGGGAGGGCAGTGGGGCTGGGAAGGTCTTTAAAAAGCTCATCAAGGAATGAAGGCATCAGAGGCTCCATCGGTGGCCTTTGCCAAAGGCCTGGCCCCAGCTCCTACACAGCAGAGCTGCTCTGCTCCGTGCATTCCTCTCTCCATAAAACTGCAGCCGATTCTGTGTTAGAAGCATATGCACAAAGCATGGCTTTGAGGGGGCTGCTGTTTCCTGCAGTGACTCCCTATTGGTGGGCACTGAATTGCTTGGATTCTCCAAGAAGACTCAGCAAGCATCCTCCACCCCGGTCAGCATGCACCCGGAGCTGGACGGGGCTGCCTCCCCGGGCCCTTCAGTGCGCTGAGCTGTTCTGTGGAGAGCACCTTTCCCACTGAGCAAGTGGTGGCTCAATGTGATGTTCCCAACCCCACGGTCTGCTCCATGGGGAACCCACTGGCTATTCCAAAGGGCTGGCTGGCCACAAAGTCCTCTTAAAAGAACCGCAAAAAGTAAGTTCATTAGCCTTATCTTACAAATGCAGAATCAGACTTAAGCAATTAAGAAACTTGACCAAGGATACACAGCTACTAAGGGATGGAGGGATTCTCAAGAACCTCACGTGCATCTACCTGCCTGCAAAGCCTGTGCTCTTGACCACTCTGCTCTGCTGCATCTCTCAAGCTTCTGGGGGTTGGCCCACCAGGCCCTCAGTCACAGTCACCAGGCGGGCACCAGCCACCTGGAGTCGTGGGGAGGGAAGAGAACTGATTTCTGCTGCTGCTGCTGCTGCTCAGAGGCTAGTGGCTTTGGAAAGTCACATTCCCTCTGTCTCTCAGGTCCCTCCTTTGGGGGAAGGACACTGCAGCTCCGCTACCTCAGTGGAATGAGATCATCTACAACATTCTTCTACCCAGAAGCACCGTGATGGGCATTAGCAGCTCAGAGAGGACAAGTGCATGGAGTGAGGAGGAAGCAATGGGAAGGAAATGATTCTCTGGGGGTCTGCTGGGGCCCTGATGCTGCACTGTCTTCCTTCCTCTTGCTGCTCAAAGCTGGCACCCCCAGCCATGGTATCGGCCAGGATGCGTCCTCCTGGCCTCCTTGAGGGAGAGGCAGGAGCCAATCATAGGTCAGAAACAACAGGATTCTGTGAGTTCTCAGGGAGTCTTCCTGCTATGGGCCTCCAAATAGTTCTCCTAATTCTTTTTCCCAAGTCAGCCTGGGCTTTCAGATCTCCCTTCATTGACTGGGAAGGAGTTGGAGAAGCTTGAGATGGCATGGGATGCCCAGGCCTTGAACTTCCTGCTTCGTCACTCCCTGCAGACCCAGGGACCACAGTATTTTCTCGGCCCTGTTCTGGCGAGCCAAGTGGCTTCCCCTCGCCTACACCACCCCCACCCCCACCTCATTACAGAACAAAGGAACCTGGCTCTTTCCTTCCAGTCCAGAGAGGGTTCCTAATTGGCTTTCCATTAAAGGGAAAATAGACTACTGTTTCCACCTCATTATTTATGAGCCTTTCTGGAAGTGCATTTCCATGCACTCTGGGATTACTCACGCCCATTTTGCTTGGCCATATTTTATGATCTGTTTTATTTATTCAGGGCCTCTATTGGGTACTCACATCTGAAACCAATTAAAAACCAAGAAATAGGAAAAACCAAATAAACACCTGGAGATGTCCAAACCCAGTCTTTCTGAAGCTGGCGATTGGGGCACTAGCATGGCATGGCCTTCAGTGTAGGCCATAGGAAGCGGAGGGCTCTCTCCTAGAGACACCAGGGGACAAGGCCACACAAGATGGCAGCTCGTCCATTCGAAGATCTCTTGCTGACAGGCATGGGCCGAGTCTGCCCCGTTCCTGGGTTCACTTGGAATCTCCCTGCAGGACAAAGGCACCGCCAATTTTTGGGTTTTCCTCTCTGCCTGGCATGTAGGAGGAACTCGCAACTCTTTGCTCAGCCTTGGTTCTCCTCACCACCACACTGCTGTGAGCACATGTGTAACACACATCACACAAGTTTACACCAGTATGGAGAGCCATCAGCTCTACTCCTGAAGGGCTCTTAGAAGTAAACATGTTTCCCTTTTGATCTCAAAAGAAATTTAAAAATGCCAAGCTTGCTTTTCCCAGAGTCCTGCAGCCTCCTCGAGATGGGGGTTGGGTCTCTGGAGAAGAGGGCAGGCCCCGCCTCTTTTTTAGGGGAGTCTTGACTGTTTCCCACCTCCTTATGGGATGTGCTCAGGAGCCTATGTCCATGGGCAAGTCCCCTGCCTCTTGTTTGTCCATTAAGATGCAGACAAGCCCCTCATTCTGCCTGTGCTCCCCTCCCCCACCTCCAACCCCCCTCTCTGCCCCACAGCCCACCCCCACCCTGGGGAGCCAAAGGCCCCCTTCTTCCCCTGAAGCTGAGCTGGTGTGTGGACAGTATGGACAGGGACAGGAGCAAGGGACACCAGCAGCGGTGTGTTGGCAGGCACACAGGTGGTGTAAATGCCAGTGCATTGGGGAACTCTGTAGGGTTTCTGTTGTGATTAAATGATGCACATCACATCTCTGATGTTTTTTCCTCTCTAGGATATTTGTGATTTGTAATTTGATGCATATGTGCACATGTGGGCATACACACACACACACACACACACACACACACACAGGTAAGATGGGCCCCTTTATTCTTAGGGGTAATGCTGCTTACAGATTTATCCTTCCTAATCTCTCCCTTCCTTTAGAGATTTATAGAAAGCCTTCTTTCCTTCCTTCACTCATTTGTTCATGAATTGGACTATGTGTTGGGTGCTTCTAAGTGGCGGGCGCTAGCCACACATGGGATACAATGCTCCTCAAAGCGTTCTCCCCCCTACTGCCAGCTCAGCCTGGGCCTTCTCTGGGGATAACACATTTGAGAGGGTGTAAAAGCTGCAAAAGCCATCAACTCTTGAGACAGGAGCGGAACGAGGAAACTGACCCAATTCTACTTGTCCACAAACCACTGCTTCCAAATTTGAGGTCTGTTCTCTTGTATCTTGGTCACAGTCTGCGATTGGGGAACTGGCACGGCCATGCCAATCATGACGGGTGTTTCGCTGCTACTAGACAACTGGCCTGAATCTTCCAAAGATGAGAAGAAAAGTTATCCAATCTCCCTGCCCTCTGCTTTCTTCAGCAGCTCCTGGGGTCTGGTGATGGTGAGGATTCGGGGAGCAAGTGGGCATGTGAAGGGTGGGGGTGAGGAATGGATCCCTCTCAGGGGGAGGTTCAGAGCTTGGCCGTGTCACGTGGGCCGGGTGAAGCTGGATTACTCTGCACGGCAGGGAGAGAAGATCGTAGTATTCCTTCACCATTGCTGCTGGGACCACAGTGGCCGCCTAGAAAAGGGTAGGGACTCCTTAGATTAATATTTGTAAATGCATAAGACAAAATACACAGGATGAAAAGGAAACCAATTATATTAGAATGCGATCAAAATGTGTTTTTATATCAGGGCAGATGAATGTATGTGCTGGTTTATAAGTACATTTAAATAATAAGACAATGCATTTGAAATACAGGCGGCATTCACTTAGATTTTATGTTTTTAAGGAGATACCTGTTTAAACAGGCTACTGTTTCTTGGCTTGATCCCAGGCATTGTGACCCGTTTATCTCCAAGAAGGCAACGTGCGCATGTGGTGCTGGGCACTCAAGTGGTTTTTCTTTTCATTTTGATGGTGGATGGGGTTGAAAAATCTTGATTCACGAAGATAGACGGTCATCGATGTATTTCAAAAGTCCACAGCTTGCTTCCCCAGGTAAACGGAACCCTCTAAAGATTTTGGAGTTAGACCTCAGGTGTGGGAATACACACCTTTGCCACTGGGTGCTGACCCACTGGGACAAGGGCTGCTCAGGAGGT
Organism: Eptesicus fuscus; assembly: GCF_027574615.1. Lineage (NCBI taxonomy): Eukaryota > Metazoa > Chordata > Mammalia > Chiroptera > Vespertilionidae > Eptesicus > Eptesicus fuscus. The sequence continues at coordinate 51,128,864 of NC_072489.1, forward strand.
GACAAGTGTGTCTCATGAGGACCTGCAGACAAGGACACCTAGAAGCGGTCAGGTCCCTAGCACCACGGCAGAGGAGCGCCCCAGGGACAGATGCCATTGAAAGGTCCCTGGATCTCCCAGAGGAACCGTCACAGGTCCCACTAACATCCCTACGCCGCGCTCACAAGTGCAGCCAATACTGAAGTCCAGCTGGAAGCTATCAAATAGCTTCATAATTGCAATGTCCTCTCATCCCATTTCACAGACCCCCCGCCCCCCGCCAGAACACCTTGGAAGTCCGTGGAAGCCACGGTAAGAACCACTCTTCCAGGCGGAGGAAATGAGGCGCAGAGAGAAAAGTCAGCCGGAGGACACGGAGCTGGAAAATCCCTAGCGTCGGGCAGCCCCTCGGGCACCCACAGCCCAGGGAGCACCGGCTTTCATGAACAAGAGCGTCCTCCTGACGTCTAACCACAGTAACGCGGAGCCCTCCGGCCCAGCGAGATCCCCAGCCAAGTCTCCCTGACCCTCAGCTGTGCTTCGAGTGAGTGCGATTTATTTACAGCAGAAATCAAGGAAGGGGCTGGATTTCATACTTGGGTCAGTCGAGGGGGATCTATCTGTCAATGGAACCCATCCAGCTGCGGCGGGCTCCAGAGGCAGGCAAGGAAGGCTCGCCTGCAAATTGGCAGACCCTTCGGGGAAGGCGATGAAGTGCAGGTCAAGTTGATCTCATCTAGATCTCAGGGTCCTGGGGTCCCCCGCAGACAGTGGGAGGCACCTAGAAAGCTCACAGGGCCTTTGGGAGGGGAAGGGGTTCTGTGTGTGTGTGTTTTTTTTAATCCTCACCTGAGGGTACTTTTCCATTGATTTCCAGAGAGAGGGAAAGACAGAGAGAAATGTCCATGTGAGAGGAGAAGCACATCGATTGGTTGCCTTCTGCACGTGCCCGGACCAGGGCCCAGGCCGGGGAGGAGCCTGCCATCGAGGTATATGCCTTTGATCCGAATCAAACCCTGGACTTCGGTCCACAGGCGGCGCTCTATCCACTGAGCCAAACTGGCTAGGGCTCACAGGGCCTTTTGCGTAGGTCAGTAGCTCGTGGCTCTGATGTTTGGGAGCTGGAGGAGGTGGGGAATGAGCTGCACTGGTAACCCCCACCTTCTCCGTTGCTTTTTGCACGGCGCATGACCCTCCGTGCTGCTCGGGCATTCGGAAGGGAGGCGAGGCCTTCCTGGGCTGTGGTGCTCAGGGTTTGGCCCTACCAGAAATCTGGGTGAGATGCTGGCTCCTGGCAGTTGCCAGCCTGCACAGCGGTGGCTGCAGGAGCTCCAACGAGAAGCCGACAGCTGAGTCCCCTTGGCCGGCCCTGCCTCCGGCAAGCCCGCCGCTTCCCTGCGTGTCTTCCCCATGCTGCGTGGTAGGGTTTTCTCCTAATCTCAACCTCCCTTCCTTTTTCCCATTCTTCTGAATGTCAGAGTCACGACCTTTGCGGTTTATGGGCCACCAGAGACCGAACTAAATGTGTTAGCTCTGAGTCCAAACAAGTAATAGCCGGCCAATTAAATTAATAATCCATATTGTTACAATGTTTAACCACGGCTGTTTCCTCAGCGGTCTGTTTAAATCACAGCCAAGGCCTGACCTATTAAAATGAATAACTGGAATTATGAGAAACTCCATTTAATAAACACAGCGAGGAACGCAGCACAATTGGGCATGAAATATTTATTACCACTTGAAGCAGAGAGCTGTTGGGGGCTTTAAGACGAGATTAATGAATGCGTTTTCATTTCTGGCTCACAGGGTGGAGGTGGACCTGGAACCGAAGGCCCGTGGGCAGATTCCTGGGAAAATCCTCTCGCGTTGTGTTCCCACACTGTGCTGGGCCCCCCCCAATCGGCTGTAAGGGCAGGAAGGTAGGCCTCTGGTCACTGTCTTCTTGGGGACCTAGTACTTGCTCAGTAAATGTTCGCAGGGTGGGTGGGTGGACGGATGACTAGACAGATGGACTAGGGATGGATGAAACGTTTCGACACCTTAGTATCTACATTTTGATGATATAGGACAGATAAAACTCTTAGCACAGTGCCTGACACATTCTCAGTTCTCAAAGGATGGCAATTATTACATGTAGTTATTATATGTAGTTAGCAGAGCAAAGCCTGGTTAATTTACTAGAAAGTCAAGACTCACATTCAGCACCTCCTTGGGGGCCCCCGACTTCCACCCTGTCACCCATTTCTCTTTATGTACGCCTGGGAGTCTATTTTAGATTAGATGTTTTCCTTAAACTGTTTTTTTGGCTTTTCTCAAAACATATTGCTCCTTTCCCTTTTCCCCAAAGTTCAATGTCTTATTCCAACCTTCTCCCCGACTTGTCCCCGTTTTCCCCGGTGGAGCTGTATTTCACGGAGTCGGTCCCCTTTTCCCAGACGTCAGCTCTGAGCTTATGATAACGGGTTTAGGAACTGTGGTTGCTGTAATGACAGCCCTCAGCGGGTCCTGTAAGCGGGGCGGTTATCGGGGCTCTATGAACGAGACAGGAGAGCCCCGCCTGGGAAAGAGGGCTCCTCTCCTGCCGGGGCCTGCTTTCCCTGGAAGGGGGAAGCAGCCGGCCGAGCCATAGGCTGACACTGAGAGGGCGGGGAGGGGAAGGTGGGGCCATGGGAGGCCTAGCCTTGGTTTCCCCTCTGAGAACCAGGGTCTCCTGGCGACCACAGAAATGCCCCTCCGGTCCAGTCACCACGTCCCCCAGGCCAAAATGTAATACATTCATGAATGCGAGGCAGGCAAGCACCATTCTATTTTAAATTGGGAGAATCTTGAAACTGGAAACAGAAGAAGAGGATTGAGCCGAATGAAGGAAGGCAGATGTCTGGTGTTTGGGATGATGTTGGCTATTTTCTCTTTCGATGAGGAAAAGGTGGCTCCAACCTTATAAAAGATTGATGGGACCTCCCCATTGCATTCAAAAGCCAAGAATGGCCCTAGCCGGTTTGGCTCAGTGGCTAGAGCGTCACCCTGTGGACTGAAGGGTCCCAGGTTCGATTCCAGTCAAGGGCATGTGCCTTGGTTGCAGGCATATCCCCAATAGGGGGTGTGCAGGAGGCAGCTGATCCATGTTTCTCTCTCATTGATGTTTCTAACTATCCCTCTCCCTTCCTCTCTGTAAAAAATCAATAAAATATATATATATTTTTTAAAAAGCCAAGAATGGACCCAAACAGGGGTGTCAAAAAGACATAGGACCAACCTGGCCTGGCCAAAGTTGGAGAAATTTGATTATAAAATAATAATAACTGTATTGAATCAAAACACATATATGTTCAAATCCATGATTTCATAATGATACTTTAAAAGAAGAACTCATACATTTTGGAAGAGGCTAAGGAGCGAATCTATTTTCTGAAAACTGGCAAGTTAAAGAAGAATCGAGTCTTTGCCTGCCTTTCTAGCTGGAACTATATTTCAGAATAACTGACAGAAGAAAGTTCTTATTTATAGAAGATTTTCAGCCACTCAATGCAAAAGAATGACAGAATTAGAGTATCACCTGTTACAACCACTGATGAAATAACGGGTCCAGGCGGTGGCCAGCAACGCACCTAAGGTCACTCAGGGCCAAGTTGATGGGAGCCCTCCTAGTGAAGGGGTCGGGCTGACAGCACTGAGTTAATTGCCCCCTCGTGTCAAGGAGGACAATGTACACAGCCCTATTTGTGGAAGAGTCTGGCCCAATTCAAACCTGAACTGGATCCTGCTTCTAGTTCCAATGACCTACTTACAGAAAGTGTAGGGGACAGAGGAACATTTACATAGGACTCTGGTCATGGTCAACATAACCCAGAATGTGGGAAACTCTGCAACAACCCAGTTTTTTCAACAAATGAAAGTTCAAGAAAAAGAAAAGTGGGAGGAGGAATCTATTGGTTAAAAATAAAAAATTAAATCAGACACAAAAGGTCACTTACATGGTTCCTTTATATAAAATATCCAGAATAGGCCCTAGCTGGTTTGGCTCAGTGGATAGAGCATTGGCCTGTGGACTGAAGGGTCCCAGGTTTTATTTTGGTCAAAGGCACATGCCTGGGTTGTGGGCTCTATCCCCATGAGGGAGTGTGCAGGAGGCAGCCAACCAATGATTTTCTCTCATCATTGATGTTTCTATCTCCCTCTCTCTTCCTCTCTGAGATCAATAAAAATATATTTTTTAAATATATCCAGAAAGGAAAATGCATAGAGACAGGATGTAGATTCATGATTGGCAGGGCCTGGGGGAAGGGAGGAATCCTATATAATAAAAGGCTAATATGCAAATTGTCCCCTTGACCAGGAATTTGACCAGTGGGCGTGGTCGGCCGGCCAACTGCCCACGGCCCTTCCCCCCAGCCGGCCAGACCCCACCTGTGCACGAATTCATGCACCAGGACTCTAGTGGGGAATAATTACTTAAGAGCACAGGGTATTCTTCTGGAGTGATGAGAAAGCTTTGAGGCTAGACAGAGGAGGCAGTAGCCCAACATTGGGAACCTGCCAAATGCTAGTGAATTATACACTTAAAAATGCTTAATTGCATGATGTGTGAATTTTACTTCAATAAAAAAAAAAAGAGAGACTTAAGAGGCATATCAATCACATATAAGTGTGTGAACATTGTATGAATCCTCATTCAAATAAACCAACTATTAAGAAAAGGACCGTGAATAATCAGAGATATCTGAACACTGGATACTTGCTGGTATTTTCACAGATTATTGTTATTTTTAACTTTAATGATCATATCATGGTCATGTTATTACAAAATAAAGAATCCTTTTATACTTAAAATGTCTACTGAAAATGTATAACTGACATTATTTCTGGGATTTGTTTTAGAGTAATTTGGTATATTTGTCTATGTGAAGGAGGAGGAAGATGTAAGTGAAACAAGATTGGTCATGTTTTGATAAATGTTGAAGTTGGCTGTTGACTACATACGGATTATCTCTCCTTTTGTTATTTTTTTTAAAATTTCCATACAAGAGTTCAAAAATAAATCTACAATGTTGGCCAGCCAACATTTACAAAATAGTTAACCTCCCTAGTGATCAAAGAAATGCAAATTAAAATGACAAGGTACAACTCTCAACCTATCAGATTGGCAAAGATGCTGAGAATGTTAACATTCACTCTGGCAAGGAGGGAGGTGACAGGCATCCGTGCCTGCCTGGTTTGTTTGGCATGGCCTTGGTGTCACCTTACTAGAAAGCATCTTGGCAATAGGAGTAAAAAGCCTTAAATCTGTGTGTGCCCTTTGCCCCAGAAATTCTACTTCTAGTAAATTATCCAGAGAAAATGATCAAAGAAGGGTGCAAGATATCTGGTTGGAAATGTTTATTATAGTATAATTATAATAATTATAATAGCAAAAGGATTCAAAATAGACCAACTACACACCAATATGGAAATGGCTTAAAGACGAAGGAATATCCACATATGGATCCTTGCAGAGTCATTAAAAATGATGATGCAGCTGTGTATTTAATTACATAGAACGATGTGTCGTAGATATATCAAGAATGGAGAAAAAGCAAGTTCAAAGGCTATAGATGGTAAGATACTTTTTCTGGTTTTTAAAATATGGAAGAAAAACTGTTAACAATGATTATCTCTTGATGGTGAGAACATGAATTTTTGTTTCGTTTTGTTTTTGCTTTTCTTCTGCGTAACTTTATTTTTTTCATCCATCTAAATAAGTTTTGAGTTGTTTGGGAATTCTACGTAATGAATTCTTTTGTAATTAAAATAGCCTTTGCCTAATGAAATGACATGATATCAGGAATTCACTGCAGAGTCATCTGTGGTTGGGCTCTGGATGAAACAAGTTTGGCTGTGAGTTGACAGCCCTTGAAGCTGGGTGACTGGGTACCTGGGGGTTCCTTTTACTTTGTTTTCTACTTTGTATGTGTCCGGAATTTTTCATCCTGAAGTTCTGGGGTTTTAATCATCTCTTTCAGTCCAAAATGGCATCTTGTCATCTTGGGTCTCTGACCCTCCCACGCGCACCCCCAGAGGTCACATAGAGCCAGCATTATGCTCAGAGACACGGATACTGTCTGATATTTTGATTATTAAAATGGCTGGCCTCTCCTGTGGTCATAAAGGCATTAAAGTAGGAAATAATCCTCTTGTGAGATTCCCCCTGCCCCACCTCTGCCACCTTTTCTACCTACACAAGCTGCCTGGGGCCCGGGGTACAGATTTCAACCAAGAGCCTATTGGCCCGTACAAAGAAACTCACAGCCTTTGCACCTTCATCAGTCTGATTCCTGCGCCACCCCCTCTGCAATGGCCTGTCATTGTGCCCTCGGGCATCGGGCCATCTCTCTCTCTCAGAGGAAGCGGGTAGGAAGAGGGGAGCGGTTTTGACACTCCCGGCCTCGAGATGGGTTCTTCTCACTTGGCTACTGCCCAATGCTTTCCCACCCAGGCATGTTACACAAAACTTAAAAATGAATGGCCTTCTGGCTAGTCTCCCTGGAAAGTGGATCCTTCTCTCCCGCTTTGAGTCACTTGGAGATTATTGATAGCAGTGGTCAGCAAATCATAGCCCATAGGCCAAACCTGATCCACCATCTATTTTCATATGGCCCGCAAGCCAAGAATGGTTTTTAAGTTTTAAATAATTGAAAAAAACTCAAAAGAACAATATTTTGTGACACATAAAAATTCAATTCAAATTTCAGTGTCTAATAAATAAGCCACTCTTATTTGTTTACATAGCGCTTATGTCTGATTTCCCCCTACGGTGACAGGGATGAGTACTTGCAGTAGAGAGCATATGGCCCAGGAAGACTGAAATATTTACTGTCTGGCCCCTTCGGGAAAATGTTTGCTGACCTCTGGTCTATAGGCTGGAGGTTCTCCTGACTACTCTTTTTTTTTTTTTTTTTTTTTTAATGTGTGTATTGATTTCAGAGAGGAAGGAAGAGGGAGAGAGAGAAACATCAATGATGAGAGAGAATCATTGATTGGCTGCCTCTTGCACACACCACTCTGGGGATTGAGCCCACAACCCGGGCATGTGCCCTGGTGGGGTCTAACCCCTCTTGTGATTCCCTCTTGTCTAATAGAGCTGAACTGCAATGCCATACGTTGCCAGTAGGTGATGCTGCCCTCCACACATCAGCCTGAAACCAGACAGATTGGAGGCTTTGGGTTTTAGAGCATTCCTTTACCCATTCAACAAAGATTTAATGAATGCCAACTTTGTGCAACACCCAGTTTTAAGTTCTGGATTTACAGCAGCACACAAAACAAGCAAGAATCTCTGCTTTCTTGGAGTTGAGGTTCTGCTGAAGAAAGATGGCCACAGACAAGATGAATAATAGCACCCCGTATGCTGAGTAGCAGTTAAATGCTATAGAGAAAAACAAAGCAGACAGGGGATACGGAGGAGCAGGGAAGGCGAGAGTAGCCATTTTAAACTGGGTTAGGAAAGACTCCATTACCAAGGTAACATTTGAGTCAAGAAGGAGGTGAGAGAGCTCCCTCTAATATCCCCTTCCATGGCCAGGTGCATTGTCAGGACCAGGAAATTAACCCTGGCGTGATGCTGTTAACTAAACTGCAGGCTTATTTCGATGTCCCCAGTTTCCCCACGAATGGCCTTTCCTCTGTCCCAGGATCCAGGATCCCACATGACATTTAGCCATCATGTCCCCTTAGTCCCCTCCAATCTGTGACAGTTTCTCAATCTTTCCTCCGCTTTCATGACGTTGATACCTTTAAAGAGTAGTGCTCGGTGTTTTTGTAGAATGCCCCTCCATCTGGGGTTGACTGATGTTCTCTCCTGACTAAACTGAGGTGAGAGAGATGATGTGTCTTTTTTATTGCCTCGTATCAGAGGCACATGACATCAATCTGTCTTATTACTCGTGATGTTAACTTTGACATTAACCTCAGTTAGCATGATGTTTGTGAGGTTTCTCTGCTCTCAAGTTAATGCATTTTCCTTTCCAGTCTCTGTTCCTTAGAGTCAGTCCAGCCCACATTCAAAGTCAGGAGAATTGAGCTTCCAGAGGGAGAAACTCCTGAGCTTTGAAAAATAACACAGCTCATTCGGGCAGGGCTGCAGGAGCAGGGAGAGCCTCGGGCCTGCCCACTGACTTGCTGGTGACCTTGGATGAGTCACTCTGGCTCTCAGATCTGGGATTCCCCTCCCTCTTGTAAAATCCGTGATGGCATGCCTGCCCCACAGCGGTCTCCAGGAGCCTCAGGAGGGTAACGCTTTGAGCTGCTGGAGTACAGATCTGATGGGGGACAAAGGGTGCTTGTTCATAACAGCTGGGGTCCTCTTCCTTGTCTGTAAGCATTTCCTAACCTGAGCCCACCACCCCCACAGCAGGAGCACCCCCTAAAAGTGATGAGGCCATCGCTATTTTTAGACAATGGCCTCATGTTATTAACATGCTAACAAGGGCTTGGTGTAGAAAGAAATACTTCAGGGAAATATTTTTGTAATGTGGAGCATTATTTAGTAAAGCGAATAAGGTCCCTGAGTTAGCCTTTTGGTATCAAGTCACCTGTCACTTGTTGGATTCGATTTCACCCTGGATGGCCAGGAATTCCTTCCAAAGTACACACCGTATTCATGCAAACTCTTTCGAACAGACAGATGTTTTCTACATTGATGATGATGAATTACCTTAAGATTGTCAATTAGAGTAATTATTTCAGTCCCTTGGAGGTTGACTTTGCTGGTGGAGAATCCTGGCCAACCCGTATTTCTGACACTTGACAGTAGGGAGAACTCAACCCCCAAAGGATTGCTGTTTGATGCTTTTAGTTGGTGTGTGTGTGTGTGTGTGTGTGTGTGTGTGTGTGTGTGTAGAGGGGGAGGGGGGGTGCTGTGTTTTTCTGGGGAAGGTGTATCTACTGGAAATGGATGACTTTTCCGATTCCCTTGGAAACCACACCATTCTACCTGGGCCACCACGACTGGGCACACAGGCTCTGCCCTGCACAACTCAAGGACATCCTTCACATGGGCTCTGGTGCTGATGGCGCCCCCTGTCTGCCACACAGAGAGCATTGCCAAACTCACCAGTCACGCACCCAGGGCCCAGTGCTCTGATGGGCCTAGAGCAGGGCGATGTAGAGCAGGAACGCCATTGGGCCAAGACTTTGATGTTATCTCCAGAAGTAGCTCCACTCTCACTGAGGTTCTGAAACAAGATGAAAGAAGTCCTTCATCCTGAACCTTTTCCTTGTGGTCACGAGGACCAGACAGCCCAGGTGATACTTGATAACACACCTTACACATCCTCTCATGGTCTTGAGAATGGGACACTTACCTGGGTCGTGTTGGGGGAAGGGTGTCAAGTGTTGCTTTGTCAAATGTAAAGAGTTAAAATAGACACGAATTGTTAGTACACTTTTGGCATTTCTTCATTTTATCTAAAAGCACCTCAAAAATGGAAGCCACTCTCAGAAAGGCTCAGGCCAGAAGCCAGCCTCACTATCCCAGGCTTCTTGCTCCGCATAGCCAACTGTGCTCTAGTCTCTCTGCTCATACCCAGGAGGCCCGGCCTTTAGGAGATCCTCAGTGCGTCCCTTCTGCTTCCTACCCTCCCCCTCTCCTCTGCCAGGTGAGGACCCCCCGGGGGGGGGGGGCCCAGGCCCCACACCCGAGCTTCAGTGCTTTCTATTTCTATGGGAAATGGCTTGCATTTTCCTAGTTAGTGGCAGATCTGCCTTTTGATGTTAATGAGTTTGTGAACCCAACAAAAACATAAAAGACGAGGAGGCTCTTCCAAAGAGAGAAAATAGAAAACAAAGTGCCATCCAAAATGGGCCGGGCTTGAAATCCACCTTGAACCTCCCAGACCCTTCCTCTGTCTTCCCCACGGGGCCCCTTTCATCCACATGAAGAAGTCGAGGTAAAATGCCGTCCTGGTGACTATCCTGCAAACCCAAACCCATCTGATTGGTCTGGACAAAGAAACTGAGGAATTTGGCTGACCAACGTGGCACAGCTCCGACTTCAACTTCTCCCACCCCTTCGCCCTCTTGTAGAGGAGACACAGATTTCTCACACATCGGTGATACTCCCTCCCTCGTTTTCAAATAGCCCCCCGCATCCTGGTGCAAATCTTAGCTGCCTCCTAATAGCCCACTTTAGGACACGGATGTTCTGATCTGATATTATGAAATGGAAAGTGGCCGCTTTCTAATCTAGAGAGAGGCAGGGCATTTGTAACAGCTAGAATCAAAGGCCTGGTCTCTTCTGTTCCTAATTATCAATAGTGTTTTATAATCTTATTAATATTGATACTCAGTATACTGAAGATCTGTTAAGGCGTAATGTATGTGGAAGATAATTAACAAGATCCGAGGCAGATCAATCGCCTATTTGACAGCCAACGGTGTGTGGCTTATAAATTATACATATTCTAGGTATTGCTCAAAATGTTTAAAGTTTCTGTCCAATCCTCCGGCTCCAGCGCTGGGAGAAGGCATGAACCTGAAGGTACGGTCCCCAGCCTATTGGAGCCTCCTGTGCACACCCCGGACTCGCTCTTCCTGACAAATCAAAGCCTTCCATTAACCGCCCAGATCCACACTCAGCGTAAAAACACCTCTCCTCCTTGTAAAGTGCGGAAAAACAAAAGGTGAAATCTTGTAAAAGAGATGATTAATGAAAGGAAGGAACCTCGCCTTTTGATTTCTGGAAGAAGGTAACAGTTGGATGTCTCAAACGGCAGCACTGGTCTTTCCTGCCGGCGCCCGTCTGTAACGGGGGAGGCGTCTGGTTGCAGTCAATACAAGGAATAACCCCAACTAAGGTGTGTATCTGGGGAGGTTTAAGAGCTTAATATTGCCTGTCAAGTACAGCGTGTGTGCATGTGTGTGCGTATGTGTGCACACGTGTGTGTATGTTTGCACATTGGTATTGTGAGCGCAGTGGACATAATTTTTTCTCTCAGATGGCATCCCTTTAGGGACACCCCCTCCTCCAGTCTGCAATAATCCCATTCAGTCCACAGGATTCAGATGGGGCTGACCCTACCCTGGCCCCATGGGCAGGCACATGACCCAAACCGGCCAATCAGAGCCCTGCTCAGGATTTATTTTTTAGAGCCATTGGAAAAGACGGTGTAATTTCCCACAAGAGTCTTAAGCAGAAGGGTAGGAGCCTCGGACCGCTGACAGTCACTTTGCCACAAGGGCTGGGAAGACGCAAGCCAGAGGAAAGCGCAACCAAGCCGCGAAGGGAACGGAGTCCTGCTGGTTACTGCTTGAACCCCTGGACCCAGCTATGCCTCAAGTTCACACTTGGATCACAATGACCTGAGCCGATCATGACTTCCCTTTGCTGCTCAAGGCAGTCTGAATTTGGTTTCTATCACGTCACTGATGAAATTCTAGCTAACACAAAAGATTAAGGCAAGATTTTGGAACCCTCTTCTCCTCTTCACATTGCAGGTGAGAAAGCTAAGCAAGACATTGGGGTTCAATAAATAAGGATGAACAATGAAAGGATAGGGTTTGGCAGGTTTATCGAGGCAGCAGGCCTTGCTGAGGACACTTTAACCTGGTGCTGACCCTTTCAGAACCTCTTAGCGTCCATCAGATTTAACTGGGGAGACAGTGGCATTCTACTACAGAGTGTATAGCCCCCCTCAGAGGCAGTCGGGGTCCCACCGAGCCTCCAAAGCAAGCAGTGTCGAGTTTGGGCCGCGCATTTCACAACTCCGAAGGGATCTGGCTCCAGGAACCCAGACACAGCGTGGGATTTGTAAAGGGTCATTGTGAGGACACCGAGTGATGTTGGGCTACCCCATACATTGTGGTGTCAGGTTCACAGGGGACGGCCATGATGATACCGTGAAGCCTCGTCATGGTTGCTAGCCAGGTTCCAAGGGCAATGTTAAGGTCAAAGCCACAGAGAGAGGAGAGTGTGCTGCTAGCCGCCCAGGCCCTTGGCACAGATTAGAAAAGGCACCCACTTTGAGTGGACGAATTAGAAAGACGGCGCCTCCCCTGGTCAGAAGAGTCAGCAGCAGAGCACAGGGCTTGGAGGGAGAAGCTCGGGCAGGATGTTAACCTCGTGTCCCCAGCTGACACCCTGCGGGGTATGCACACTGGACAACGGGATGTGGCTGCACTGAGCAGAGACTACTCGATCCAGTGGCTGCTCTTCCTGTTGCCTGGAACACATCCCGGGACGTGCGTGCGTGGCCCTTGGGACGCTCAGGGTGATGGGGCTGCTTTCAAGCGTGTCCATGTACTTCTGCTTCCCCAGCCGACTTTAACGCTTACCGTGAGTTCACCAGGTTTGTACCCACTACACTGCAGTCCTCCAACTTAATTAAAAAGTGTGGTAACTAGTGCAATGGGAGGAAGGCAAAAGAGTATTGTGGTGTCTGTGAAAACTAAATGAATGCTTTGGAAAGATAAAGGCAAGTTGCAAAAAAAAAAAAAAAGGTCTTTAAAAATTAAGAAATCTTTTGCTGGAAATGCATGGTGTTTTGTTGTTGTTTTTTATTTTTTTAAGCCTCACCCAAGGAGTGAGGATATTTTTTCCATTGGTTTTTAGAGAGAGTAAGGGAAGGGAAGGGAGGAGAGAGAGAGAAACATCGAGATGTGAAAGAGGCATATCGATTGGTTGTCTCCCACCTGACCCGCAACCAGGGCCAGGGATTGAACCTGCAACGGAAGTATGTGCCCTTGACTGGGAATCGAACCCACAACCCTTCGGTCCTCGGACTGACACTCTAACACTGAGCAAAACCAGCCGGGGCTGGAAATGCATGGTTTTATACAGCTGTGTAAAAAATGTATGCAATTATTTTTTTAAAAAAATCATTGAATTGTGCACTGTAACTAGAGTCCATTTATTAGATGTGAATTATTTCTCCATAAAACTGATAAGAAAAATATTAAGTGCCAGTGAGATGATATGAAAGAGCAGGGGAAAGATAACAGAAAATTCCTCCAAGAGTCTTGCGTTCTGACTATTCTGCAAGTGTCTTTGAGGGCTCGCTGTAGGATCTTCACATGCAGGAACGCACCACTGGAAGCTATGAATGGTGTGTGGCTGGCTTAGGCAAGAAAGAGAAGCCAGAGCTGCCAAGAGCGGACCTAGACCCTGAGGAAAGCCTTCATTCTACATCCAAAGGTTGGCAAAGAAAATGCACATTTATCCTGTTGAAATTTTTCAAAGTGTTTAAACTTTGTATGTATTGTTTTAGAACAATTCCCTATGTTAGCTGACTTCTTTTGTGATCAACTACTAACTTCTGGCCAGATCTTACAGCGAGGCTTCCACAGTGGTCTTCTCACCCTGAAGATCGTCGAAACAATCCTCAAAGTGTGCGGTGCTGCCATCTTTCAATAAATCCAGCACAATCTGTATTTCCTCCTTTCCCCAAAGGTGAGATGCTGGCACTGTGGCAGCCTCTCACCAAGCGCAGGCACACCCAGCGAGATGCAATCAGCCATACTGCTTAAGTTGTACACTGTCTCTCTCTCTCTCTCTCTCTATTGCTGAGTCCTTATAACTTAACTAGAGGCCCGGTGTACAGATTTGTGCACCGGTGGGGTCCCTCGGCCTGGCCTGTGCCCTCTTGCTATCTTGGACCCCTCGGGGGATGTTGGAGAGCCAGTTTTGGCCCAATCCCTGCAGGCCAGGTTGAGGGACCCCACCAGTGCATGAGTCTGTGCACCGGGCCTCTAGTGTGCATATAAGATCTTTGGTTAATCTCTTCCCTACCTCCCCTCTATCCCCTTCCCTCTGAGATTCATCAGTCGGTTCCATGTTTCCATGCTTGTGCATTGAGTATCTTCCCACTGGTGGTCAGTGTGCATCATAGCTACTGGTCGAACAGTCAACTGGCTGCATAGGCTTTTATATATATAGATTGTTTGTGTATATATATAAACAATCCACCACATATTCTCTTGTATACAGCGCTAATTTTTTTTTTTTTAATATATTTTATTGCCCTAGCCAGTTTGGCTCAGTGGATAGAGCATCAGCCTATGGACTGAAGGGTCCCAGGTTCAATTGCGATCAAGGGCACATGCCCAGGTTGCGGGCTTGGTCCTCAGTAGGAAGCGTGCAGGAGGCAGCTGATCAATGATTCTCTCTCATCACTGATGTTTTTATCTCTCTCTCTCTCTCTCCTCTCCCTTCCTCGCTGAAATCAATAAAAATGTATTTAAAAATGTGTGCAGGTCTGCCCTTACTTCTGTGTGGCTTGCGATCTAGCCTAGTCCGACAGGTGGTGCTGACCCATCGTGCAGAACTGGTTCAAATCCACGTGTAAAATCATGCCCATGTCCCTCACGTATGCTTGCCCTGGGAAATGGTTGAGGGCGACACAGACCTATAGCCCTTGACCCTGGAGAACTAGTCATCAGTGCTATCAGCGGCAGCACTGTCATTATTATCAGGAGTGCAGTGCAATCGATGGGACTTTGACGTCTTTAAACCCCAGGCATTTATAAAGCAATTATGGGTTCCAAAGCTCTTTCACATTCTTTACCTCACCGCAAACCCACAGGGCAAGGAGGACAAGCACCCCTCATCCGCCTATTTTACAGATGAGAAAACTGAGCTCAGCGAGGTTAAGCCTAGGACATTCCCCCAATAAGACAACTGATGGCAGTTCTGTATTGGCCTGCGCCTGAAGGGTTTCGCAAATTCTCAAGCCCCTTTTCTCCCCAATTCTTGTCTTTTCCCTGCCATCCCTCCACCTTATTTGCCTTCAGGGCCAACCACTTAGAAATAAAAGGATGAAGTTATTCCCACCTGTGTGTCAGGCAGCATGGAGAGCACTCAGCCTGGACCAGCTTGTGAAATCTTCCAGGTCAGAGGGAGACCTTGATCGTCTCCAGCATACAGACGGGGAACCGGGCTTAGGAAGGTAGAGGTGATTTTCTCAAGGTCACCCCAAGAGTAAGGAAGCAGCAGAGAGAAAAATGAAGCGCCCGGTCAGCCTGATTCAAACTCACTGGAGCACCTCTGCACTGGGAACCACCCAAGGCTGTATCCTCTGGACCTACAGCTCCTTGGGAGGGAGGGGACCCAGGAGCCTTGGCCCCCAAAGTGCTGGACTAAGTGGATGCTCAGTGTCCCAGACCAGGGAGCCCTGCCCTTGCCTGTGAGGGGGTGAATGTTCACTGTCATTGGCAGCTCGGGGAAGGAGGACTGGCTGATGCTATCCATTACGCCTGGTCGGGGCTAAGCCTGCACCGGGGCACTGAAGGGAGAAGGCGCTTCCAGTGGGAGAGTGGCCATCCTGTGGGTCACTAGCCTCTCACTTCACGCTTTTCCTGCTGCCTCAGCCCAGGTGACAAGGGTTTGGGCCTGGAGTTCAGGGTTTGTGTTGGGCAAGCAACCGCTGGACTTCCACTCCACGATGCCTCAACCCCTCTGCCAGGCCAGCTCCCCTGCCTGGGCGGTTCCATTCATTTCAGGCCTCATTAGAGCCCGCCGCTCGGATTTACACTGATGTAAATCAGGTCATTAGCGCCTCACAGTTTGGCCAGGAGGCGTGGCCAAAAGGGGATTTGAGGGCGGAACTTAAGGGGGTAGGGAGCAAACTTTGAGCCCAACTTAATGTTTAACCTCTTGGACAATGGGATTGTGAGCCTTCCCCACCCTTATCCCGGGGAAAGAGTCGATAAATACACGTAGAAAACAGCCGGGGCCGGGTGGGAGGAAACGGGTGGCTAAATTTTCCATCAGATGCTGGGGGAGCCAGCCTGAACCAATAGGACGCAATGTGGACAGAGAAAGCCTTCGGCGAGCCCCCACTTCACCCGCCCTTTGTCTGGAAGAGAAGCCCTGAATGCCTCCTCACACTGTTGAATCACGCTTCAAGGAGGGGAAATGGAAGGGACGATAATCCCAGGGGAAGGGAAGGGGATGAGAGAGAGAGAGAGAGAGAGAGAGAGAGAGAGAGAGAGAGAGAGAGAGAGAGAGAGAGAGAGAGAGAGAGAGACCCATTTCTGGTGAATAATTAACAACAAATGTCTCCCTCAAAAAAAAAAAAAAAAAAAAGTGCCCTGCAGAACTTTCAACTTCTCTAATTTGGAAAGTCAAAAGTTCAACTAGGCGCCAGGGTGCTGATGACAAGACCGGGTCCCAGCCCACTCATGGCACCCAGCTGCAGCCATCGCCTTCCGGGGAAGACAGCAGCGTCTGGTGGTAAAGGGTGGAGGCCTCAAGCCTGCCCTCGGCGTTGCAGGCAAGAAGGTAGGACTCCGGTCTCCCATCTTGGGTGTTGAGGATCCCTCCACCGGACTCCACAAAACCACCGAGTGGGTTCTAAGGCCAGTGTCAAATCCAGACATCAGAAGCATCCGTTTTGGAGTCCAACCTGGGTTTTCATTTCGGCTTGGTCATTGCCTGGCTGTGCAACCTTGCACAAGTTACTTAACTTCTCTGAGCCAGTTTACTGAGCTGTGGCATGGAACCAGCAAAACTGCTTTTGCAGAGTTGATGCCAGGATTAGACGCAGTGTATGGCAGGGGCCAGCAAACTCTGGCCCATGGACCAAATCTAGCTGCTACCTGTTATTTTAAATAAAGTTTTATTGGAAAGCAGCTGCACTTATTTAATTACTTATAGTCGATGGCTGCTTTCATGCTCCATGGGCCTACGTGAGTAATTACAGTGGTGACTGGATGGCCTACAAAGCCTGAAATGTTCGCTCTAACCCTTTGCAGGAAAATGTTCTGCTCCTGGTACATGGAAAGGATGTGGGCTGGTGCTTCGTAAAAGTTGGACTTGCAGCAGAGGTGGAAGTTAATATCATCAGTATCATCCCCGGGCATTCGGGCTGGTCCTTCATTTTCAGAAGTGTGGGTCTTGCCTCTCTTGCATATTTCTCTCCTCTTAGCCCCTGCCCTCCACTCGCACTCTAAGTGCTGGTAGTTACACTGGGGACAGGGGTCTTTCCTTATGTTGTTGGGCACGTAGTAGGTGCTAATGACAGCACCTGTCACTCTTGTTGGGACCAGGAGGGCCTCGGCCCTTCGAAGCTACCAAGTCACTTGACCCTGGCACCAGGAAGAAGAAACCACAGAGACAGGTAAGAGCAGAGCAGGCCCCAGAGGCAGAGCTGCGGACTCAGAGTGGCCATGCTGAACGTGGGAGCCAGTGTGTGCCGTGGGATGAGGGACAATAAAGAAAGAAGGAAGCCACCCAGTTCTCCTAGGCCAGGGGTGGGGAACCTTTTTTCTGCCAAGGGCCATGTGGATATTTATAACATCATTCACGGACCAAACAGAATTATCAACTGGAAAGTTAGCCTGCTGTGTGGCTCAAACAATGAACTCACCCCTAATGGCTTGGCAGGGCCAGACCAAATGATTTCGCGGGCCTCATGCCGCCGGCAGGCCAATCAGGGAGCACGGGGCTGTGGAAAGCTAGGGCAGACCCCTCCCTGCGGAAGGGCAGGACAAGGACAGAGCCAGCGCCATGTTTAGCAAATCCCTATAAAGTCAACTAAAGCAACTGTTGGATTTGGCCCACTGAGAAAGATCCTCTCCATGCACACTGGGTGATTAATAACATCTCCTTTCCTTTGCACAGTGTGCCCGGGTCGCCGGGGGCATCTCATTTAATTCTCAGGGCGCTGCTGGAGGTAAGCATTGCCCCTGATTTACACTTGAGGAAACTGAGGCGCGTGGAGTTGAGAGGCGATCTCTGGTCTCCAGGACCAGGCAACAAGACTCAAGCGTCAAAGGCTTGTGGCCGCCTCGCTTCCTTTCAGCCTGCTCTCTGCGGTGTGTATGCACTGGCTAAATGGCATGAATCATTCTCCCCCGAGGAGCAACAGGAATTTGAAGAGTAGCCTCGCCAGCCTGGCCCACAAATACCTCCAGGCGGCTCTTCTGGCCCCGTTTGGCCTCCTGCTGACCTTTCCCCAGGGGCCCTGCCTGGAAGAATCTCAAGACACAGAGGGTAGCCCAGAGGAAGAGCCTCCTGCTGGAAGCACTACAAGGGGTGTTTGCACTGCAGTAGGTTTGCAAGGCCCACACACCTGTCCAGCTATCCCAGCTAGTCATGCCAAGTCTTGGGCCCTAACCACTGGCTGCTGGCACCATGGCTGAACCCCGGCCATGTGCCAGGCATTATGTTACCGGCTTTGCACACGCTAGGCTAGTACAGCGGCTCTTAAAGCCCAAAGACCCTCTTGGGGATCTGGGAAGTCAAAACTATTTTATAATATTTTCATAATGTCATTAAGGCGTCATTTGCTTTTTTTTCCTGCTCTCATTCTGTCTTACGTACACAATAGAATGTTCCAGAAGCAACATGCTATGTGATGATGTCATCACTCTGATGGCCAAAGGGATGCGTTTTCTAGAATTTTCTCAAGGGACGTCTATGGGGTGCTCAGTCATTTTTAAGAGTGCAGAGGGGTCCTGAGATCACAACTTGTTTGAGAATGGCTGTACTACTGTGATCTTTTTAAATCCTGACAGCAACCCTATGCGGTAGGTACCGTCATCTCTAGTTTACAGATGAGGAAACCGAAACGCCAGCCGGTACCGTGACTTGCCGTAGGTCACACAGGAAGGAAGCCCTGGGCAGGGATGGAAGCTGGCTCTGTGTAGGGCCAAGGATAGCCCCTCTGGTCCTTGTAGAATCCCTCTCCCGCGCTGTCATCAGACCCCACTCTGGAGGTAGAGATCACAACTCGGGGTGCCTGAGCAGCTTATCTGCCTGGCTCCTTCCTTTCTGAGAAAGCAGGAAATGCCAGACACGTTGGGCCTGTTTTCTGCTCATTCAGACAAGACAAGGGGCGTGGCCCCTGGGCGGTCCCGGAGGTCCTTTCTAGCGAGGATCGCCCAGGCCCGGAGCTCAGGCTGCCAACCTCTGAGGACAGGCGAGGGCTGAGGACAGAGGGCCAGGCGGGGCGGGCAAGGAGGTCATGAGACCCGCCATGTCTGCCTACTGCCTTTCTTCTGAGTTCAACTTGCCCTATTTTAAAATTTGGATCCAGAGTCAGGTTTCAATCCAGTGGCTTTGCCAAGAAGAAATTACTTCTTCTTTTTTTTTTTAATCAACACAAAACAAAACCTTTTCACCGTTTGAAAGGTTGGCCCAGCCTTCCCTTCCCTCCGCTCCCTGGCTGCTAATGGCCGTCCCCAGCAGCCTAGGCCACACTGGGCTTTGTTCCTGGTGTGAATGAGAGGAGAGCACCTGCTCGGCTCTTAAACAAGCGGCGGCGCCGGTTAACATGGGTACCAGCGCCGTGATTGGCTGAGGAGCCCTGAGAAACAGCATCCCCGACTCCTGTTGGTTTTAGTGTGTGCGCGTTTCGTTGTGTTTGTTTCGGATATTTTGTTATTCTGCGAGCTTCTAAAGAGGCTGGGGTGGCCCTGGGAAGGCCTGTATTCTTAGCTCATTTCCCTCCCATGGGGCTTTTGTGGACACGCTTCTTGTGTTGGTCTTATTGTTCTCGCCCAGAGGTTTGGGCTGTAAAATTAAGAGACTGGATTTTTAAAAGGAAGCAAATGTGGCCAGAAGGAAGGTGCCCTGAGCAGCTAAATCATACCTGCAAACATGCAGTCGCTGGGGCCAGTGCCCGCACCCCTTCACGCAGTCAAATCAGCCTGAAACATGGGACTCACCTTTGACCCTGCTCTTCGTCACCAGCCCATCGATTCCACATCCAAGGCCTGTAGATTCTATCTCCTTCGTTGGCCTTAAGGATTTGATGTCACAGGAAGAAAAGGAGTTTGGGCATGAGTTTGGCTCCTTCGGCTCTCAGCATGACCTTGAGCAAGCATACCCCATATTGCCCCAGCTCACCTTCAAGTTCACCCACTGACGGTCTTCCCCAGCAAGTACCCAGGGCCTCTCTGTCTGCTTAGTGGCCAGAGCGCTTTCCCTGGAACCAAGGAGGCTTGCCCAGCCCTGGAGCAGGGCAACCTGAGTGCTCTGGGTTCAACCCCTTCAGACGAGGCATCTCCCAAAAAAGGAAGTGGTTGGTAGCATCTCAGCTCTGCGTCCCTTTGGGAGGATGGAATGACATGGGGCGCAAGATTGCTCGGAGGGGCCCAGCAGGCTTAAGCCCAGCTGTCCACAGCAATGCCTGCGTTCCTTCTCTCTCACGTTCTCACTCCCTCACTCATGCGTCCTGGGATCGCCTCCCAAATGAACTACCTGCTCCCAAGGCCTTGTCTTGGGTTCTGCTTTGTGGGGGTGAGGTCCAGGCTGTTACTGCAGGTTACTGAAGCTCCATGAGCCTCAGTTTCCTCACTAGTAAAAGGGCTGGCCACCCCCTTCTCAGGCTTGTAAGTAATAGTGGGTAATAATCCTTACAATGGCGAAACCCAAAAGCGCTTCACTGTCTGCGTGCACCCATGTCTGCTGCAGGCTGCACAGATCCCAGCTGGGGGCTTTATGACGTCTCATTATTTCTTAATCATTGCGGGTTAATATCCAGTGCGCATGCTCCAGGGTTTGGAGACTCCGTGTTACACGCCTGTACCAATGTACTGATGTTCTTATTTGGGCCCCTGTGACAAATGAAAAATGGCTACTGTAGCAAAGAAGGGAAATGCAGGTCTCCGGGTGAGAAGACATTCACTACGCGTTTGTCAGAAAGATTTCGGATCCTTTCAGAAGTTGCATGGAAAAGCAGAGAGAGAGAGAGAGTATATATCTGGCCCCATCACTTAATGGCTGTGTAAGTTGGAGCAATTTATTTGCTGAGCTTCCGTGTTCTGCCTTGCAGAGTTGTGAAAATTATAAATAATATCTCTAAACTCTTAGAGGCAATTCTATCGTAGATAGAGAATGAATGCTATCGTCTCTGCTTTCACAGATCTTAGGATCTCGCTGGGAGATGAGATCAGACACTGTTAGCAGAAGCAGAGTATGACTGGACCCTTGGACACCAGTTTACTGAGCCTCTACTACGCCCCAGGCACTAGAACGAAAGTGCCTGCCAGAGGCACCCTCAGGGGGAACCCCTCTCCTCTACTACCTCCTGTGAGTCTCCTCTATTACCTCCCTCCCGCCCGCCGGCCTTCCCTCCCTTTCTTTTCTGCCTCTGTCTTCTCTCTCCCTCTTTTTTTCTTCTTTTCACCCATATCCTTTCTTTCCTTTCTCCCTTTTTTTAAAAAAATATTTTTATTTATTTCAGAGAGGAAGGGAGAGGGAGAGAGATCGATAGAAACATGAATGATGAGAGAGAATCATTGACCAAAGGCCTCCTGCACACCCCACACTGTTGGGGATCAAGCCTACAACCCAGGCATGTGCTCTGACCAGGAATTAAACCGTGACCTCCTGGTTCACAGGTCAATGCTCAACCACTGAACCACACTGGCTGGGCTCTTTCCTTTCTCTCTAAATGTGTTTTTCACTTCTTTCCTGCCAGTGCCACAAGCCTCCAGCCAGTAACGTTACTTGACCCTTGAGGAACCACGGGTCTAGGAGATCCCAGGCCTTGTAGATCCCACCCATCTTTCAGTGTAAACTGGGGGCAGGCTTCTTCCACCCCCGGGGCACTTGGATGGATGGAGGAGCATTATAACCTCTGAGCTCATCCACTATCTCTCGGAAGGTACTTTGCTAACAGTGGTATGCCGGAGGCAGCTTCTACTGGCCTGTAAGAGCTGCTTATTCAGTGTTCAGGAATTTTGCAAGGAGTTTGATTTCACACTGGTAGCTTGACATGGGTCGAGGTGGGAGTATTTGCACTGCAGAAATTGGCAAACACCACAAATCAGGGATTTTCTTTCTTCTCGGAGAGCCGCTTGTTAAACATTTACCAGCACCCCACTGTATAACATGTGGGTAACATAGGAGGGAGGGATTCGCACAGAGACATACCCTGCCTTCCCGGGGCTACATAGCGGCCTTGATGATGATCATGTACAGAATGTCAGCGACTTAAGTCAGGAAACAAATTTTAAGTTCCAGCAGAGTGACCCCGGGCAGGTCACGTTCCTTCTCTGGAGCACAGTTTCCTGTCTGCTAAAAGGGGACTTCAGTAACACCTCCTGCCCTTACTCACTGGGTTGGTGACTCACCAGAAATGATACCGAACAAAGAAGCCCCTTGCGATCTACACTGGACTGTCCTAAGCCTCCTTAGAAACGTCCGGAGAGTGTGAGACTATTCTCCCAAGTGCCACCAAGAAGTGATTAACCACACACAGGACGCCGAGACAAACAGGAGCCCAGTTTTATCTCCCCCGGGGGGCTGGCAGCGGCTGGACACCACGGCCCCGGCCCTGGCCGCTGGTTCTCCGTCCTCCTCACAGAGCGTAACTGAGCAGAGGAGGAAGGAAGAGGGCTGGGGGACCTGCGGTGATCCACCCACGAGAGTTGTGCTCATGGACCCGGGGAGAGAGTTCTGTCCGCTCCGGTCCTGTGGGGAGGCTGTGGGATTTGTGCAGCTGCTTGAATGCTTGAGTGGGATGTCCTTGACAGATGACGAGGAATGGCTACTATGAATACATGTCTTGCTTTGGGATCTTTTTAAAATGCTGACCTAAAGAGTGGGGCAAGAGTGATTCCCTTTAGCCCTGGCCAGTGTGGCTCAGTTAGTTGAGCATCCTCCCGTGCACCAAAAGGTCACGGGTTCTGTTCCCGGTCAGGGCACATGCCCAGGTTGGGGTGCGTGTGGGAGGTGGCCAATCAATGTTTCTCTCTGCCTTTCCCTTCCTCTCTCTCTAAAAATCAATGGAAAAGAAAATATAGTGTCTGTGTGTTTTGTTTTGTTTTGTTTTTTAAAGAGTGATTCCACTGGTCTAGCATCATCTTTAAGGTCACACAGTCAACCTATGGCCCCCGTCACCTTCTTCCAGCCCCCAACCTGAACTCTCCCAGTTACCAGTGAATGTTACCAGTGAGTGCCTCAGGCCAAGGCATTTACATTTGGAACCACGCATTCTGCAGTTTAATTATAGGAAAGTACTTATGTCTTTTTCTCTAATGATTTAACAATCTGTCTTCCCCACTAAATTGTACACCCTCCAGGGCATGGAATACTGTCAACTGACTCCTTTCTCCTGAGCTCCTCAGTGCCCTGCGAGTGCTCAGAGCGTCCTAAGAGCTGCCGCGGACTGCGTGCTTGCCAGGGAGGGGACCCTGCTTTGCACTTAGAGTTAAAAAAAAAAAATTAAATCCTCACACTAGGATATATTTTTAAAATAGGTTTTTATTTATTTGAGAGAGAGAGGAAGGGAGAGGGAGAGAGAGATAGAGACATCGATGAGAGGGAAACATCATCTATCGGCTGCCTCCTGCATGCCCTCCATGGGGGATGGAGCCCGCAACCCCGGCAGTACCCTGACTGGAAATGGAACTGGCGACCTCTTGGTGCATGGGATGATGCTCAACCACTGAGCCACCCAGCCAGGGCCTGCTTTGCACTTTGGACGCAGCATTTACAGGGAGCTCAGAAGGCAGCCGACCTGATTTTGCTGGCTGGTCTCTGCAGCGACCAGAGGCAGGAGGTGTGAGCAGATCCTTTCTGCAGCCAAGGAAACTGAGGCCCAGAGAGGCCCCAAAGCATGAAGTAAGCGGCAGAGCCAGAATTCAAGCTTTGGTCTTTTTAACAACCCACGCTCTTAACTACCTATTACTTCTATTACGCAAAACGAAGTAAAGCTGTGAGTTTAATGAGTAGGACCGTGGCGTTATCCCAACTTAGCCAACAGAGAAAGCAGGCAGGTGCGGACAGTTAGGATGAGCTACAAAGAGCTGCTGGGGCCGGAAGTCAGGGCCGAAGGTGCGGGGGCCTTGCTCGGGGAAGGGCCTCGGTGAGCAGGCGGCCGTTCTGGAGGAGGCTTAGGCTCTGCCGGCCGCTGTGTCCTGGCGGGTAGGTTGGCCCTGACGCCAGTGTGACTTGGTGCAAACCTTCATTTTGGATCTTTTGTCCCTTTTTCCTTCCCTTCTGCTCTTCCGCATGGAGAGCCCAGGGTGGTTTTGGTTTTCTGTTTTTTCACTTTCTCTCCTGCACTGTGTGATTGTGGCAGAATGTTCCGGAACATCCGGTCAGAGAGCACTGGGTGTACTCCAAGGCCTGAGTACAAGGAGGTAGCCCTGGCCTCTGACGGGTTAAGGGGAGCTGGGACTGGGGGTGTGGGGCGGGGGTGTGGGGGAGGCTGGCCCAGTCCCTAGGGCAGCCCCTGAGGCTCTGAGCACAGAGAGGACAGCAGGGTCTAGTGGATGTTGAAAACCCAGCAGGACCAGAGCTGAGATGAGGGTCAAAGACTGCATCAAGGTGCCATGTCTCCCCAGCGGACCCAGACCAGTCCTGGTGACTCAGTGTCTCCCTCTGATCCTCCTGGCACCCCCACTCCTCAGGCCCCCCAACTCTTCGCTCAGAGCTCAGTTGATTTCAGAGAAATAAGGAATAGTTTCAGTATAAGTATGTCTCAAATATTTCATGGGACATAAACTTTTTTTAGAAATCTATTTATTGTTTATCTAAAATTCAAATTTAACTGGGTATGCTGGTTGTTTTTGTTGTTTTTGTTGTTGTTGTTGTTGCTAAATCTGGAAATCTTAGGTCTTATCTCAGTTAATCTCACAGTAACTGTACCAGTAGTTGCTACTAATAGTCTCATTTTACAGAAGGGAAAACTTAGTACAGAGTTTACAGACAACAGAGCCAGGATTGGAGCTCGGTGTGTGCAGTGTATGTGCATGTATGTGTGTGCGTGTGTGTGAGTGTGTGCGTGTGCGTGTGTGTGTGCGTGTGGTGAGGGTTCTGATTTCAAAGCCCAAGGGAGGACCTCGCCTTAGCCGGAGGACCTCAAGGGTGGCCAAGTGCCCTAATTAAGCCTGAGGACTCTGAAGTCAGCCTGAAGTAATGAAACCGCTCTCTGCCTTAGTTTCCTCATCTGAAAATAGTTTCCATGGCATCTGCCTCATAGACCTGAGAATTGAATGAGTTCATACATGTCAAGGACTAAGATAGATGTTAACTCAAATCGCCTTTTTAAAACAAGGCAATGATTTTAGAACCCTCACAGCATCCCAGGGAGGGAGGGTTAGCAGGCATGGCCCTCAGATTTTTTTGTTTGTTTTTAATCCTCACCCAAGGATATCGATTTTTAGAGAGTGGAAGAGAGAGGGAAAGACAGAGAGAAATATCGACTTGAGAGAAACACATCGATTGGTTGCCTCCTGCAAGCGCCCTAACCAGGGACCGGGCCAGAAGAGCCTGCAACCAGGCTCTTGATTGGAATCAAGCCCAGGACCCTTGTGTTCACAGGCCGACGCTCTACCCACTGAGCCAAACCGGCTAGGGCAGGCCCTCAGATTTCTTAGGCACGGGGCACAGAGCAGCTAAGTTGTATCTACAGAGGTTTGGGCTACAGCTGGGATTAGAACCCCAGTGTACTACTTCCTGGTCCAATCCCCATCTCCCTGTAAAACCACCAGCTGCCAATATCTTTGGGGGGCCAGATGAAAAGGTACAAAAACATTGAAAACCATCATAGGAGTCCCCTCCTCAGCGAGGAGAAACAGGTCATGATTTTCCTGTCTCACATTTCCCCCTTGGGGGTGGGCTGCGCACGTGTGTACCCACAGAACTAAAATTCAGAGTCAAAGATGAAGCGACTTGTTGGGCTCAGAAACAACCAATCAGAATAGATCCTGGGTCCAGAGCTGGAGCAGGGTTCCGAGACTTATAGCCAGGCATTAACACTGTTAATGTAGGAGGCCTGGCGGAGTGGGGGTCCAGGGTGAAGGCAGGGGACAGTGGGGATCTTTGGAGAGCTTGGGGCAGTGGCTCTTTGCCAACCCGGACAGACATATTTCAATATTTTAACAGCCAGCACACTCATAGCCATATGTGCTGGTGAAGCTCCGACTCATATACCAGGGTGTTCACCTAACAAATGGTCTCCACCCACTAAAGAAAGAAAGGTGGAGGGATGGTGCGTGTGAGCCATGCGTGGCTGGATACCCTGTAAACTGTGGGGCCGTGCAGGAACCCTAACTGCTGCAATTAAACAGTCAGCTACGCAGGCGCCAGTCCCTGCCCATCCTGAGGTCCTTGCCATCAAGGTCCCATAAAACAGCGTTAGCTCACCTTATTGTGATTTCAACAAATCTGGGATACCCGTGCCATGCCGCCTCTTCAGGAAGGATGATTGTGGAAGGCTTTTAGAAAGAACCCTAGACAGGACTTCAGGGGCTTCGATGTTACTTTTGTCCCTGACCCTGAGACCGGAGGCAAGCCATTTCCTGATTTGGGCTTGTAGAATGAAAGAACCAGGTAGAACAGTGGTTAGCCTTGGCTCTTGTGATTGCAAATGAAAAACAACCAAGTCAGACAGGCTTCAGCCCCCGACTGGCTTTATGGGCTCACACAGCTGAAAAACTCAGAGAGAAAGTTGGCTTCAGGTACAGCTGAATCCAGGGGCTCAGACAGAACACCTCTGATTTAGTTTTTCCCCTCAGACTTTCCTTCTTAGACATGCTCATTCTCTGTGGTGACGCCACTAGCTCCAGCCTGACATCCTTACAGCCAGCAGTTCCATCACAGATAGACCTTCTCTATCCCAATAGCTCCCCTCCCTCCCCCCCAAAATCCTCATTGGACTGATGTAAGTTTGGGTATATCCTAAATAGACTAGAGTCAGAGGGCCAGGATGTGCGCATTGGCCAGGCCTTGGAGCCCGGGGATAGGCTCGCCTTATCCAGAGGTCTAAGGGTGCAAGGATGTTTGTTTCCCCAAAATAAAATCAGGGTCCTGAGAACAAAAGGAGGGAGCAGGGATGCTGGGAAGGCATGACTCACAGGTGTTCACTACCGATGGCTCTCAGACGATGTCCAGTTCTACACTGAGTGGCCAGATTATTATGCATTCAGAGATCATAATAATCTGGCCACTCAGTGTAAAGGCCCGGTGCATGAATTCGTGCATGGGTGGGGTCTGGGTAGCCTGGCCAGGGGTAGGGGACATGGGCGGTTGGCCGGCCTGCCTGCTGGTTGAACTCCTGGTCGAGGGGACAATTTGCATATTAGCCTTTATTATATAGGATATACACTGAGTGGCCAGATTATTATGCATTCAGAGATCATAATAATCTGGCCACTCAGTGTAAATGTGTGATGTTAGCCGAGCAAGTTTCCTGCTCTCGGTCCTTGGGTAGCTTACCAAGAGCAGGAGATGGGGAGAAGGTAGTGCTTTCTTTCTGGCTCCTTACTCTTCCTATCTTACCCACTTTATCCCTGTCATGTGACCCCTTAGGAAGGGAGAAAAGGAAAAAATAAAAAGTCAAAAGCCACTCTTCCATGGCACTTACGGAAGACATTCTGGATGATCTTTCCTGAAAAGAGGGTCTCCGTGCAGGCAACTGCCATACTGATCATTGCAAACAGGGGTGGCCTGCCCTCAGCACCCCCTGCCATCTGAGCGGCCACGTTGTCACTCAGACAGCAATGATCAGCTGTCTCCTTTCCCACAGCATGCACCCCGAAGAGGCTTCTCGGCCTTCAACCAAGCTCAGAGCTGAGCTCTGCTGTCAGGGCTGCCGTCTGCCCATAACCAGGTCCAAACACCAAATCGTGGGTAAGCTCGTTTAAGTGCAATCTGTGAGCAACAGTAGAAGGAAAATGTTAAGAGAGGGCAGTCCACAGAAGGGAGGTGAAATACTTTCCTACTTCTCAGCTAACCCAGAAACTTCCCTGAATTCTCATTAAAGAAAAAAAAAAAAGTTCTCTGTAATCTGATGTTTTACCTCGTTAAATGCTGCAATTTGAGAAACAAGAAAAGGACTGAGATGAACACTGGCACCTGGTTCCGGTCACTGAGCTGTTAGTCTGTGTCTGGAGTCCCCGCTTCCCCTGTCTGAGGGCTCACAGAGGGACAGGGGACTGACTGGGCCGGGTTCGAGAATTCCTCTCTCAGCCTCGATCCACAGAGCCCATTGTGGTCCCTGCCTCCATAACTCTCACGGTTCCAACTGCCCGGCTTTGGGGGAACATGGTGCCATTTTTGAAACCTAATTAAAAGATTGAAAAATCCACAGGCAGTCAGAAAATGTATTTTTTTAAGTTATCTTAGAGAGAGAAATGGAGGGAGGGAGGAAGAGAGAAAGAGAGAGAGAGAGAAAGAGAGATTTGTTGTTCCACTGATTTATGCATTCATTGGTTGATTCTTGTATGTGCCCTGAGGATTGAACCTGCATCGTTGGCATATTAGGATGATGCTCTAACCAACTAAGCTACCCAGGCCGGGCTGGCAACTCTTCTTTGGAAAGTAGTTGAGTTCCCTTTTTTCTGTCCCTGCCTCATTTTCCTCTTTGTTTTATGTACATCTATTATTTTCTTCTACATTCAATTTCATTCCCTTCTTCAGGAGCCGTACGGAGATTTTTAATAAGAAAAGATGGACCAATTTAGAAAACTAATCACGTAATATGCCAGGAACCATTGAATTGTACCTTTTAAATGGAGAATTGTATGACATCGTAGTTCTATCTCAATAAGCTTTTTTTAAGGGGGGAAGGGGTAGAAACTACAACCTGGATGAATGGAGACTGAAGCTGCATTTACATAGAGAAGACTGAGGAATCACTAACCACCCACATTTGCAAAGTGGGCATTGGCTGGTTCATTTGCTCAACTTGGAGCAATACCTGTTCTTCTTCCTCCCTCCCAAAGGCCAAGATGGCAGATGAGTTTGTGGTTATGACCAAAATGGGAGGGAGTGTGTACATACAGAGTATACTTCTGCGGGTGGCAATTTTCCACCACTACATGAAGTCCTGCCTCCTAAGTGTCTGGAACCCAAGAGGTTAAATTCGAGTCACAGTGGCTTCCCTTTCTCAGAACTAGCTGGTTAAAAGGGGCATGACTCAGATTTGTCGGGGACAATTGGCTTTTATCTATCTTCTTTTCCTCATTGACATCACTTCCTCCTCCTTTCCATTTCTCGGAGGTGGCAATGGGATTTGGCCACATGAGCACAGCAATTCACAGGGAAGTTGTACAGAGTCTCTGTTTGGCTGCATGGGCCATACTCAGGGAGAAGTCTCGGGGCTCCCTCATGCTACCCCAGGCTTCCACACACCACCTGCCCCGACTCACACACTCTCAGCCTTGTATAGGAAATTTGCCACTTTATGGCCTCGCATAAAAGTGCCATTCTGAATAAACACAAAAGCGATCAAATGTGCTTGAGTTGTTGGTCTTAAATATCAGTCATGCTTCATCGCAGGCATGCAGGACCTTGGTTGATATTGTCCTATAAAGAGCGAGGGCCTTAGGGGCATCTTAATGAGGTGATAACGAGGAAAATAATGTTCTGGTTTGGGGGGGGCCTGGTATTCACTATATGTTCTAAGTGGGTTTAATCTTACATTGGGCTCCTTGCTGTACAGTATTAAGAAAGAGGAAGGAGCCTTGGGCAGGTAACTCAGTTAGTTAGAGCATC